>NC_090934.1:1275863580-1276166610 GCF_040938575.1 Ambystoma mexicanum
TAAGAGTCTATTAATGATGTCCTTTTTCTCCTCTGAAGGCTCGTTGCTCCGATGATTGCCGGTATCAAGGACATTGGGCACAGTGAGCGTTACGCTGCAGGCTGCAGAATAACGCAAAGCGTGTTCTGTTGCTTGGGTGTGGTTTAAATAGCCTCCCAGCAAAGTAGTCCAGGTAAAGTAGTCCAGGTAAAGTAGTCCCAGGCTACCACACCCAAAACACTATACCGCATGGTCTAGTTCTAGGAATTGGACTGTGTGGGTGCCTCCATGTTGGCTGCAGGCCCAAGGAAAAGTAGTCCCTTCAAGGATGTTCCTTATACTGAATATGAGCCTGGCGCCAGAGGCGCCAGTTCTGAATCTAAGAGAGTCTTGGAAGGTAGTGCAAAGCTCCCGAGGCCCTAATGGAACCCCGAACCCTGACCTCACCTGGCATGTGGGCATACCAGTGGGGGTTTTGGTTAAGGGTCATGACACAGAATTAATAAAAGAAGAGGTATGGTTGGGCGGCTTTTGGGACCCCTTAGACAGAACGATGACGAAGACCCAGAAAATGAATTTTATGGGTCTCCCGATTGCCGCCTGGCTAACAATAGCCCAAAGATGGAAACAGAAATCACCACCAGCTACGAAAGAATGGCTACAGCGAGTCTGGCAATTCATAGCATTGGAGTGCATAACGTATAATTTACAAGGGGCCCGACAAAACTTCCAAACAGACTGGGGGCCGGTGCTAGAATACCTGCAAAGTGACTATATGCTGCAATGGTGCCCACATAGAATCAGAATCCTGGACATGTTCACATGAGGGAACAAGTACAATGGACATACTAAGAACTAGATAAGCCTTTCTTTTGTCGGCCGGTGGGGGGGGGGTGTTTGGAGGGGAATGGGCCAATGTTCAAGTCCCACAATTTACTCTGTGTTATTCTCTAAACTGCAATAAAAACAAGTTTAAAAAAAATGGTTTTCCTCCTGGTGCACCTTGGAAGTCTGCCGGATTCTTGAACAGTGCTGAGAAGCGGTCCACCCATTCTTTTTCTTCTACGTTGTTCTGCAGAGAATCGCTGGTGTTAACGGTTGTTACTTTCACTAGAGACCAGAATTCCTTTCCATTTTCTGCCACATACCACTGCCAGCATTTGTTCAGAATCTGCTGGATACATTTTGGAACAATGGCCTATTAACCAACTTTTATATACCTTTGTGCCGGGTGTAACTTTTTCTTTGTTTTCATAAGTGTTGTCTTCGCCGCCAGGTGCTTTACCCCCCTCAATTCCCGCCTTTTCTCTACCAAAAGTAAGTCATACAAATGAGTCCTTGGCTTTAGGATGTTCTTGGCTCCTTTGGTTGTTGAACGGTAGAGAGTGAGCAGGGGGAATAATCAACTGGAATATCAGCCCATTTAGGCTTACTCAATGTACCTCATGCAAATCGCGGCAACGGTCTAGGTAGATCTTTTCCAGTGAGAGCAGCACAATATTGGAACAAGCTGTCTGCCACTCTTAGGTTAGAGGAAAACCATCAGAGTTTTAGGAAGCCACTGAAAACTCACCTATTTCACTAAATTACCCAATTTGAATTTAGTCAGCTAGCTCCATCCCAATACTGTTAGTCTGATTTTATGATGTTTTTACCTCCTGAGCTCAACGCGGCCTGATGCCTGCAGGCTTTCGGCGCGATATTAGCATACATACATATAAACATAAACATCCCCAGTGCCTTCGTTACCAGATTCCTGGTTAGTTATATAATCCTTTGTTAAATTCTTAATGGAGTTGCCAGTCAATCTGAGACTGGTACCACCATTGCATGCCTCTACTTGCGCTGCCATTTTACTTCTTTGTTCTCTCAGTGCCTTCCATGTCATAGTTAGCAGATTGTGATCACTATTCTTTGTTCTTGTTATTTCAAAGGAAGTAGTCAGGGATAAGAGTTCTCTGGACACAAAGATGTAATCTATGGTTGCGCTTTGCCCATCTCGCCCCCAAGTCGGCATTAGTGGTTTGTCTTGGTCTAGTGTTGTTTGCAAGTTATAAAGTTCTCGAGAGTCCATAAGTGAGGTACATAGAGCTACTCTCTCAGCAGATAATGATGGTTTGTTTAATTGGCTCACTTTTCCCAGTTGTTTCAAGCATGTTGCGTTCAAATCTCTGCATACAATCGTGTACTTAGTTTGATGGTCTATATAAACTTCATCAATTAGATTTTCTGCCATCTTCAAGAATTTCTCATTAGTTGTGGCTTACGGGTTCCAGTATAGGTTAATAATCACCATGGTGTCCAGTTGGTCAGTGTTCGATTTAGTGGCCGGGTGGCTTCAACTCATAAGGAGTGCTAGAAAGAATAAGCTTGAAACTAGATTTTGTTTAAGATGTATGCCACTGCCAGATCTGATCGCCGTTATTAGACCAGATATCAGGCGTCCTGCCGGCCCTTTTAATGCTAGAGAAATGAAAGTTTCGTAGGCATCCATGTGAGGTTTTTCCAAAAGCCATGTCTCCTGGAGACATAGAATGTCGAAATCACCCAGGTTGACATTGCTTGGGCTTGACAGGTGGTCAAAGCCTCTCGTATTCCATGAGCCCATTTTTAGCAAATTATCAAAAGGGGGAGGTTCCTTCGAAGTGGCACCTTGCAGCAAACTATGTTGAGGGGCCCTGAGTGGCCATCTGCAAGTTTGTTTGGCCAGGGCCTCAGGAATCCAAGCCCACAATGACGGTTCTTGTTGTTTCTTCGCTTTAGCAGGGTTTCGGATTTGCTCCAGTCAGGAGTCATCATTATGGTTCGGTATAAAGGTCACCATCAATTTTTGGAGAGGTCCTGCTGGTACGCGCCCTGTTCCTAATGGATCTTTAAAAATCTTACTTTGACTTTCCTTGTGTCTTGATATTCCCTCCTCAAGTTTAGTGAGGGAAGACGGAGTATTTGGCTGTTCAGCCACCCTCCTGGGTTGGCTAACATGTTGTAAAGTATCGTCGGCTTGTTTAGCTTCTATTAAGTCAAACCCAAGCATTAGGAGACTTTCGGCAGCTTCCAGCAGCATTCCCTTTACCACGGGCGAGGTGATGTAAAGATAGACACTATCCATGCAGTTTTGTTTCCCAAATTCAATGATTTTCAAGTCGTATGATTGAATTTGACAAAGATTTGGGATGCAATGAAATAGAGCTATTACTGTCTTTCTATTCAGGATTACCTCGTCTCCTCTATCCAAAATTTGTTCCAACTTTAGAGGACGCTTACTCCTGTCTTTTTGATTTGGAAGATAGCGTCTCTTAAATTGGTAACCCTTTCTTTCATGTTTTGAAGAGGCGTAGCAGTGTGGTCTTCATGTTTTGGGTATGCTTATTCTTTCCCCCTGGTTTTTAAATTTCAGGAACTGTGTTTCTCTGACAGGGCCCAGTGCTCTTTCTGTTGAAGAATTGACACTCATTGGAATCCTAGTTTTACTTCTTGTTGGCTTCCATGTGGGGTTAGTTGAAGGTATTCCTCTCGGCCCTTCAATTTTTCACGTCTGTTCGTATGTGCTTGGGTCCGCCCTTGTTTTTAGCTTTGTCAGTCTTTGGCGTTTTTCTGCCATTGCCAGGAAGATCAGAGATTCCGTCCTATCTATTAGTTGATTGTTTCCCACTCCCAGTATGGGTAGGCTTTGAGAACTAAAGCCAGGTTCTTTGTTCTCCAAAGGCACATTGATGAGTTTGGATTCCGATTCTTCCTCCGAGTACTGACTTAGTTCCATCAAGTCTTCACCTACTTCAGAATCGTCAGGCAATATTAATGAAGTGTTTATCTTAACTGTGATACTGTCTTTTGGTGTTTTTGTTGGTTCTTGCGTCTGTGCTCCATTAAAGATTTTTCTCTGAGCTGGTTTCGGCGCTGGGGGCTTTGCTCTGGTTTCTCCCCTCGTTTTGGTCACAAAGGAGCTTTCTTGTTTGTCGCTGCCGGGAGACTGGGACCTGATGTCATTGTGATTTATACTCTGTGTTTGAGAAAAGATTGCGTAGTCTTTTTTTTTGTATCATTTGCTATTCGGCTGTTTTCCATGACTGAGCATTGATGTTGAGGTCTCGAATTAATTTCAAGCACTACACAGCCGTTAGGCACTTCCTTGGTGGACTTCAGGTGCTGTTTATACCCACCTCAGTATTTCTTGACGGGAGCTTCTCTGAATGCTTTGGTTGATCCATAGTTGCTTGTGTTTGTGATGTTATGTTTGTGTTCTGCTGAGACCTTTGTACTCCGCCAGACCTCTGTTCAGAAGTCTGGAAATCAGTCGGCATTGGAGAGAGATCTATTACTACAGATACTGGGGTAGTTTGGGTGCTCGCAGTTGTTGATGTTGGCTCTGGAATTATTTTATTCAACTGTGTTGGTCTGGGATCTCTTGTGCCCGTCATCACTGTTGATGAGCCAGTTTGTCCCACATCCTGTTTTCGAATTTCGACCGCTGTGACGTATCCCTCTAAGTATATTAACTTAGAGTGCATCATTGCGATCATGGTGGTATTATCTTTTAATGGTTCAATAATTGACTCGTACAGTTTGGTGAACGGGGCTAGAGCTATGGTCACAGTTGACATCATAGCAAATAAGTCTGGTTTCTTATTTGGAGTGTCCTTTCCTTTTGCTTGTGGTTGCTCCCTTGAACTTCTGTTCCGAGGTGACGAGGAAAAAGGGGTTGGTGGAGATGTTGGTGTCCGGGCATTATTATGCTCGCTTACAAGAGGTTGCTCTCGCTCTGATGTATGTCTCCGTTTTCTTATCAGAGGTTGCACATTAGACGGGTCAAGTGCCCCTGAGCCTCTCTGATTGTGTCTCATAAATTGGTAAGAGGTAACTCGTTTTCCTTGCTGGTCACTCTGGGTGATCAAGGAATCACTGTTTGTTCTTAGGTCCTGACTAGTCGAGTATGGTTATCTCAAGTCACTAGTTGCAGTGTGATTCAGGGCAACTTCCTCTGCCCTCTGAAGAAGATTAGTGTGCTGCCAATTTGTTGTCATGGCCCGACCCATTTCCTTTGGTCTCACTCCTTTTGAGGCAGCAAACTGATAAACTGCCGTAGTTGGTGCTGTCTTATTTGGAGAAAGTTTTTTTTTTTTTAAACAAATGGAGTCTTAGTATTTATTAGAGATCCAAAGTGTCATCTTTTTGCTGGTGATTTCCGAGGCGCTGCTAGGCTCGTACGTGAACCAGGCTGAGCAATGTCATGATCCTGTTCTGTTTCACAGGCCAAAACTTGTTTTGCGCCTTCTAAGATCTCTGCATCAGAGTTCCCCTATTTACTATCCAATAGATTTTCTTTGTTCATAAAAGTAAGCTACAAGAGTAGCAATAGGAGGGGGTCTTTTCAGAATAATTTTCCTGTTAGTTTAGAATTTCTAATAGGCTGCAGTGCTTTAGATGTTATCAAGGGTTTAGTCAAGCACCGACTGAATGTTTTTTTCCGGCCCATTTGAGCGTGGTGTGTAGTGTTCGCTGGATTTGTAGCCTTTGACGCTTCCCAGGTGGTGGACTTTCTCCTGGGTTGGGCCTCATTAATCGGACCATTTATGTCTGATGTCCCTCCATCTGTGTGGACTGAGACTGTTCTACTTGTATTGTCTGCTAAAGAGGTATGAGAGACATTAGAGGAGAGGGGACACTTGCAAGTTCGTCACTTGGGCATGCAGCATAAATTTCAATTTGCACCACTCTCTGTCCCGTGCCCGACTCTGCATTTGATTGTGGGAGATAGTCTGTTGTTTTAGAGACATCAGCATGAGCCGCCATGACTTTCTGTGAGGTAGACATGTTGCTGGGACCCGTGTCCCATTCAAAAGGGATTGCCCCAACAGTGGTTCTTACCTTATGTGATCCTTTGTTTACACCATGTGTCTCGTGCTCAAATAAATTGTGCATTCCTTTATTTTGAACCTGCGGCTTTGTTTGTTGAGCAGTCATACGAGTTTTGCTGCAAACTACTTGCAGAGAGCACGAGTTCATCAAGTGCGGCAGACTTGCATTTACTGACGGTGCTGACAACGTGGTTACAACAGTATTACCATCAGTGATTCCAGGCAGTAGCTAGCTTGGGTCGCCCTCCATGCATGGAGTTAAGTTGCAGGCGTGATGTTCTCCTCTGTGTGACTTTGGACTTGAACTTTTAAGTTCCACTGAATTTGAATTTGATTTTGGAAATTGAAAAGTGATGGGGGCAGAAGACGGGAGTAGTGGGCGTGACGCAGGTGGGGTGGAGGGAACAACTATCTCAGTTACAGTTTCAATTGTGGAACTCCTACCTGGCAACATGCCCTCACCAAAGGTTGAGGATGCCGTGGTCGGTGTCACGTTTTGTCGCGGTGGGGCTGGAACTAAAGAGGGAGGCGGAGGCACTTGAAGTATCTGTGTTGTTGTCGCGATGATTCAGTCCTCCTCTTGCTGGGAACGCAGGCTTCTTAAACAGCGGCCCTCCTCCATTTTCCATTTTATCACCACCGCTGCCACAAACTGCCAGATACTGCAACTCAGCAGTCTTACTGTGCGGCTGCTCCGCGGGGAAGCAGAGATTTTAAGCAGGCCCTCCCTCTTAGCAATAGTGGTTGAAGAAAGACCAGCAAAAAATCACTGGTCACAGGAAAAGAATGTTGTGGAATGCCAGAGACTGCAACTCTGCAGCCAAATGCTATTAACCCTTTCCTCCATCCCATTGCATTTGGGATGATACAACACTGTCTTCCTGTGCACAATACCCACAAACTGTGTCTCATTCTCAGTCAACACTCTACACAAATAGCCTTCTCTGTAAAAATTATGTTCCAGAAAAGAAATCACACTACCCCCACTATTCTCCCTTACAATCTTCAACTCAATCCACAATAATTAACTTTATTTGTCCTCCACCTACATCCACAGTACCTAATACTTCCATAGCAATTTCCTCCCAAACACCCTTGGGAGATTTCACCTTTAACATCGGCTGCAAAACCATCTTAATACCTTTTCCCACTTTCTCGCAATCAACACAATTTTCTAATCTTTTCTCCAATATCTTCAGCGGCATTTAGTAGGTTCTCAATAGTTTCATGTTCTGTTACTTGATTACTGATATCAGGCCATCTTGCCGTGATCCTCTCTCTCACTGCTCTGTGAAGCAGGAACTGCCGGGTGGGCAGTCCCGTGGTTTCATCCAATTTGGTAAATGTCAGTATACCCTGGTCGTTCACCAGATCCCCCAATGTGGCCACTCCGCAGGGTTCCCACCTAGTTCTTACTTTCCTTTGTCCCCAGGGTCCACCAACCATGGTCGCTGCAATGGGAATCTGGGGGAGATTGGGTCTGCTATCTTCACGGTCTTAAAGATCTGTCTCCAGATCTGAATCCCAAGTTTCGCCAGATAGGGGTAGTTTTGTGTTGGTCTTTGCAGGGCCCAGAGTAGATCCCTAAGGAGTATTTGTGGGATAGCTGCTTGTAAGAGCCGAGTGTCCATCGTGATCTCATCTGCCAACCATCTTACTACGTGTCGCAGTTGTCCTGCCAAGTATTACAGTTCGAAATTGGGAATTTTCAGGTCTCCTTTTTTGTATGGTCTCTGCAATACTTGCAATGCACCTCTATGCCTACCCCCCCTGCCAGAGGAATCACCTACAGAGTTTATCTAGGTCCCTAAAGAACCGTGGCAGAATGTTTTATGGAACGTTGCTAAAACAATCCAGTAGCCGCGGCAGTGCCAGCATTTTGAGAAGTCTGGACCTTCCTGACACTGACAGCAGCAATTTGCTCCAGAATACCATTGATTTCTCTAGGCCCTCTCAGGCTTTTATCGTATTAATTGTATGTTCAGTTTCTGTGTTACGATGGATGGTGATTCCTAAGTATTTGAAGGAGTTGGTCTTCCACTGAAAGGCCATGATCGGGAGACTCTCAATTTTGACCTCACCCAGGGAAGCTAGGGGAAAGAGGCATGATTTTTCTTTATTAATTTGGATCCCTGTGTATCTGTGGAACCCATCCAGCGTTTCCAATATATATGGTAGTATGTGTTCGGGATTGTTCAGGTATAGCAGTGTGTAGTCTGTGTACACTGACACCAAATGGGCTACCCCATCTATTACTATGTCCCCATCTCCATATTCCTGTCTTAAACACGCAGCTACCGGTTCAGTGGCTATAATATATAACATGGGGGATAGTGAGCAGCCTTGTTGCGTACCCCCGTATAGCTGCCATTTTTCTCAGTACGTTTTGCCCGTAAGCACCCTGGTATATGAGTTTGGTCCATTTTAAGAAGACAGGTCCAATCCCCATTTTCGTCATGGTGGCATATAGCCAGTTCCATCTAACCAAATCAAAGGCTTTATTTGTCGGGCCTGCCGCTGGTGCTGTTTATAACGATGTAATCTAAGCACATTTTCAGAAATGGTCCGTCGAGGCACGTAACCCGTGTGGTTTTGATGGATCAGTAGAGGGATTGCTTTACGCTGTCTCCTCACCAGGAGGGCCGTCAAAATCTTGTTGTCTTGATTTAACATAGACAAGGGCCGGTGTGAGCCACAATCCTCCCCCTCCCTCCCTGGTTTTAATAGCGGGACTATGACAGCTTCCCTCATGGATTCCGGGAGTGTCCCCTCTTCATACGCTGCATTATATACTTCTGCTAGGAGTGGTGCCAATACAACATCATACGCTTTATAAAACTCTCCTGGGAGTCCATCAGTCCCGGGGGCTTTCCCAGATGGTAGAGATCTTTTAGTGACCAGGACCTCATCCGGGGTTACAGGCTCATCTAGGGCTTCCGCCATTTGTGCATCTAGTTTGGGTAGTTTGATGATGTCCAGGACATCATCTATTTCAGCATCAGTGGCCGAGTGGGTGTTCGCGTAGAGGTCCTGATAAAAGTCGGAAAAGATAAGTTTATTTCAGTTTGTGTACGCGCTACCCTGCCTTCGGAATCACGGACTTGGCATATGGGTGCTCTAGGGGCTTCTCGCTTGTATAGCCAAGCCAATAATTTGCCCGGTTAGTCACCAAGGGCATGGCTCCTTTCGATATGTTTTGTATAGCTAAGTTTGCTCAGTTTCTCCCAATATGTTAAGCAAGCTTGTCTAAGCTCCACTTCCTTTGTCAAGTGTTCGGGGTTTGATTCGGCTCTCATTTCTAATTCTCTTAGTTCCCCTTCAGTGCGCACTAAAGTGGTTTCAATGGATCTCTGGGCTCCTCCTATGGCAGCAATCATTTCCCCCTTCACAACAACCTTATATGCTTCCCATACTGTGCCGACATGTCACACACTGTTCTCATTTATCTGCCAGAATTCCTGTGTGCTACTTTTGATCTGTTCGTGGAAGGCTGTGTCTAGCAAGGCGTCGCTTTGAAGCCTCCATGCAGGCACCGGGGTCTTGCTGCGAATACCGTCCAGGAGGTCAGGAGTGGGGCATGATCTGATAACACTCTGGCCAGGTAATATGTGTCCCCAAACATAGCTTGTTGTTCCTCACTGACGAATATATAGTCTAACCTAGTGTAGACAGCATGCAGGGGTGAATAAAATGAGTACTCTCTGGTCTCCGGGTGCTGTTCCCTCCATAAGTCTTTTAGCCTGAATTGTTGCGCTAGTAACGCTAAGATTTTGGCAGGTGGGGATGGCGTGTGTGTTTGTTGTCTGATCTATCTATTCGGGGGTCCATTGTACAATTATGATCTCCTCCCCATATCAAGGTACTATCTCTGAACGGACTCAGCCGTTTATATAGGCGTGGAAAAAAAAGTAGCATTGTGGTTAGGGGCGTAAGTGTTAACTACACACACCTCTTTCCCTTCTATTGTACCATGTAACAAAGCCATCCTCCCTTCATCGTCGATTTTCGTGCTGATAGTCTTACGAGTTATGGTTGGATCTACCCATATTAGGACCCCCCTCCCCTGGCATAAGTGGAATATGCGGAGCCTATTAATGTACCTTTCCAGTTTCTGGCTAATGCGGCTTGCTTACTTGCATCCAGGTGGGTCTCCTGCAGCAGGGCGACCCCGACCTTATTCCGCTTGATGTGTGCTTTGATTCTGCGTTGCTTGACAAAACTGTTCATGCCTCTGACGTTCCACATCATAATCCTGATTTTGTCAGCCATAGCATTTGAAAGTCTGTGTGCTCTTGTGAGTGGTGCATCCGGTGATGTCCCGTCTGGTCTTGACTATCTGTGAAGCTCTGGGTGGTCTTATTTTTGTCCAGGTTATTCCTCCAACCTGTTTGCCAACTCCCCTTTGCCCTCCCTCCCCCAACTTTGAACTCCCATATAACAAACATTGTCCAGCGCGGTTTCCCCTGTTATGACCATCCAGTTTCCGCTCCATTCGACCTTGTCCTTGTCTCCTGGTGCCCCAGGGGCAGGTTAACTATACCCAAATAACTTTTTGGGGTTTAAGAGGTCCGCTGTGGTCTACTAGCTTTTCGGGAGCAGACCTTCTCCGGCTTGGCTCCTGTGACTGATTCATCTGTTACTTATGTAGGCCTGGTCCATCTTGCATGGTAGTTGAACTAGTCTTGCCTGTGACCCCGCTGGGTTGTTTTAGCGTGCACCGCGTCCTTTTGTTTCAAGGTCCTGGATCTGTTCACTGTCCATCCATTCTCTGGCCTCAGCAGCTGTCTCAAAGAGAAGTGCCTTATTATTGTGCAGTACTTTTAGTTTAGCTAGGTATAAGAGCATATAGCGTAGACCAGCCTTCTTCAACCTAGCTTTCGTGTAAATAAATTGCACCCTCTTCATTTGCACTTGAAAGGTGTAATCAGGATATATGGCAATCTTCGCCGCGTCTCTTTGGATCTGGCCCCCCATTCTCGAAAAGGCCAAAATTGTTTCTCTGGCCTTGTAGTTAAGCACTATAGCTATCAATGGCCTGGGTGGAGCTCCCGGTGGCGGATGCTTAGTGAGGGAACGGTGAGCTCTTTCAATGGTGAATCCCTGCGAGAGTTTCTGCGCACCAATCTCCTGTATCAGAAGGAGCACAGAACCACATAGTGGGATCCGTTCCCTCAATGCCCTCTGGTAGACCCAGGATCCTAATGTTGTTTCGGCATGCCCTTCCTTCAGCTTCTTTGGCCCTATCTTCTAGTTGCTTCACTCTCTGTGCCAGTTCGTCAACGTCTTTCAAGAGCTGGGTTTTAGCCTCAGTGTTTTCTCGAACCTGGGTTTCGAGCTTGTCCGTCCTTCCAGAAATATTCCAGGCATCTTGTCTCAATAGGCCCAAGTCTATGACCACTGCGTCAATTTTGTTTTCCATGGTTGTCTGCAGCATTTTGATTGCCTCAAGAATCTGTGCGTTTCCTGGTTCCGCCGCTGAAACCGAAGCTCCGGATACCGCCATCTCGGTACTCGCAGGGTTGGCTTCAGGTCTCAGTATCCCTCCAGCCGCGAAAGTTTCCATGGTGGTCTGCTTTTGCTTGGCTTTCACCCCCTTAGTGGTCATTGTATCGAGGGCAAGAGGCTATGTAGGTCTCAGCTTGGGGCTGTACGCTCCTCTCAGATGTCACGCAGCTGGGCAACAGCATCGTATTCCTTCACCCTTCGTGAAGGCGCCGTGTGATACCGCGTTTATGGTTCTGGATCTCCAGGTATCGTTCAGTTTAACACTCCTAAATTGGATCATGTTTGCTCTGTGGGACTCAGTTACAATTATTAAGTCTCTTCATTGTGCCGAGGCCAGTGTGCCCTTACTACCAGGTGCCTCCTTGCCAGTGCAGTGTATGCTAAAAGCCGGCTGCACTCCGTGTGCCCGGCCTCCTCTGAACCAGCGTGCTGCTACCTAAAGGCAGCCTGCCTGTATGCCACCCTGCAGTAGATTGGTCTTCGATTCCCACGCACCAACACCCAACGAAGGGTCAATAAGGCTTATGGATCTTCTTACGCTATACGTTATTTCTCGTTGAGCAGGTGATTTCCCTTGGCGTGCAGGCCCCCTATCCAGCCCAGTTGGCATAGATCTTCTGATGTCTAGGTGCTCACCTCGCATGCCTTTAAATGTCTGGGAGGAGACGTGTCCCGTCCGCAGCCAAGACCCGGTTCTAGCGGACCACCAGCACCGTTTCGTTCGCCTACTGCCCGTCTTTCACCTCTCTGTGGCCGTGGCGCTGTTCCCGCCAGTCCCAGGTGTGCACTTTTATCACTCCACAGCCCTCCCTCCCTTTGTACTATATGGAGTCCATCAAGGGGGGAGCCTGCCTCTCCTCCAGGGTAATTTGGCATCCCGTTTCAATTTTGTTCCTCACCTCTTGTGAGCTGCCCAGCCTGGTCGCTACTGCTTGCTTCCGTGGCACTCGCTCGCTGCTTTCTTCTATGGGCCTCCTGTTGCTTGGGTCTCACGGCTGCAGCTCCTCTGCGGCTGTCCCCCAGCACCCAGCCGCTGCCTTTCACTCTCCTGGCGCCGTTCCTTCGAGCCCTTCTCTCCTGTCTCAGGCGCAGCGTTCGGTTACCAGCATGCAGCACTTCACTCGCTGGCTCCGTCTGCACTGCCTTCCTGAGTCGCCGGTGCAGGGCCTCTCAGCCCGGCGTCCCTGCTTCTGTTCTCCATCTCTGCGGTTCTCCCCTTTACAGTGCTTCCGGCCCCCCTCTCTGTCTCCGATCTTCCTTTCAGCTTGTCTGGGCTATCCGGCACCCTGCACAGCAGTCCCTGGCATTCCTCCTGCGCCGTCTCCCTCTCCAGCGCATCAGCTGCCATTTTCTGCTCGGCCTCCCAGCTCAGCGTCCTTCAGTGTTCCACGTCAGGTGGGGCACTCTGGACCGCGAAATCCTGGCCGTAGCCTCCCGGTGTCCTCGGCAATAGTTTAGGCAATCGATCAGGCATCTTGATTGTCGATATAGCGTATATTACAGCTTATTCTGAACACATCATACAGAGCTTGCGGAGGGTGCGTCCCTCTTACATGGCAGTTAGGCCACGGCCCCCCGCCCAGTGATAACCCTATGCCTCCTTCTCTATCACAGAAAATTTCTTTTCAGCACCTCGCAATAGTCTTGATGCATGCTCTGTAATTATTTCTGTTCCAACATCATCTCTTTGGGTCACCAGTGCTCCGATACCAACATCACTGGCATCCACTGTTACTGTTGACACTCTTGTGATATCAAATTGTACCAAAGCTCGAGTCATGTCAATCTCCCCTTTTATCACTTTAAACTCATGATCCCAAGCATGATTCCATAAAACTCTTCACCCAATTTTATCTGAAAAATTATTTACACATTTTTGATAGAACTCTATCATTCAAAGAAACAATCTCAATTCATTTTTCGTTTGGGGAACCTCCAGATTCTTTATGCTGTTCACAATCTCCTTTTTGGGACTAATTCCTTTTGCACTTATGTTATGTCCCAGATATTCTACTGATACTTTTCTGAAGACTCATTTCTCTTTTTTCAATGCCATCCCCCGGTTTTCTAGAATATCCAACACCTTCTTAAGAATCTGTTCATGTTCACTTTGGGACTCACTACGAATAAGTATGTCATCCTGGAAGCAATGCACCCCCTTTATTCCTTCAAACAATTACATTTATCCATTACCTTTGGAAACACAGACGACGTGGAAACCAGTCCAATGTTACGCTCACCTGGACCCCACAGGGGTGTCGATCGGACCCGGACAGCTGCGGTCTCCTTCAACGTGATGCGTAGTGCAGAGATGACTGTCTGGACTGGCCCGCCTAGTCTTGTCTGCTGGACCCGAAGAAGTATTTTCCTGCAAGTGGCGACAGGGATTAACCACCTGTGGGTTTTAGTGATGGCCTCCCAACTGTTCTCGCTCTCCCCCACTAATCACCTCTGATATCTCCTTATTAACCTCACCTTATGTTCGTAAAAGATGAGCTCTCCATCCTCTGTGTCTTGCAGGGGCGCGTAGATACCAGTTACTTCACTGGTTTGAAGGCGTTGGGAGAGTTCCAGTAAGTATTGACTCTGAAGTCCCTGGCGGGATTGGTAAGTATCAAGTTCAAAGAGTTCAATGTGCCCGATGTTCACTCTTGTCCCCTTCTTTCCTTAAATTGCAACTGTGTTCGTGAGAAGAAGGTCTCGTAGCTGCTGCTGGCGTTGAGGTAAGAGTCTGTATTACCCAACGCTGTCCGGTAACTATTGCATGCGTTAACGTGTTGTTTTTCTCCCGCTTTACAGATGCGGCATATGAAAATCTGGAGAGTTATGGAATAATACCGCTGGTGGTAAGTCTATGGTGGTAAGAGGTTGTATTTGTTGATTCCCTTGGCTCACCTTGTCTTTTCTTGTGTCCCCTAGGTGCCGGATTACGGCGAAGAAATGATGGAGACAGTGCCGGATCGAAAGATGCTGTGAGAACTGGTGAGTATGGCGCCGTGCTGGAGCTGGCGAAGCGACGCGTGCTGGACTGATGTACTTTCCAGGTCCGGGGATGAAATGGTTCCAGAATTAGGTGAGGAATTTGAAATAAGTTTGTTTTCTAACCTTGTCCTTTTCCTCTTCTTTATTCTAGGAGCTCCGGATTCGAGGCGGGCGTGGCAGAAGACTGGATGCTGGCTGCAGGCACGCGGGCGTGGCAGAAAACTGGATGCTGGCTGCAGGGACGGTGAGCGTCACACTGCTGGATGCAGAATAACGGGAAGCATGTACTGCTGTTCGGGTGTGGTTTAAATAGCCTCCAAAGTAGTTCCAGGTAAGAAGTTCCCTAGAGCCACACCCGAGTAAAAAATAGTCCCTGTAACAAAATAGTCCCATCCAGGCCTCATGTAGGCTTGGACTCTTTTGCAGCATGGTCTGCATCAGGTAAGTAAAGTCTATGAGCCTGGCGCCTAGCCGGGGCTGCTGAGGTTTAAACAAATGTCTGGATGCCTGTTCCCGGAGCTGAGGGCCTTGGTCCTGATGCCCGGGGGTAGGCATCATGACATCCAAATGGTATTTGTCAAAATTGAAACATTCCTTCATTTGTAACAAACGCAGTCAACTTCTGAGACTCATGGTCCAACTCCACCTGTTGGTATGAGGAGGATAAGTCCAACTTTGAAAATATCTTTCCCTTTCCTATCATAGTCAACATCTCTGCCATGTTGGGAAGGGGATGTCTTTCAATAACTACATATTTATTAAATTCTCTAAGATCAATACATAAACGCAACTTACCACTTGTTTTGTTTACCACAACCAGTGGAGACACCCATTCCTCTGTACAAGTTCTCTCAATTATCCCTGACGCACACAATGTATCCAGTTCCCTTTTCACACCATCTCGTAACAGGAGAGCCTGACACAACTTGGACACAATGGAACACTCCCATCCTTCAACATGATCTGGTGTCTCAATCCATTGATCCTACCAACACCATCCACAAACACTGTTCTGTATCTGTTCACATCAATCTCTCCTCCTCCCACTTCTACTTATATAACTTGATCCTTGGTGTTTGGACCCAATCTTAATTTAAGTTTCTTTTGCTCTCGCCAGCCCAAGAGGGTTTCCCCCTTCTAGTTACCCGCAATTTTACATTTAAATTCTAGTTAGAATATAAAATACTCCAACACCTCTATCCTGACAAGGAGTCTTGCAGGTCTTTGAATCTGACCTCTTCCGAGATCAGTTCTTCTGGTATGGAAGGCCTCCCACACTCCAGACCAAAGGGTCTTTCTGCATCAGAATCCTCTCCCTCCTCATAAATTGTGGATAACGTTTTAAAGTAATCTGAACGGGACAGAGGTATATAACGTTTTTTCCAATGAAATAGGGGCAATAGCAGTAACTACAGGTGGAGATATACTTGTAATCGTTGACGTGGACATCATTGGCCCCAATGGAATCGTGATTGTCTTTGAGGTCTTCGAAAGAATTGGCTGTGACTTTGACGTCTTCGATGAAGTCGTCGAGGGTATTGAACTGATTGGCGTCAAGAGGGTTGACGTTCGAGGCATCAATGACTTCTCCTTCAACAGAGTCGCCAAGGGCGTCAATGGCGCAGTCTTCGGCTTCAACATCTGAGTCGAAAGTGACGACGTCTTGTACGTCACAGAGGCTTTTTCTCGACTCGAGTGTTTCACGCTCTCGAGGAGTATGTCTCTTATGTTTACCACGAGGAGTATGTCTCTTATGTTTACCAGGTTTTTCTCCTAGGGTATCGCATCTTGGTGTCTCCGAGGGGGGCAAGGCCGTGTTCTCTCTTTACCTTTAGCATCTTTTTATGAAATTCCTCCCACTGAGCTGGGCAGCTATGCTTGGTGGGACATGCAACTCTCTCCAGTGAACTGGAGGATGAAGTGGAAGGCGATCTATGATGCCTTTTCTTAATAAGCCTCGAAGCGGATGAATGATTCGATCCGCTCCGAGATCGTTAACTGGAGCGTTTTTTACGTCGAGGTGACGACAGTCTCGACTCATCTGAGGTGCGTTTTGTAGGGGTAATGGATTTTTGGGGCTTACCTCTCTCCAACTTCCCTCTGCGCTCCCTTAAGGCTTTTGCCGTCATTGACAAGCACTCTTCGCACTCCAAGCATGGATGCGCTGCCCCAAGGCGCCACAGACAGACCCTTTGTGGGTCTGTCAATGACATCTTTGCCCCACAATCTCGGCATTTTTTTTAACCCAGATCGGGGTGTAGATGAAGAGGCCATCTCGATCGAAGGATTGATTTTTCACGAAAAAACTCAAAGTTCTTCTATTTCTTCACAGAACCAAACGTTACATTCCCAAAGCTCATGAAGCGTGGAAAACAGAACTGAACAATGGATGCTGCGCGCAACTACTTATACCCGTGGTGATGTCGAGCCAGAGGCCTCCGAGGGACATCGACTCGGCAGACGTCGACGCGCAGCGCCCTCTACTGAAAAAAATATTCCGAAGCAGCAAGCTGGATATGGGAATATCAAATATAAGGAATACGTGGGAGGACACAATCAATTCGAAGTTGGGTTACTAGTTGAATACTGTGAAATTAAGTTTTATGCCCAGCCAAAGTCTATAAAAAAAGACTCAGACAGACGTTGAATCATTGGTTGAACACTGGGAAATGAAATCCCACAGTGAGCGCAAATGTTTATGAAGAGACAAGTTGAATTATTTGCTGTGGGATTAGAAAAAGGAGGCTTACACCAGTCGAGGTTTAAGAGACAGGGAAGTGGAATAATGTGTTGTCTGCTTTGAAACACAGTTGTAGACCCAGCCCAACTCCAATAAATAAAATGAGAGGGTGAATCTTTGATCACCTGCTGTGAAGCAGTCTGGTATCCAGCTCATGTGAAACGAAGACCCCAAGAGAATTAGAATCAATGGTTGAATGCTGGAGTATAAGTCAAATCCCAAGTCGGAGAAAGAGTCGGAGAGAATCTAAATCATTGATTGCATGCTGGAAAACAAAGTGTAAACTACAGCCAAAATCTGAGAGAGGTAACGAGGGAAAGAAGACTCAATCCTGTCAACGTTCTCTTGGATAAAGGGTGCAAACCGCAGTAAAACCAATAAGAGGACAACACAAGTGGCCTCTTGGATACTGAATGGCTAGTCAGAAACCCACAACTTCAGCACTCTGTATTTAATAAAGGTTTTTACACTGCTACAGTACCACCTGAGTGGCTTCATTTGTATGGGCAGAACATCTTCACAAGGCATTAAAAAGCATCTAATCATACAGCAAAATGAGTTGTGCAAGTTGCTGGTATTATACAACACAAACCTATCTTTGAAGCAACAGAATGATGTACAGCAATGGAAACTGTAAAAGTAATATAACATGGATAGAATGAAAGAATCTAATTTTAAAGGTCAACTTGGAAGGACACAGAGATAAAGGATAGAGAAACGTACAGGCCTGCAATACAGGTTAGGGTGGGAAATTCTTAAACAAGATGCTGACGCGATAAAAGCCAGTAGAGAAAATGTGCATCAAAGCAAAGGGCACACGAGCGATCTAGTGCACCACTTTATTTTTTTTCTCACAATTATAAACAAACAACAAAAGGTGCAAGGAAATGTCTTCATCTTGATGTTAAAAAAGGTTTCAAAACCAAAAGTGTAAGAATGGCTAAAACGAAAATGTTCCCAAAGGTCAAGACCCTTGGATCTAGAGGATGGCCCCCGTCCCGTGGATTCTTAAACAGGATGGCAAAATGTCTCTTGAATTAACAGTTCCCTCGTGTCTTTACTGGACTCAAAACAGATCTTGTTCAACCAAAATGTTCTGTAACAGTCTTTCTGTAAGAATTCTTGTATCTTTACAGATTACCTGGTATACTCCCCTGCCAGTAATATTTATTCAATTTCCAACTGCCTGGTGTACTAGCCTGTTAGGACTTCTCTTTAAGATTCTCAGAACTCCTGGTGTACTCTCAAGTACCTCACCTGATGAGAAAGAGTCGTCCTCCTTCTGTGAGGTCTTGCCCTTCTCCTTCTTCTTGGTTTTTGCCTTGTCTCGTAGACAGTCCTTGAAGAAATAGGGTCTATCCTCTCCAGCCGCCACCACGGCTTCCTATTAGGCGAAAAAAGGGAGTTTGCCGTGGCGGTCTGGGAGGATAGATCCAGGGAGCAAAGGAAAAGCTCAGAGGCCCAAAAACCCTATTGGATGTCTTGTTCGGGCAGATATGGTGAAGGTTCCCCCGTAGTCCAGAATCCGGAAGGCACTGTGAAATCCGTTGTAGGGATCGTGGTATGGTATAAAAAGGCACAGAAGAGTGCACAGAAGTTTCACAGCAGTAAGGAATGAGGGAGGATGTGGAATAGCGTATGGTGGGCAGATATTAGGCTCGTGAGTTGCAGAAACAGGAAGGTCCCCCTAAAGTTCAGTTGGTACACAAGTCTGCTGACAAAGTAGCAAGAGGGTGCCGTAGGAAGTACCGAGCCTTTGTGCGATGCTCGTACAGAAAAGGTTCCAGGAAAGGAAGCAGCTGAACACAAACTAGAATGGAGAGGTGAAAATAGCAGGCACGTCAGCTGCCGGAGCGAGGAAGTCTTCTACAGTGTTCCAGACGTTGCTAGAACCTCTGCGTTATGGCTTCTTCCTCTGCCTTCCAGGTTGGAGTGTGTGGTCGCTTTCTCAGGACCCGGCACGGCAATGCGATCAGACTCCAGCTCTCCTTTTCAGCCCACAGTGAAGTTTGCTGCCTCGCCGAGCAACCAAACCTCTAGGAGCTTCTGCTCTGCTGCTGGCATCTCCACGGTTCTTCTTGCTCGAATGCAGCGTTCCTCTTCCTTTCCCATCTGCCACCTCTGCTTTGCTGGTTCTATCGGTGTGCATCACATTCAGGAGCCCCGGCGTGAATGGCAATGTCTCCTTCTGCACAGGTAACGTTAACTGCACCTTGTCTCTGTTACATAGTGGTGTTGCCATTTTTAAATGTTCCGCTCATTACAGGTTTAGAAAAAGAATTAGTTTGCATGTTGCACTTTGAGTTCCTGTCACTCTGCATAAACTCCCTTGTCCTCTTCCTCGTCTCAGTACCTGAGTGGTTATGGGAGTTGAAATCCATAACTTTCATTGGGCTTTTAACTCCTGGAAAGTTTTCCTCATGGTTTTCACAAAAAGGTACATCAAGATTAGAGGTCATGGTTACCTTTGGACTCTTAACCCTTTAATTGTTTTTCTCCTGGATTTTACGTAAAGAGACATCATGAACAAAAGGAGTTATGTGTGAGTTTTGGGTGTTTGGGTGGAAAGTGTGGGCCTGACTAGAATGATGCAGAGAAAAGGTTTTTTGACTTCCTCTACAGGGGGGATTATTATCTCACAATAGGACATTAAGGTGTTAGGAGGTCTTTCACATGGGAAAGGGGGGAACACAGTGTCTCCGCCAATGAAGTCTTAACATATATCAGTTAATTGTCTCTTCCCATGTGATCCTCCCTCACATAACCAACCCCAAGGTCAGGATCAGGTAACGGCTGCCGTCCCTTGGCCACATGGCAGAGGTTCCCACAGCAGAATCCATGAGGACTCCATTGGATTCATCAGAGGAGGTACAAAGAACTTAACAGTATACACATTGGCCAAAGAAACAGTTGACACACTAAAAGCTATACAAAAATAATGGTTTATTTTATATATACACTAAGATAAAGGTGATTCTTCAGAAAGGTAAGTAATATAACACAAATAGAGTAATTTAGGACAACTAATGCAAACTTCACAATACATAAATCACTTTTGTAATACTTGTAGAATGGCAGTAAGCAATTAAAAGCGAAGAGCGGTTCAGGTAAGAATGAATGCAACAAGACCAACATAAACCAGGAACATACTTGCCTTAGCCTTTATTAGTCCATCCCTATCAATTTAGGAGTGTCTCAGGGTCAGATTGGAGGGCCAAACAAGCAAGGCCCAAGCTGTAGAAAGTCAAATGTTCCAGAGGAAGTCTTCAGTAGCAAGTAAGTAACGCGCTTTGTTGGGTAAAACGGTGAGTGCCCTCTGGGAAGGCTCCCTGAAGGCGCACAGGCTTTGGGCCTAAGCGAATGTGACAGGGCGAACACCCAAACATACAAATCACTAATACAGCAACACAGAAGCAGCAGAACAACTTTAGCTAAGTTCTACCAAGAGTCTCACAGTACCTTTCAAGTGAAGAAGACAATGCAGCAGGATGTCCCAGCAATGCAGCAGATCTGGTCCCCGGATTCTTGGTCAGGCAGATGAAAGAAGGTACACTTTAATGTATCTCACAGCAGCAGTCAAGTGAAGAGGCTCCAGGCAAAGGATTATTTGTGGTTCTGTGATTTCGGTGCCCTTTCCAAAGCACCAGTGAAGAACGGTTACCGCCCAATCGATTTGTCTCGCTTTCTTGGTCCAGCACTCTGGTGAGGGGATTTCAAAGAGTGGAATCTTGCCTCTGGAGATCCGGAAGGATTACATCAAAGTTTTGGGAGGATTCGATCTTCGGAAGGCGATGCACTGCACAATGGCTACAGGTCCCAGGGTATTGGCGGTTTGCAGCCGGTGAAGGTCACGTGTTATTGTGGGATGGCTCGAAATGCAGGTCATCTTGAGACAGATTAGTCCCACTACTCTAAGGGAGAGAGTCGACCTCTTCAGAGTTCTCCTAACGCTTGGACAGCAGCATTAACTCAGAAGGCATCTCTGGTCGTCTGGAAGTGCCTGCAGGCATCTCCCCTCTTCATCCTCATTGGTTCTTCAGTTCCAGTGGTCAGCTATCCATCAGCCTCCGGATCCATGCCTATTATGCAGGAACCAGGCCGATCAAAACCCATGCACCATTCAAACTGTGGGTGGTGGCTGTCCTTTCAGGACAGCCAGCCTCCCACTTGCAAGTGGTGCCAGGCAGTCACAGCAGAAGACAAAGAACAGGAGTTTTGATTCCTCCCCATTTCCTGTCCTCACAGACACAATGGCGCCTTGGCAGGCTTCACAAAGGGACCCAGTCGAAGACAAAAGTCAAACTAAGGCCTCCCTCCACCCTGCATGACAGAAGGTCCATGAAAAAAGGACAAGCCATTTTAAATTGGCGAAAAAAAGAACACAGTCACCATTTTGTGTCAATGATGACCCTTCTGTGCACACTGCAGCTGCGAGTACAGCATGGGAGTAAACATTGCACAAGAATAGGTAGGATAAAACCACTTCCACCAGCCATTCAAATTAGCATGTCACTGTAACCAAAAGGTTCCAGGAGCAGTGAGAAAGGGGATACAGTGTAACCCGTCAGCACTCCACATTAGGTGGGGTGTGCTGACCTCACAATAGAAAGGATAGGAAGGATACTAAATATCCCCCTGCACTTGGGAACAGACGTTTACACAAGGAATAAAACATTTAAAAAAAGAGAAGCCCAAGGGGCTCCCAACAACACTGCACAGAGAGTGCTGTGTGCTGAAAAAAGTAAATGACAGATTACACAAAACTGGAGGAAAACTTGACTCCAAGAGAAAGGTATAAAAAATAAATATAAAAGGATTCCATAAATAGGGTAAAGGAATGAGTGTGGGTGGGAAAAGGTTACCACTCACCCAGGAGACCTGACAAAAAATAATCCAGTAGTTCAGCAAAAAGTGCCAGGGGACTCACATGTGAAGAGGATTTCAAATTAAAATTAAAAAATATCAAATGTGGACCTGAAGTCCACAAAGCCACAATATTACGTTAAGGCCTTTGCTCGTGAATTCCAAGCAAGTTTTCTTAAGAGAGTAGTAATGGTGGAGATTACCTGCACAATGACTACATCCGACCTGACCTTAGAGGGTGATGTTTAGCTGGGGGAATTCAAGAACAATCATTTCTGTACCTTGACTAGGCTCTATTGCCAGCTAATCTAGGAACATTCTTAAGTGAGAGTACAGCAAAGTATCACAAATGTGTAGTTAATCCCGTCTGATAGAAATATGTCCAGAGTCGGAACAGAAAGGCTTTTGTTAACACATTTAGAACATACACTGCGCTCCTCAATAAGGATAACCAGGACAGCAGAGTTATAAGAACCCGATGAGTTCACCAGGGACCTCTAAAAAAAAATAATTTAAAAAAAAAGGTTTTATTTTTGTAATGCAAGCTTCTGGGCTGTGGCTAGCACCATGTGGCTCTTTACTTCTGGAGTGGCTGGCTTTCTTGTTCAGGCCCCTTAAAAAAGAAGAAAAATAAGAACAGGAGTGCCACAAGTCTAACACTTTCAGCACTGACCCTAAATAAGAGAAAACAGGAATACCAAATAATGTGTCTTTCTGGAATTCTATACAATAATTGCTAGACTCATTAAAGGTTTATTTCAGGCACACTTCAGGGGGTGAGTCACTGATTTAGTCTGTTCTTAAATGCCTCAACTCAGCCTTTCATCCTTCTGAGGTCGAT
Organism: Ambystoma mexicanum; assembly: GCF_040938575.1. Lineage (NCBI taxonomy): Eukaryota > Metazoa > Chordata > Amphibia > Caudata > Ambystomatidae > Ambystoma > Ambystoma mexicanum. The sequence continues at coordinate 1,275,886,346 of NC_090934.1, forward strand.
AAATGAGTACTAACACAGGTTGGGTGATATTGGGTGTATATTTTTTCGATATAAAGCGCTTAAGCGTAAGTGCTATATAATAACACATCATTACCATTTGGTCATGGACGTCTGCTTGCATTCACAGTCATTTGGTAATATGGGCCTATACACACTGATCTTAACGATACATATGACGATCCATTTTTGTATGAAATGTACATAACATTATAGTAATATAACAATATTTTTCATACTGTACAATGCTATGTGATGCCACTTCCTGTTTTGTGAATGGGTGAAATGTCATGTTCCATCGCTTCCCGCGATATCTCTTTGGGGTGTGGTCAAATTACATCACTTCTTGTGATGTCATCAGGTGTCAAGGGTCGTGTGATGCCACTTCCGCTACCCCTGGCATTTTGGTGAAATGACGTCCCTGGAGTTCACACACATGGAGAGTGCACAAGATAATGTTTCTAATAATAGTCTCCTTGAAAAGGTACATTTGTTTAAAAAACGGATACCAACTCCATAATTACACTTTCATTAGATGTCAACTTGTGGGCAACAGTGTTGTATATTATGCTTTAAATCAGATCCTGCATTTCCTAACCTTTCAATAATCAGCGCTGGAGATTGGTAGACTAACTGCTCATTGGCATTTTATTGGTGTGGAGAGACCAGGACACACAAATCTGGGCTAAATAGTGTCCAGGAACCTCCACTTACAAAGTGCTTTGAGGTCCCACTGAAGTTTTAGCGCTACAAAAAATGCATTTGAAATTACAATGCAAAGTCAAACTGGAAAGTACTCATTGTGGGAGGTGACAAGTTGTGACTTTAGAAAGCCTGGAGTGCTAAAATATAAAACTTAAAGGACTGCTCTATTTCCCGCGTATCTGCAGGTAAGTGAGACGAGGTAATCTACTTTTTGTCCATCTTACTTTTTCTTAAAGCAAGATATCATATCCGCTTCACTTGTTGTATGCATTTTATTTGAAATATTCTGAAGTAAACATAATAGCAAGGCCCAGTTGCCATTGCAGATTAAATAGATATCTGATGGCTTAGGGGAACTCCCTGATCACGTCAATCTACTAAAAGCGATTTACACAGGCTACCTGGTAATACATTCCCTAGGCTAGTGTACACAATTATCAAAAAAGTACAAATATTTAGAATTGGTTGTATCAAAACACACTTCAGACTATAGTGAGCATTTTTTTTAAATGCAAGGAGATCAATCGTTTTTTTCTTTTTAAATTATATTTAACCATTGTCATAGTAAACAATACAAGTTGGGTTCTGGCTCAACAGAAAAATAAACAGATGCAATATTACACAGCAAGTAAGCAGAAATGCATAAAGTTTGTACTGCACTTGTATCAGACATTAAAAAGAAAAAAATAGTCAATATGACTACATTTAAATAAAAATCTCCAAAATGAATTTATAAAATTGAGTAATGGTGGGAGATAATATTGAGGGAGCTATACAATTCTTGAATACAGTACAGTGGTCTTGTGATGAGGAAAACACTTTTCTTGTCAGAGGAGCGGGGAAGATCTCGAGTTCCTTTTCTTGCCTGTTAAAGAGTCTGGATAAACGTGGCTGGATAGCGGCAGATATCCATGGAGTGGGAAAGCCGGGACTCCATTAATTATTCACTTTGTACGTTGTCTCAGCATGGAGACCTTGTAACACAATCTTACCACAATATTGATTTCACGTTTCTTTGCAATCTGGGCTAGTTGAATGAAGCACGGTTTACGATTTACTGTGGCATATCTTTTCTTTGCTAATGAACATTGGCAGATTGACGCACATTTCCACTCTTCCGTGTAGCTTTACTGACTTTAATTACACCAGATCAAATATTGCTCATCTGAGAAGTCCTCCGGGATGCATTATTCATTCTGAGTCTTTGAAATAAAGGCTCAATAATTAAAGAGTCCACAGCATATTCAAGATTCTAATCAATAGGTGGGACTTACGTTGCGACTCTGTTACAACAGGGTGCTGATTGAGATGGCAACAGTTATCTTCTATTCATGAAAAAAAGTAAGGAGCAGTTAGAAATTACAGCTGGCATGCACTGGGCGATAATATCACTACACCTTAGTTGTGCTCCATACATACTTTAAGTAGGTGAGAACACACGCAAGGAACTACACAGGTACTTCCACAAGCAGGGTGTGTATGAAGATCAGAACAATGGTAACTATAACTTCAGTCAAGTCCAATGGTTGATAGATAAATTCAATTTCTTACTTCTCCAATAGCTAGGATTGCAAGAATATGCTTGGCAAAACAGAGCAAAGGGTAGACGGAAACAAACTATAAATGAGCAAAATGTATAGAAAAAAAGCAAGGGCTTCAGGGTACTGAGTCCTGGGTAACCACTTAACATTAGGGCTGCTGCTAAGAGTTCAAAACAGGATACTGAATGCAGCGTGCAGGGTCAGTGACGTGATTGCACAGCTGGCAAATCTAATTTTTGTTCACAACACCATTTCTTATAGCAGTCTCTGCAGTTGCAAATATCTCTTTTTTTTCTATTACTTCCCTTTTTCATTTGAATAAATAAAACTCTGCTCTGGCTGTGATTCAGCGTGACACGTGGGGGTGGGCGGCTTCATCCACTGTTGCTTTGGTGGGCGAGTCTGTTTTCCATACAAAAAGATGTTGATGGTAATAGTAAAAGATTTTATACTCGAATGAACGGCGGGGCCTCCATAAATATGAACACAAATGTAAACCAGTACCACTTCGCTCTTTCCTTTACAAGTTACGCATCCCATTTTGCGTAAAAATAGTAAAATCTTTAGTTTTTAAACTATCCCCTGCTCTCCCCGTGAAGAATTATCCCCCCAGGATTATTTTGCTCCTCCATTTTGTTTTGAAGGTAACAAAGTATTGTGAGTCCGAACATGAGCACCGTGCTCTACCTCACTGTCAAAGGTTTGCTCACACATACTGCAAGGCCATTTACCATTTTCGTCTGGGGCAGTATCTGCTTCCGCACTGTGTTCTGTGTGTCCACTGTTCTCCGCGGGCTCCATTTTTTGGCTCTCGTCCTCTTCTGAGTCTTCAGACTCCTTCACTTTGTGAACAATGAAGAGGTGTCTGTTCAGTGAGATCTGGGAGGTGTAGCATAAGCCACAGTGCAAGCACTGGAAGGTTGAATTGTCCGACTTGTGCTGTGGTATGTGTTCCAGGAACTCACACTCCATGCCTGTGGAGAATCCACATTTAGCGCACTTATAATGCAACTTCAGTTTCTTGGCAGGGGGTGCTTCAGAACATTCGAGAGCTTCAGGCTCGCTTGTAGCCTCCTGGGCGAGCCTCTTCGGTGCTTGAACCTTAAGGTAAAGACATTTCATTAACATTTTGAAACTCAAGGCTACCACTTATTTGTACAATTTCATGTTTGTTTATATACACTTGTGATTCTATGCGATTTATCAATCTATAAAAAGGCATTGGAAACATCTGTGACATAGTGAAACAAGTCACAAGGAGGCCTACTGGGGAATGTTGCACAAACATAAACTGATGTTTTACAACACTCAATATGGAACAAGTTACTTACCTGTAACTGTTGTTCTCCAGCATGGGTCTGGCATGGATTCACATGCTCATGAATATTCCCCGTCGTCAGGCTGGGAATCCTCGGTAAAGAAAAAACCAGTATCAGTTTCGTTTCTGATCTGTCTTTCGTAGTAATAACCAATCACTGGTCTCTGCGTCATACTGACAACAGCCAATGACTGCCCTCTACCTAAGCACCGCCTCTGGCAGCCATCTTCAGATTTGGAAGCACGTGAAGTGGCAGTATGACCAAGTGAAGAGCCGCAGAGGGGTAGGCGGGAGGGTTCGCATGTGAATCCATGCCAGACCCATGCTGGAGAACAACAGTTACAGGTAAGTAACTTGTTCCTTCTCCAGCATGGGGTCTGGCATGGATTCACATGCTCATGAATAAAGAATACTTAGCAGTACACACATGCACAACCACGGGAGGTGGCAAAGGCTCAACATTAAGCATTACATCAAACTCAACATTAAGCATCTTACCTCCTCACCAGGCTCACCTCAGGCGAACAGGTTGCGCAGCACTGCTTGGCCGACCCTGGACTCCTCCCTGGAATCCCGATCGACGCAGTAGAACTTTGTGAAGGTGTGCGTCGACCTCCACGTAGCAGCCCTGCATATGTCCAGCAGGGGCACACCAGAAAGGAACGCTGTGGTAGCTGAGCTTGGTCAGCACCACGTTGAGCTCCCACGCCGGGGCCGGAGCCTTCACCGGCGGGAACGATCTGAACAGCCCCTTCATGAACTCTTTCACCAGACGATGAGACCACAAGGACGTCCGCCCCGTGGTTCTGGTGTATCGGGAGATCGCAGCAAGATGAATCTTGATGGACGCGTGTGCCAGACCAGCTTTGGCCAGCGTCAGCAGGTACGGCAGTACTTGGGGGGCCGTAATCCGTAGAGGGTTAATCTTCTGTGCGTGGCACCAGACAGAGAACCTCTTCCATTTGTGTCCGTAGCATTTAAGAGTCGAGGACGCCCTGGCCTTTGCAAGAACCTCTCTGCAATCGGCCGGTATGTCGTATCCTCCAAACTCTAGCGCTGCAGGAGCCAGGCCTGCAAGTTCAGCGACTTCGGGTCGTGGTGGAGGATGGCGCCTCCTTCCCTGGAGAGAAGATCCGCGTCCGCCGGCAGCTTGATCGGCGGGGACGCTGACAAGTCCAGAAGGTCCGGGAACCATATCTGCCTCGGCCACGCAGGTGCGACGAGGATCATCCTGCACCGTGACCTCTTGAGCTGGTTGACGAGCCGGATTAGCAGAGGCAAGGGAGGGAACACGTAGAGGAACAGGCCCTCCCAGGGGAACGAGAAAGCATCGCCCATGCTCCTCGTCTGGGGAAACCTGCTGGCGAACCTCCGGCACTTGGTGTTCGTCGCCGTCGCGAACAGGTCGATCTGGGGTGTGCCCCACCGTCGGAAGAGGCGATCCACCAGATCCTGCCGTAGTTCCCACTCGTGGCACGAGCGCAGCTCCCTGCTGAGTGAGTCGGCAATGGTGTTTTTTATCCCTGCCAGATGAAACGGCACCAGAAAAATCCCTTGGGCAACGGCCCAATGCCACAGGTCCTGCGCCTCCTTGGACAGCGCTGGGGACCTGGTTCCGCCCTGTTTCCTGATGTAAAACATGGTGGTGGTGTTGTCGGTGAAGATCCTCACCACCTTGCCCTTGAGGGACGGAAGGAAGGACCTGAGGGCCCAAAACACTGCACGGAGCTCCAGGACGTTGATATGCAGGGACTTCTCCGTCGGGAGCCAGAGTCCCCTTGCGTGCAGATTTTCGGTGTGCGCTCCCCACCCTTCCAGGGAGGCATCCGTGGTCACAGTCTCCTGGTGGGCTGGGGTCTGGAAGTCCATGCCCGCCGTCAGATGCGCGCGGGTGCCCCACCACCGTATCGCTCGTCGGAAACTCTCGTCGAGCTTGATCCTTTCCTCGAAGCTGCCCGTCGCCTGGATCCAGCGCGCATCCAGGAATTCTTGCAACGGGCGCATCCGGAGCCTGCACATGGGAATGAGGTAGATGCAGGAAGACATCATCCCGAGGAGGGACTTGATGGACCTCACTTTGGCCGCGTCGGCCACCAACATCCGTTGCACCTTGCCCAAGATGGTCCTGGTCCTCTCCTCCGACGGGGAGGCCAGAAGGGACACTGTGTCGAGCCTGGCTCCCAGAAACAGTGCGACTTGCGCGGGCACCAGGTGGGATTTGGCGTAGTTCACGGAGAATCCCAGGTCCGTGAGGAGTTGGACGGTCCTTGCCGTGTGGACCACGGCGAGCTCCCTCGTCTTGGCGCGGATGAGCCAGTCGTCCAGGTAGGGGTAGACGTGAATCCCCTTGCGGCGCAGCTGCGCCGCCACCGGTGCGAGGCACTTGGTGAATACCCTGGGTGCCGACCGTAGTCCGAAGGGAAGGGCTTTGAACTGGTAATGACGCCCTTGGACCACGAATCTGAGGAATTTGCGGTGCCCCTTTAGGATGGGAATGTGGAAGTAGGCATCCTCCAAATCCAACGACGATAGGAAGTCTCCTTCCTCCAGCTGACCCAGGACGTGCTGGAGGGTGACCATCCGGAACTTCTGCGCCTTGATGAACTTGTTCAGACGTCGCAGGTCTAGGATGGGGCGCCATCCTCCCGTCTTCTTCTTCACGAGGAAGTATCTCGAGTAGACTCCGGAGCCCCGAAGCCTCTTTGGGACGAGTTCGATGGCGCCCTTTCTGAGCATCGCCTTTACCTCCAGGAGAAGTTGAGGGACGTGAAGTTCTTTCCTGGCCACGGGGGGGACGCGCGGGCACCTTCTTTGAAACTCGAGCGCGTGGCCCCGGGCCAGGGCGTCCAGCACCCAACGGTCGGTGGAGATGGACTCCCACACGCTGACGAAGCCCGCCAGCCGGCCTCCCACCGGGGTGCTTCGGTGGGGGCCCGAACCCACGGCCGGTTCAATCCTGCTTGGACGCGGCCTTGCCGCCTTGACCTCCTTGGCGACGACGGCGGGGTCCGCTAGACTTGCCTCGTCCTCTGTAGGCCTCTTGCGACGACGAGCGGGCCGCTTGACGGTAGGAAGCGAAACCGCCGCCGGAACCTTTGGAGGCGCCCTTGCCTCCGCCGCTCCGAAAGGGCGTCCGTCGTTGCAGGACTCCAAGGGCCCGGGCCGTCTCAGTATCCGCCTTGATGGCCTGAAGGGAATCGTCCACTGTCTTCCCAAACAGGTTGTTCCCGTCGAAGGGCATGTCCAGGACTCTGGTCTGGACGTCCTGCCGGAAATCCGTAGCTTTGAGCCATCCACGACGTCGAAGGCAAACGCCGTTGCCCAGCTGGCGGAACCCGGTGTCGGCGATGTCCGTCGCCACGGTGATGGCGTGGTCCGAGGCCACCTCACCTTCCTGCAGGATCTCAAGGGCCTCCGCCCTCTTGTCGTCCGGCAGAAAATCCAGCAGGGGAGCTATCTTGTACCAGAGCTCCCTGTCATAGCGGGCCACGATAGCCAAGGCGTTGGCCGCTTTAATCGTCGTCGCTGCCGACGAGATGACTCTACGTCCCATAGCATCCAATTTCTTTCCCTCGACGTCCGGCGGGGAAGTCGATGTGGAGGCCGCACCCCCCCCGCTTTCTTCCTGGCTGCCGCGGAGACGACGGAGTCCGGGGTAGGCTTCGCCCGGAGGCACAGGGGGGCCGTGTCCGGGACCCGGTACTTTTTCTCGTACCGGTCTCTTCTAGCTGGCGTCGTGGAAGGGTTCTTGAGGAGGGAAAGGCCCTCATCCCAAATGTCGTCCAACAGAGGCACTGCGAGGACCGTCTTCCTCTTGGCCTTGCGCCGCTGATAAAGGAAGCCTTCCTTTTTCTTCTCCTCAGGGCAGAGTTGGAAAAGCTCGGAAGCCCTGGAGATCATGGAGTGGAAAGATCCGATCTCGTCGGGCGGAGAAGCCCTGGTGGGAGGCGACGACGGAAAATCCTCGTCGTATGCCTCGTCGTCCGTACCCGTCGCTGCCGTGTCAGTCCCCGTATCATCCCCTCGGGTGGACGGGGAGGAGGGCTGGAAGGGGCGCGACGGTTGAAAAGGAGGTGGTGGATGGATCCTTCTTTTCTTGGTAGGGGGAACACCAGAAGGTCCCGGTTCTGGATCCCCCGACGGGAGAGGTTCCTCCGTCGGTAACGGTAGCCTCGTCCTTATCTCGGAGCATAAGGACTGTATGGCCAACAAAATGGCCGCTGAGTTGTCTTGCAGCGCTGGCAGAGGGGAATCCGACGGGTGAGCAGGGGCCCCGTCGGTATCCTCGACGATGTCGTCGTCGTCACCTGCGTCGGGGTCCATTCCGACGGGCTGGCCTTCTTCCACGCCTAGGCCGTGGCTTAAGACCTCGATCAGCTCCTCTTCTGAGGTTGAGGCCGAATCTCCGACGACGCCCTGCCCCCCCTTCTTCTTCCCCACGGAGGGTTTCACGGGGGTCCTATCGATGGGCACAAAGGAAGACTCCCTCCGAGGAGGCAGGGAGATTCTGGGCCCTGAGGTCGCCACCACTGGTGCAGCCACCACAGGCTGAGCCAGGGCCGCCGCGACCGTTTCGATAGAGGGCTTGGTCGGATGGATCAAGGCCTTCACCACCTTAGGTGCGCTCACCGCCTTATCCTTGAGGGAGGGGGCACTGCCACGCTCCTCCTCTGCCTTAGAGCTCGACCGGGGCCTCTCCAGGAGCTTCGCCGGGTGCTCGGCCTTCCTCTTACCCGACCCAGAGCGTTGGCTCGTGGTTGATGGTGCCGGGGAGGGTGCGCCCTGCCTGGCGCCCGTAGAGCCCGACCGTTCGGCGCTCCCGGTGCCAGCGGACTCGCGGTGCTTGGCCTTTTGTTGGGCCCCCGTCGCCGGTGCGCCCTCAAAGGTCTTAGAAGACCGCTCGGATTTCTTCTTCTTCTCGCCAGACGGGCTCTTACCCTCCAGCCAGTTGGCGAGACGTTGATGGCGGTCCTTCATGGTCCGTTCCGACATGTTGCCGCAAAACGCACAGTCCTTCTCCACGTGCGTCTTGTCCTCATGAAGGCAGTAAAGGCAGAAAGAGTGTTCGTCCTCCTTGAAGACGTTCTGCAGCTGGCATCCAGGGCAGACCCTGAACAGCTTTCCGGGCGTCGAGCTTCCCTTCTCCTGGGCCATCTCCGAGACGGGGCCTGAGAAGCTTCTGGATTCCTCCGAAGTGTAGCTCGACGAAATCTTCACCCTTGAGGGGCACAGATGAATCCGACACGGGTCCCCGTTGATCGGATGTAGGATCGGTGGAGCTTGAGGCTCTTTTGACCGAAAGAATCGAAGTTTTTTGTGAAAAAAGCGCGAAAAATAGCACTAACGCTCGAGAGCAATAGCACGAGGATCCCAACACATGAACGTGCGGTAAAAATCTGAAGATGGCTGCCAGAGGCGGTGCTTAGGTAGAGGGCAGTCATTGGCTGTGGTCAGTATGACGCAGAGACCAGTGATTGGTTATTACTACGAAAGACAGATCAGAAACGAAACTGATACTGGTTTTTTCTTTACCGAGGATTCCCAGCCTGACGACGGGGAATATTCATGAGCATGTGAATCCATGCCAGACCCCATGCTGGAGAAATACAACGAACTCTAGATTAATTTTTGAAAGTCGAATAATTGGGTGCAACCTTTCATATACCATCTTGTCACTTTCACAATCTGTCCCTGTATTTTCAATCCACCTAGATCAACTATGGCCTGACTGCACATATACATGTTTTTACAACTGATTTTGTTTGCAAGCAATCAGGCATACAATTTAAAATATTGATTCAGTCTCAGCTTCTATTGATCAGATTAAGTGGATAGAGGTGGCATAAAGGTAGAGCCCGCCCCACATAGGCTCAGATTTGCCTATAAGGCAATGCCTGACGTGCAAGTGGGTCCTTTTTTGTTGAAAGTGTGCCAGTCTGAGGAGTTTCTTCATCGTACAGCTAGCTCAGATTTGCCTATAAGGCAATGCCTGACGTGCAAGTGGGTCCTTTTTTGGTGAAAGTTTGCCAGTCTGAGGAGTTTCTTCATCGTACAGCTAGTAGTTTTGAATAGTGTTACTGATTTTTTCAAATGCACAACTTGCAGCAAATGTTGCCAAAAAACTCCTAGTTGGGTACTACGGAAACAGTTGGTGACAGAAGAAATATTATAGACCATTTGCACCCTGGAAAAGCAGATTGACCAATCACAATCCACCTTTCCCGGCGGGACTGTGCATTGGCCATACACAGCAAATTGTTTTTTTCTAAAAAAAAAATGGCTGGCGCCTTTAAAATAGAAAAGGGAGTAGGTCCCTTTTTGCAGAGTGGCAGCCATTTTAGAACTTGTTTTCCATGGCTACCATCATCCGAAAAGAGACCCAGTTCCCTTTTATATTTTTATGGCGGCAGGTAATTTTTTTTCTCTGACGGGAGATGGGCTTGCAATGAGCTTCCCGCTGGAAGGAAAACAAAACTATACGCAGCCTGGTAAATCCTGCGCTGCGAATAGCTTTCACGTCGCGGCAGCTGTGTGGACATGGGATTTAATGTCCCCCAGCCCGAGCTGAGGCTCTCGCTTCGCTCGGGTGTACATAGCTCGGGCTGGCACGGCGTTAAATCCAATGTCCACCCTGCCGCCGGGCCGTGAAAGCTACACTGTTTCATTGGTGCCCTAGCCAATTTTATGCCCCAGTCTGACCTATGTCCCACAGATGAGGAAAGCAAAATCTTTTCCTCTAGATTTTCAAAAAAGACCATTAGACTTTAATGCAAGGCTCAATTTTCAGTCTGGCAGTAGTGTTGCTACTGAGATTGGCAGAAGTCACAGAGATTGCCTTTGGGAGCCATTTCTCTACCACAGTCTCGCCAACGCTAACACCCCAAACCGCCACAGCTGGACTGTTCTCATTGGTTCTCGTTCCACACTGGCTCAGTTTATTAATTGTTAATGTTGTACATAACGTTGGCATTTCTATATGTTTTGTGTTATTCTTAAAAGAGATTGCCTAAAGGAAAAATTGTTAACCCACTAACATGTCAAAACCTGTGGCAAATGATGCTGCAAGGCGACAGGAGGAAGTTGGCTGCCTTGACAAAACGGTTTTCCGGGATTTTTCAACAAGTACTGACTGCAGCCTGTTCTATTTTCAATTCTTGCCAGGCTTTTTTTTTTAATACTTAAAGCAGCACATGTTTAGGTTTTTAGAGTGCTCTCTTGCAGACCCAGTCAGTGGGCCTCATTCCGAATTTGGAGGTAACCACGCCGTTATATGCGGCATGGCTGCCTCCAAAATCGTTCCGACTCCGCCCTGGTGAATGGAGTAATTACCGGTCTATTCCAAGGTTGGAGGGACCGGTAATTCCCCATTCACCAGGGCCCTTCCCCATTCCCATTTGAGCCCCCCATATGGCTCAATGGGAATGGGGAAGGCGCTAATAACGGTACCGTAAATTACGGTACTTTATTAGCACTAAAGTCCCTTTGCGGGTCCCGTCCTTCACGCCTGCTAAAAGCAGGCTAAAAGCAGGCGTGAAGGACGGGACCCGCAAAGTTAACTCGTAGTAGGGCGGTAAGGGTTTAACGGCACCGGTCTCATTACCGGTTACCATTAACCCTTACCGCCCTACTCGGAATGAGGCCAATAGAAATCTCCCAGGGAAGCCAATGCTCAAGCATACATTCAGGCTGATTGGTCCACGCATTTCAGCATTTTTCCCTGGCTTGCTTGAGGATGTTACACAGTACATCCTCAAGTGGTAACAATGCCTTCGTTGAGAGCAAACAAAGAGGGTGGTAGAAGCAGGTAATTACGTACAAATGGGTGGACAGCCTCAACCCACTTCTTTCAGAGGGAGACGGCCATACCCTCAGAACTACCTCCCTCCAAGATTAGCGAGTCTCCGAGTTTTCCTGCTATTTCTCGGTCTCAAAGAAGAGCACAGAAACTCAGATTCCAGCACCGGGACTTGCAGCCTTTGCTTGTGATGCCTTTGTGGCAGGGATCAGCAGGTGTCTGCCATTGACAGGTTACAGGCCTGGACAAGTCCTTCCTCCACGTGTATGTGCTAAATTCAACACAGACCCTTATGGGCGTTGCACATACTTGATGCTTCTTTGTGAGCATGAGAGCAGGAGAGCAGGTAAATGAGAGGCCTTTGTAAGTGTTAATGCTTGGGTGATAAAGAAATGAATGGTGCATTTGCTGAAAACGCACAAGTGATCCAATTTAGCTAATCTGTGACTTATTTGGAGACAATTTAACTGAGTCATGCAAAAACCTATTAAATTGTCTCCCTTTTCAATGAAGTGTGATCATTTGACAAATGCAAAATGCACTTGCTTTTTTTGTGGAACTTTTTATACACATCATTTATTAATAACTATCAGCATGCATGTAAACAATGACTACAAGCCCACTCTTTTGTGTGCGTCTACCAAAGTAATTTCTTGTAGTACTTAAATTCATAATTTCCTTTACAATCACAATCTACATATGCAAAAGAATTGACTTTCTCTATGTGTGCAGTTTCATACATCTTTACCCATGTGATTCTTCGTATCTGTGTACGGAATTCTTAGTGATTATCGCTTCATATTAAAGGTACACTGTAACGTGAATGTGGCTGTGGTGCATCTTATGCATTTTGGAAAATGTTAACCATTTTTACACACGTGATTCCTCTTCGTAATTGTATTCTGATTTGCGCTTCATAGCACGGGGACACTGAAGTAAACGTGGTGTTCTTGAAGTCGACTCCTCTTTGTAATTTGATTCTGATTTGCACTCGATAGTGAGGGGACATTTTGAAGTGGACATGGTTGTTTTCTGTCTGAATCCTCTTCGTAAATGGATTTGGAACGATATAGATGAAGGTCTGTCCTTTCACAACTTCATACCTCCCGTTTGGCTAGTGCTTTAAAAAAAGAAATGGTTTGCACTGACATCAAGTGGATGATACGGTTCACATATGTTACAAACATGAGGAAAACCAAAGCAGCCAATTTTGAGTACTGAGAGTCTGAAATTCCAACTTCCCAATGGCGATACCCAATCGAAGGAAGTAACACATGCACTTATTACAACTTTCTATAGCGTGTGAGCCAGTTTATTGATCTACATTACATTTGGCATAGTCGCTAGGATCTGGCTTCCCATATTTTGAGAAAATGTATTGCTGGGTCCAAAAGTTTTAGCAGACATTGTTTTCCATGTAACCATTTGACAAACAATGCAACCTTAATATAGAGACGCGACTATGACATTACATATCAAGGCTGTCAGGTTATACTGCAACGATGATCCCTAATTAAGGTGAAACTAGGTCTCAGCCACACTGAGAACTGTATGTTTTGGGTTGATGAAGCTATGTATAAAATACCACTGCAATGTAACTCAAAGAGAATTTCTGGAGCTAAAGGCTTGCATTGGACACATTTTAATACCCTAAATGCTTTATGTGGCTCTGAACTGGAGGTGAAGGTGCAGTCATGGCTGCAGGGTGGCATTGTGGCATGTGTAACTTAGCTCAAATGGCTTAGTCTTATATATATTAAAGGCTGACGATCGGTGTCCTACATTTAAGATAAAACCAATTTGCGATGACTTTTACCAAAATTCCATTGCCAATAACTCCACTCGCTGGACCGATCTGGCTGACATCTTTACAAAATGTCGGCACCGGCTTCTCCAAACTGGAAATTCTGGGGCAAGTTCGTACACAAAATTAGGTTTAAATTAAAAGCGGTTTTTCAGTCTATTCCCATTCATTTTCACAGAGGGAAAAATGTATATACGTTGAAGCAAGGCAGAGAGAAAACCACAGAAAGGATTTGCCCAAATATGTAACAAGTTGGGCACAAAGCAGATGTAGAGAATCCTGCAATCTTTTTAAGGTGGACTACATGTCCCAGAATACCTGTGACGAAGAAGAGGGCTGAGGAGGCAGGAAAGAGCCAAAGACAGTCAGGCATAATAACGTGTGGCAAGGTCAGGCAAATAACCCTAAGGGGCTGTACCTGAAGCTAATTAACCCACTTGAGGAGCATAAAAGGCTGCAGATAGAAGGAGCAGTAGAAAGAAGCTGGAGCAGCAGTTGTAAGGGTGGCAGTAGCAGAAGCAGAAGAAGTAGAGCACGATGCTGGCAGTTCACAAGGAAGTGTGATAAAAAAAGGGACACCAGAGCAGGGGAGGAGCAGATTTCACCTGCAGGCTCTGAGTTGGTCTTGTGCTCACAAACCCTGTTTGGCTGTGGCAGCATTGGAAGAGACTGGAAACAGGCAGTCTTTCCATGTGCGCCTAATTGCTGTGAATGGAGAGCTGACGTTGTACATCCACCCAACGCTTGTGTGCAGAAGCAAGTCGACAGAAGCTGGAGAGTGGAAGACTCTCCTTTGGTGAGGCCGGATTGGAGACACCAGTGCAGCAGAGGAGTATGGATTCCAAGAGTACCTGTAGCAGTAGCAGTAGAAGAAACGAAGCTGAGAAGCAGAGGCAGCCTGCAGTCGCTGTGATTGTAGAGTCAGAAAAAGGAGGCTCCATACTTCAAATCATCAGGAATACCTTGCTGGTAACTGTAACCAGCTTATTTTATACCCGCGCGCACATAAAGGCGAGTAAAAGTTGTTCGGGGAAGTGGGAAGTCATTCTAACAGAGGAATTGTATCACAAGCGTATATTAACAAAGCTGAAGTACTCACGTGCAGAGAAAGCATCTCTTTTCCCCATTGTCAGGATGTAATTGGTTGCCGAGCTGTCGAGTGTCTCTTGTTAAAGAAGAGAACGTTGCCGGTAAACCTAATAAAGCCGAACTTGACTTTCCCACAATATTAAAAGTGTATTTAACTTCAGAAAAGATTGTGCATGCAACACTGCTTCCCGATGTCTTGGAAGTTTAACGTTGACTAAAAGGCGGGAACGCTTATCCTTTTGAAGTGGAATTTCAACATTAGAACGAAATCGCGTACGCCGAATTTCGTTTCCAATAAGAAACTTGCTACTCGTAATATACCCAACATTACTGTAGAAGTTGCTGAAGCTGAATGAAGAACAAGTTTTAGCCAAGCCACTAGACCAAACCCTGCTAAAGTGAAACCAGCTCATTTAAGAACTAAAGATCACAACTTTAAAGTCACCGAAGCTGCTGTAAACCCCAAGTCCTCTGATAAAAGGTGACAAGGTTGTCCAAGGCTGAAAGAGTGGGACTGCAGCCTAGGGGCAACTATTGGAGTCAAAATACATATGAAGCTGGGGAAGAGAGCTGGATACCTGTTAAAAGAAACTTAATGAAATCTGTAGAGCTGAAGCTGTTAAAGTCGAGAAGAAACAGTCTGGAAGCTAAAGACAGATTTTCTGGTAGCTGCAAGACAAAAGGAAAGGCAAAGATGCTGCCTTCTCTCACCATACAAGAGAGAAGGGTGCCATGCCCACCTGTAGAGGTCGAAGAGTCTTGTTGAAGTTGCCTAAAGACTGATTTTTGGGGGGGCTGTGGAGCAGCCAAGCCAAGATGGGGGCCTGCTCCTGAGCTCCGTGACGAGCGGGAAACTTTGCTATTTCTATCCAAGTCCCTGCATATTTGGGACCGGACAGTGCTGCCGGAGGGTGTAGGAGTGTGCCCTGTATTTTTTCTTCTCGTCTCTGGCGAGGCCGGGAACCCCCTTTTGGGCCCTTGCGAGCGGGCGGCCGCCGAACGAGGGGCTGAAGGCGAGAAGCGTGGTGCACAGTGGCGCACTGTGGGAGTTCTGCGAGACAGCCGATGGATGGGACCTGGCCTGGCGGCCTGCGAGCCATCTCACGTTGCAGTGGGGAGCGCCCCTCGCTAAACCCGCTGAGACACCGTGCGGGACGAGAGTGAGACCTCCCCGCGTAGGCAGAGGCTGGTCTGGCCCTTGATCTGCACGGCTCCCTGACACTGCGGAGAGTATATTCATGAGGTGGTGGTGACAACGGCAGGATACCATCACAGCGGGCACTCTACTTAATAAGGACACTGAGCACAACCTCAGCTCTACTCTAGACTCCACTACGGTCGGCGGATGCTCTGGGCACTTCAGTACACCTTACAACATGACAGGCTAGTGACAAGACCCATCAGATATGGTTGGATCCACCTTGTTATAATATTTGCCCAGTGGACCCTCTGTAAACCTCTTGAGTTAGTGTGCCTCTACCTCGAGTGATCAGTATTGAGCCCTGCTGTTGAAAGAGACCCATATTCGGACCGGCCCTGGACGTGTGTGACCACAAAACTGGGTTCTGTGCCGGCATGCAAAAAAGGCATATCAGAGCCTGGTACCTGCATTGTTGGGACAGGAGCTGCAACTGGGCACTGTGTACCGGATTGCTGCTCTTACTTTGATTTTGGGCAATTACTGTGAGGCTGGTGGGGGACTCTGGGAACTGGGAATGACGAAAGAAGCTTGCAGTAAAAATGGGGGCACCATGGATTAATATACAAAGGCCATTTCTAAGCATGCAGGTATGGCAGCATCAGCTGCTGCAGCGATTTGGCGTCCCTTCCTCCCCACTGGCAAGAGAACTGCTGACCATTCAGGGTTTGGGTTCTGTTAATATGAAGCTGGATGACATCACCGCTAACGTCACCATCCATACAAGCCCAACTGGAGAAGGAGACACAGAGAATAACAGAGGCAGAGGGCAGGATAGGTGCAACAGAGGACGATCTAGTGTCTCTACAGGCTACCGTGACCTCTTAACTAAAGATATGAAGTATGTGAGAGCCAAATGTGATGAACTGGAATCTCGCCCTCGAAGAAACAACGTACGTATGATCGCAGTGCCTGAGGGGGCGCTCCGGGGCAATATGGAAACTGCTAGATGAACCTGAACTATCGCCACACTTCAAGATGGAGCGTGCCCACCGAGCACTTACAGCAAAACCTACGGCGGTAGACTATCCGAGACCCATCATAGCACGCGTCATGAACTACAGGTACAGAGACCAGATCTTGCACCGGGCCAGATACTTGAAAGTTCTTTGGTTTGAATCACATAACATCCATATCTATCCTGATTTTACCATTGCAGTGCAGCAGGAACGCAGCACTTTTGCTTGTGTCAATAAGTTGCTGAGAGAGAGGAAGGAACAAGTTACTTACCTGTAACTGTTCTCCAGCATGGGTCTGGCATGGATTCACATGCTCATCAATATTCCCCGTCGTCATGCTGGGAATCCTCGGTAAAGATAAAATCAGTTTCAGTTTCGTTTCTGAACTGTCTTTCTACTAGTAACCAATCACTGGTCTCTGGGTCATACTGTCCCCAGCCAATGACTGCCCTCTACCTAAGCCCCTCCTCTGGCAGCCATCTTCAGATTTGGTAGCATGTAAAGTTGCAATAGGACCAAGAGAAGAGCCGCAGAGGGGTAGGAGGGAGGGTTCGCATGTGAATCCATGTCAGACCCATGCTGGAGACAACAGTTACAGGTAAGTAACTTGTTCCTTCTCCAGCATGGGGTCTGGCATGGATTCACATGCTCATGAATACAAGAATACATAGCAGTACACACATGCACAACCACAGGAAGTGGCAAGGCTCAACATTAAGCATTTCATCAACTCAACATTAAGCAACTCTTACCTCCTCACCAGGCCCTCCTTCAGGCGAACAGGTTGCGCAGCACTGCCTGGCCCACCCTGGACTCCTCCCTGGAATCCCGGTTGACGCAGTAGAATCTTGTGTAGGTGTCCGTCGACCGCCACGTAGCAGACCTGCAGATGTCCAGCAGGGGCACACCAGACAAGAACGCTGTGGTAGCAGCGATCGCTCTGGTCGGATAGGCTCTCGGACGGCCGGGCAATGGTCGGTTTGCCAACCGGTGACAGTGCATGATGCAGCCGGAGAACCATCTGGAAATGGAAGCCTTCCAGAGGGCCTTCCCTTGGTTCCTTGGTTCACAGGTCCAAAGTTCACAAACAGTTGTGATGTCTTCTGAAGGATCTTCGTGCGGTCCACGTAGAACTTCAGTGCTCTAGCTAAATCCAGCGAGTGCAAGGTCCTCTCAGCCGGCGACAAAGGCGACGGGAAGAAAACAGGTAACACCAAGGGGTCGTTGAGATGGAAGTCCAACGGCACCTTGGGCATGAAGAGGGGTGCGTCCTCAGCACCACCCTCATCTCGTGGATTGTCAGGTATGGAGGTTTACAGGAGAGGGCCGGGATCTCTCCCACTCGTCGTGCGGAGGTGATGGCCACAAGAAACTCCGTCTTCCACAAGAGGAACTGCAACGGTGCCGATTGCAGCGGCTCGAATGGCGGCCCCATGAGCCTGGTCAGCACCACGTTGAGCTCCCACGCCGGGTGCCGGGGCCTTCATCGGCGGGAACGATCGGAACAGTCCTTTCATGAACTCCTTCACCAGGTGATGGGACCATAGCGACGAGCGCCCTGGAGTTCTGGTGTAGCGGGAGATAGCTGCCAGATGGATCTTGATGGAGGCATGCGCCAGCCCCGCCTTGGCCAACGATAGCAAGTATGGCAGCACTTGAGGGGCCTAAATCCGCAGAGGGTTAATCTTATGTGCACGGCACCAGACAGAGAGCCTCTTCCATTTGTGTCCATAGAACTTGAGAGTCGAGGACGCCCTAGCCTTTGCAAGCACCTCCTTGCAGTCTGCCGGGATATCGTACCCTCCGAACTCTAGTGCTGCAGGAGCCAGGCATGCAGGTTCAGCGACCCCAGGTCGTGGTGGAGGATGGCACCTCCTTCTCTGGCGAGAAGATTCGCGTCCGTCGGCAGTTTGACTGGGGGGGACTCTGACATGTCCAGAAGGTCCGGGAACCAAATCTGCCTCGGCCACGCCGGTGCGACGAGGATCATCCTACACCAGGATCGTCTGAGTTGTCTGATGAGTCGCAGCAGCAACGGCGGGAACGCATACAGGAATAGGCCGTCTCAGGGGGATGAGAAGGCATCGGCCATGCTCCACGGCTGGGGAAACCTGCTGGCGAACCTCCGGCACTTGGCGTTCGTCGCCGTCGCAAATAGGTCGATGTGGGGTTTGCCCCATCGTCGGAATAGGAGATCCACTTGATCCTGCCGCAGCTCCCACTCGTGTCAGGAACGCAGCTCCCTGCTGAGTGAGTCGGCAATGGTGTTCTTTATTCCTGCCAGATGGAAGGGTACCAGAAACATCCCTTGGGCGACTGCCGAATGCCACAGATCCCGCGCTTCCTTGGGGATCTGGTGCCCCCCTGCTTCCGGATGTAAAACATTGTGGTGGTGTTGTCGGTGAAGATCCTTATCACCTTGCCCTTGAGGGACGGAAGGAACGACCTGAGGGCCCAGAACACGGCTTGGAGCTCTAGGACATTGATGTGCAGAGACCTCTCCTCCGGGAGCCAAAGGCCTCTTGCGTGGAGATCTCTGGTGTGCGCTCCCCATCCCTCCAGGGAGGCGTCCGTCGTCATTGTTTCCTGATATGCTGAGGTCTGGAAGTCCATGCCCGCCGCTAGATGCGCACAGATGCCCCACCACCGGATCGCTTGACGGAAAGTCTCATTGAGTGAGATCCTGTCCTCGAAACTGCCCGCTGCTTGCATCCAACGGGCGTCGAGGAAATGTCCGCAGTGGTCGCATCCGCAGCCTGCATGAGGTAGATGCACGATGACATCATGCCGAGTAAGGACTTGATGGACCTCACCCTGGCCGCCTCCGTGGTCAACAGCCGTTGTACCTTGCCCAAGATGGCCTTCGCCCTTTCCTCCGACGGGGAGGCCAAATGCGCCACTGCGTCGAGTCTGGCTCCCAGGAACAGGGCGCCTTGCGATGGTACCAAGTGGGATTTTGCGAAGTTGATCGAGAATCCCAGATCCGTGAGCAGTTGGACGGTCTTTGCTGTGTGATCGACGGCGAGTTCTCTCTTTGCTCGGATGAGCCAGTCGTCCAGGTAGGAGTAGACGTGAATCCCCTGCAGGTGTAGCCACGCGGCCACTGGTGCCAGGCATTTGGTGAATACCCTGGATGCTGACTTCAATCCGAAGGGAAGGGCTTTGAACTGGTAGTGCCACCCCTGGACCACGAATCATAGGAATTTGTGATGTCCCTTTTGAATGGGGATGTGGAAGTAGGCATCCTCCAAGTCCAGCGATGATGGGAAATTGCCTCCCTCCAGCTGTCCCAGCACGTGTTGGAGGGTGACCATCTGGAATTTCTGAGACTTGATGTACTTATTTAGATGACGAAGGTCCAGGATGGGTCGCCAACCGCTGGTCTTCTTCCGGAAGAGGAAGTACCGCAAGTATATTCGAGCCCCGGAGCCTTTTTGGGACGAGTTCTATGGCTCCCTTCCTTAACATCGCTCGTACCTCCAGAAGTAGTTTTGGGATGTGGTTTTCCTTCCTTGCGACGGGTGGTATACTGGGACACCTTCTCTGAAATTCCAGGGTGTGCCCGCGGTCCAGGGCATCTAGCACCCAACGGTCGGTGGAGATGGACTCCCACACGCTGATGAATTTCGCCAGGCGGCCTCCCACCGGGGTGCTTGGGTGGGGGCCCGACGCCATGGCCGGTTCAGTCCTGCTTGTCCGTGGTCTTACTGTCTTGGCCTCCTTGGCGTCGACGACGAGATCCTCCCGTCTTGCTGTGTCCTCTGTAGGCTTCCTGCAACGAGGAGCAGGCCGCTTGGCGGTACGACGAGGAACCGCCGCCAAATACTTTGGAGACACCTTGCTTGCCTCCAGAGTTCCGAAAGGACGGCCGTCGTTGAAGCACACCCAAGGCCGGAGCCGTCTCAGTGTCCGCCTTGATGGCCTGCAGTGACTCGTCCACTGTCTTGCCGAACAGGTTGTTCCCGTCGAAGGGCATGTCCAGAACCCTGGTCTGCACATCCTGGTGGAAGTCGGTGGCCTTGAGCCAGCCGCGCCAAAGGCAAACGCTGTTGCCCATCTGGCGAAAGCCGGTGTCAGGGATGTCCGTGGCCACCGTAATGGCGTGGTCTGAAGCCACCCCACCTTCCTGTAGGATTTCCAGGGCCTCAGCCCTCTTGTCGTCCGGGAGGAGAAGTCCAGCAGGGGAGCGATCTTAAACCACAGCTCCCTGTCATAGCATGCCACAATTGCGAGGGCGTTGGCCGCTTTAATAGTTGTTGCCTCCGACGAGATGACCCGCCGTCCCATGGCGTCCAGTTTCTTCCCCTCGCCGTCCAGCAGGGAAGTTGAAGTTGAAGCCGTCGCCCCCGCTGCTTTCTTTTTGGCCGCCGCGGAGACGACTCAATCCGGGGACGGCTGTGCCCTGAGGCACATGGGGGCGGAGTCCGGGACCCGGTACTTCTTCTCGTACCGGTCCCTCTTAGCATGAGCCGTGGACAGGTTCTTCAGGAGCACCAGCCCCTTGTCCCAGATGTTGTCCAGTAACGGGACTGAGAGGACAGTCTTCCTCTTGGCCTCGTGCCGTTGGTAGAGGAAACCTTCCTTCTTTTGCTCTTCGAGGCAGAGCTGGAAGAGGTCAGATGCCCGCCCTGGCGATCATGGCGTGGAAGGATACAATTTCGTCAGGAAGGCAGGCCCGAGCGGGTGGTGATGGAAGGTCTATTCCATCGTCACCACCGCCGTCATCCGTCCCCGCAATTCCTGTCTCATCCCTTGGAAAAGGGGAAGGAGGTGAAGGCTGGAAAGGCTGGAAAGGAGGATGGGGATGAGTTCTCCTCTGCTTGCTCGGTGAGCTTCCCGACGGTCCAGGCTGCGCTGGATCGTCCGCTGGGGGTAAGGGCAACCTTGTCCTTATCTCATTACACAAGGCCTGAATAGCCATCAAGATCGCTCTTGAGTTGTCTTGTGGCATAGGTACCAGTTGCGACAGGAGCGACGGTTGGGGAGTAGGATCCTCTGTCCCCTCCTCGGCCCGCGGTTCCTCGTTGGCACCACCGTTGCTTTCTTCGTCCGCCTCGTCGGGATCCCTCCCGTAGGACCGGACCGCCTCAAACTTCTTGTCCAGGATCTTTGCGACGCCAGCCAGCTCATCTTCAGAGGTGGTATCTGTGTCCGTAAAGGCCACCGCCCCCCTCTTTCTCTGCCCAGGGTTTCACGGGGGTCTTATCAATAGGCTGAAAAGAGGATTCCCTCTGCGGTGGCAGGGAAACTCTAGGCCAAGAGGTAATCTCCACTGGGATAGCCTCTGCAGGATTCGCCAGGGTCGCCACGACTCCCTCGATCGAGGCCTTAGCCGGGTGAATCAAGGCCTTCGCGGCTTTGGGCGCGCCTGAGGTATTCACCTTGGGGGGAGGGTCACCGCCTGGCTCCCCCTCGGCTGTCTCCGTTGGGATCGACCGGGAGTTCTCTCAAAGCTTACCCGGGTTCTCCGATTTCCTCTTCCCCGAGCCAGAGCGTTGGCTCGTGGTTGGTGGCGTCGGTGATAATGCGCCCTGCCTGGCAGCAGAGGAGCCCGACCGATCGGCGCTCTCGGTGCCTGCGGACTTGCGGTGCTTTGCCTTTTGTTGGGCCCCCCCGTCGGTGGAGCGCCCTCAAAGGTCTTAGAAGACCACTGGGACTTCTTCCGCTTCTTACCACCTGGGCTCTTCCCCTCCAGCCAGTTGGCGAGGTGAGAACGACGATCCCTCATTGTCCGTTCGGACATGTTCTTACAAAACACACAGTACTTCTCCACGTGCGATTTGTCGTCGTGACGGCAGTAGAGGCACCGAGAGTGCTCATCCTCCTTAAAGACGTTCTGTAGCCTGCATCCGGGGCAGCTCCTGAACAGCTTGGGTCCAACAGGCATCATGTTTCCTTTGTCCCGGGCCATGACCACGTGGGGTAGGAGTCAAAGATCTTCTGGAATCCTCTGAGAAGTGGAAACTCGACGAAAAGATGCCCTTGAGGGGCTTAGAAAGTTCCGAAAAAGGGTCCCAGTTGATCGGGAGTAGAATCGGTGGAGCTTGTGGCTCGATTTACTGAAAATATAAGAGTAAACTCTCCGAAAAAACACAAAACGCAGTAAAAGCTCGAGAGTTAAAGCACAAGGACTCCCAACACTTGAACGTGCGGTAAAAATCTGAAGATGGCTGCCAGAGGAGGGGCTTAGGTAGAGGGCAGTCATTGGCTGGGGGCAGTATGACCCAGAGACCAGTGATTGATTACTAGCAGAAAGACAGTTCAGAAAAGAAACTGAAACTGATTTTTTCTTTACCGAGGATTCCCAACCTGACGACGGGGGAATATTCATGAGCTTGTGAATCCATGCCAGACCCCATGCTGGAGAATATTGCTTATGCCATGCTGTTCCCAGCTAAGTTCAAATTCCAGCATGCCGACAAGACATGTTTCTTCAATATTCCAACCAAAGCCGTATCTTTCATAGAGGCACATATCCTGCTCTGTGCTCCCCAATCTGAGGACTCTTCCTCGACTTGACAATGTTGTAAAGGAGTTGTGTTCAAACTTTGTTGTTTGATACAGGTTTATTACAATGTCTAAATCTCGTGCTGTGCGGCGATATCCTTTGAAATTATGTGCGGATAGTAAGTCGCCTAGCTCATGGAGGAAATGGCTATCCCTCCTTGCCCAGCTCTGTTGGTATCGCTGTTGGCTGGTGGTGCGTACCGGCGTGGAAGAGGCTCAATAGGAGACTCAAACCATTATCTGTATATGACAGGCAGCTTCCGCTATGGAGGCCAATGCAGTCCAGCTCCACAGATAAGAGCATTGCAAGGATCTGGAGCGCGGCTGGTATCTTGACTGTCTGGGACTTAAATGTGGGAGGTCGCTTTGTACAATAGGAGGATTTGAAAGCAGTAACGGGAGATGGTCCATTACATGTGCTCCATTATCTCTAAATGCGGGCAGCATGTCAATCCCAGTGGGCAGTGTTCCTAGATGAACCTTTAACGCATGCATGTCTGTCATATATTCTGTCTGCACCCACTGGTAAAAGTATTTCCATGCTATACAAGCTAGCGCAAACTATGGATTGACTAATTATACTTGTTATTCGCCCTCAACCTTAAATTAGCAATTTAACTAAATTGTCTGTGCAAATATGATGTGTCCAATGATTTGGATTTAGTGTAGCCCAATACACTTTTAATACAGCCGACACATGTTTCGACACAAGGGGCCTCATTACGAGTTTGGAGGTAGCCATGCCGTTTTAAGCTGACTTTAGTGGGCCCAGTAATTCCCATTCTCGGGACCCGGACCTGGTACATCCCCATTCCCATTTGAGCCCCCATAGGTCTCAGTGGGAATGGGGAGGATGCTAACAACGGGCCCGTTGTTAGCATCCTAAACTGTTAGCGGGTCCCGCTCTGCACGTCTGGTCTGGCCAGGCGTCCAGAGCGGGACCCGCTGCAGGACCCGTAATGTGGCGGCCCGGAATGAACGGTGCCGGTCCCTTACTCTAAATATAGGGTTATACACTTTAAGATTCTTTTTTTTTAAATGTGTTTTTATTTGGAGTTTATTTGGAGTTTTTGCATATTACAACCATCAAACTTCTCCACCCTTTCGCCCTAGCCCACCACCGCGTTCTCCTCCCCATACCCTTCCCAAATCCAGACTGGATACAAAAAGCATCAAATGTATAGACCAGGCCGAAATAGTGTCTTTTTTTCCGAAGTCCACATTTTCATGCTATACCTAAAATGCATAGTTTTTCAGGACAATATCTAACAATATTGTTTTTTTGTAGAAGGTACAGGATCACATTCCAGTCTTTGGAGAATTCAGCACAAGCTCCCTGTATAGAATACATTAACTACTCCAGTGCCAAAAAAAATCCAAACTTTGGAGAGCCAGTCAGTGATTCGAGGTGGTTCTTTCACTTTCCATCTTTGGGCTATCCCCAACAAAGCAGATAATTGTAATATGACAAAAGCTTTCAGTACGGGTCTCAAGCACTGTCGAAAGTTCTTATCAATGATCATCAAAAGACATGATCTCAAGGTCCTAAGTACCCTCAAAGAAAACATTTCAACCATAAATTTAATAACATCGTTCCAGTACTGCTGTAAAACCGGACATCTCCACCAAATATGTTCCCAATACCCGACCATTCTGCATTCCCTCCAACATTTATCAGAGATAGATGGTAACATTCTACGTAATCGAACAGGTGTGTAGTGCCATTGCACTTGTAGTTTGTACCAGATTTCTCTCAATTGGACAGACCTAGTGAGTTTCGGTATCCTATTCCATAATACCTCCCAATCCTCATCCGATAATTCCTCGCCCAGAGTTTTATGCCATTGTTGTATACACTTTATTGACTCCCTAGGATTGGAGTCTACCAGCAATAAATGTATATTCGAAATCAAAGCTTTATCACCAGGATTAAAAGTTACGTATCTATCAAACAGTGTTAGATCTCTTACTGCAGCCTTTTTCTGAAAGGATGCCACTGGAACTGGTATAGGTAGTGCCTGAAGAAAATACAAGTCCTGGGAGAGTAACTATTTTTACTGAATTGATCCTGCCTAACCAGGAGATGGCGAGGGGGCCCAACTTCAATAGTTGTGTTTCAGTACCCTTTAACAGGGG
Source organism: Ambystoma mexicanum (assembly GCF_040938575.1). Classification (NCBI taxonomy): domain Eukaryota; kingdom Metazoa; phylum Chordata; class Amphibia; order Caudata; family Ambystomatidae; genus Ambystoma; species Ambystoma mexicanum. The sequence goes on from NC_090934.1 coordinate 1,275,911,395, forward strand.
AAGATAATTAGCCGTGTATAACCCATTTATCATGGCGGTTATTGTCACTCCCAGCAACTTTATCCCTTCCTTCACCTACCCCAACTGCGTACTCAACTACAAAGATTTCACCTCCGCCGCCGCTAGGGACATGTTCAGGACCTCTGACTTAGCATTATTTATTTTTAGGCCTGCCACTTTACCAAACTACTTAAATTCCTGCATGGCCGCTTACAAGGTATTGTGAGGGTCGGCCGCGATAAGGAGCATGTCATCAGCATATTCTATGATTTTATTTGAAATGCCCCAACCCAAATTCCCCTGATATCCTGTGTCTGTCTCACCTTCGCGAGCAGTGGTTGTAAATGGAGTGCGTACAATAAGGGTGACAAGGGACAACCCTGTTTAGTCCCGCGTTGCAATGAGATAGGGAGAGATAGTTGCCCCATTACCATTAATCTCGCTGTTGGTGTATATAATTGGCTTTGATTTTATCTATACATTTTGGACCGAACCCCATCTTTCCCAATGTGAGGAAAAGAAAAGACCATTGGATCCGGTCAAAGGCCTTTTCTGCATCAAATGAGACAAGGACCGCTGTGATCGCCTTCTTCTCTGTTTTCTCTAGTATGTGACATACACTCCCGATATTATCGTTTGTCTGTCTATGTTTTATTAATCCTGTCTGGTCTGAGTTTATTAAGAGGGGTAAAAGGTCTTCCATCCTATTGGTTAAAATGTTTGTGTACATTTTGGCATCTACATTTATTAGGGCTATCGGCCGATATGACAGACAACTGCTTGGGTCTTTGCCCAATTTGGGGAGCAGTATGATTTTCGGTTCTTCCATTGAAGGTGTAATACCACCTGATTGCAAGAAAGAGTTCTATAGATTTGGTAACTTTGGGGTTCAAATTTCGCTATACATTTTATAAAAGGATGCCAGAAAACAATTGGGCCTGGGGATTTATTCACTGGTTATCCACGTATCGCCCGATGAACCTCTGTTTGTGTGATTTCCATTCCTAGCGCCTACCTTTCCAGAGGTGTAATCCTCAGAAGGGAGACTGCTTCTAAGTATTCCCATTGAGCATGCAGGTCGGGAGAGTCGAATCGATAAAGATTGAGTAACAATATGGTTGGTTTCTATAGGTATTTCAGCACTGGGGAGCCTAATCTGCTGTATAGTTTACGAGGCAACCTGCTGATGAAAGTGATTAGCTAGAAGAAAATCTGTTTTATTGGCTTTTAGGTAATATTTTTGTTTCAGGTAAATATGAGATTTTTCTGTGAAAAAGATTAAGCCTCCCGACGGAGGTCCTATATGCCTTTTGTAACTTTGGGCCTGTATGTGTTTCCATCCATGACAGTACATGTCCTAGTTCCCCCTATAGTTCTATTTCCAGTGCCACCTTCTGCTTCTGTCTAATGGCCTCTTCCGCTATATGGAGACCTCTCATTGTAGCCTTAAAGGTGTCCCAAGTTGCCCATATCACTGTGTCCCCCTTTTCATTAATTTAAAAAAATCTCTAATATGTTCAGCAATATTCCCCCCCCCCCAACAACTTGATCTTGCAGTAATCGTAAAGGGAATTTCCATGTACATAAACGGGGCTTTCCTTTCGGGAGCCATCATCTCCATGATAATCGACGCATGGTCTGATATTTTTATAGTTTGTGTCATGATTTGTGTTATTCTTCCCAAGAGCGGTAGCGAGGCTCAAACATAGTCAATAAGTGAGAATGAACGATGCATGTGTGAGTAATGTGAAACCCCTATCTGTCCCCCTCATGGGCAGCCTAAACATCCACTAGGGAAAGTTGCTTGAATTTGTGTTTAAAGCCCTAGAAGAGGCTTAGGGGGGGGAGGTTTGAGTATAGCGTGCTTGTGTGCTGCGATCTCGCACAGGGTCCCATGCTATATTGAGGTCCCTTAACATTAATATATCCCCTTCCACAAACTCTTCCAGCAGCCCAAGGGTGTTTTTCAGAAAGCCTTCCTGGCCTATGTTGGGGGCATATACAGAGGCCACCATCAGCTTGTTAACACCTAATTGCAGAACGGAGAATATATATCTGCCCTCCCTGTGGATCTTAGAAAGTATTACTTTGATTACGGTTCCCCTCCTAATAGCAATAAGCACCCCTACCACCTTCCCTTCTGCATTTGTCTGCAATATTAATGTATATTGACGCAAACAGAGTTTACCTCTGTCCGCCCTCCGTATATGGGTCTCTTGGAGCGCCACCAAATCCAGTTGGTGGCACCCCAATAATCCCTCTACCTTCCTTCGTTTCTATGGGGTATTGAGCCCCCTAACATTCAATGTTAAACACCTGAATTACTTATACCTATATCCATCCTCTGTGAGGCCGCTTTGAAAGCACATCTGTCTAACGTCACATTCACATAGTACTACTACACTCCAGATTACTCCCTGAACTCCCCTGGCACCCCCTCCCTTTTGCCCTCCCTTCTCCCCAACTTGCCCCAAACCCTTTCCCAAATAGTTCCCTGGTGTGAGACACAGAACCGGGTGTTACCTCGGGGACCAATCCCCGGCTGTGAATCACATGCTACCCCAAGGGTGAGTTTGGGGTAGAGTACCACACCATCTGTTACCTGAACAGATGAAGTCCAAGATGCCACTCTCTGTGTCCATTCCTTTGCGAATCTTCGCTGGCTGCTTTAGCCCCTGTGTCCAGTAGGAGCCCTTCAACACAACATCATTTCGCCGATTTCGAGGTTGGCCCTCTAAGTCTGGCTCTCCAATCGTCTCTCTGTGGTCTTTATGTTTCCTCCACCGTCGTTCGATTGTAGACCATTCCCCAGGTGCAGGATATTCGGTGCGTCCTTCTATTTCAACCTGAGCTGTTGCCGATGAACTTGTTCCAGCCTCTTCCACAATTTGGAGCAGCGACATACCGGCTCCTCGGGATGTTATTCAGAGCTGCCTGCCTTCCAATGTAAAAAGGAGGCCAAATGGAAACATTCATTTATACCTGATTTCCAGTGCCTGAAGGGTCCTTACCACCGTCTACATGTCTCTACGTTTTTGGAGGGTCGTCAATGAGAAATCCTGATGAAGTTGGATCTCCATACCATTGTATGTTATTGGTGCAGACAACTGTGCTGCTCTTAAAATCTGCTCCTTCTCTGGGTATAAGAAGCAGGAAGCAAGCACATCCCTGGGGCGAGTGACGTGTTCCAGTCTCATCGGACCTGTCCTGTGGACCCTGTCAAGTGGGACAGTAGTAGTTTCCTCTCCTTCTTTGAGGTCGGCAAAGATCTGAGTTACTGCCCCTTTAAGTTCTATGTCGGTCACTGACTCTGGGAGATTCTTCAGGCGAATATTCAAACGTCTGGAGCGATTCTCCAACTCTTCACATTGAATCTCAAGGATGTGTGTAGCCCTGGCCAGTTCTTCAATTGCAATGCATGATTGTATACTGTCCTCGACCAGGCCTTGAATTGCCCTTTCATGTGCATCTACTATGACCCCCAGCGCAGACATTTCTTTGCCAAATTCAACCAATGAGAGTTTTAGTTCCGATGTGAACGCTGAAAATTGAGTTTGAAAAAAGGCTGCAAATTTATCCTGCAAGTCCTGGAAGCTCTTAGTAAAGTCTTCTCATGATGCTGCCATATCTGGGCCCGCAATGGGTGGGGCGCAAGAGGTATTTGTTCCGGGTGGGATGTAAGCATAGCTATGTCCGGTTTCTTTACCAGTAACCTCTCCAGTGGATTGAGCTGTTTAGGATCTACCAGTTCTAGCCCCATGGTGGTCTGCTTCTTCCACACCCTTGGCATGTGCACACAACCTTTACTCCCACCTGGGTCCCACAGTCCACTCAGTAAGCGCTTATTGTCATTTCCTGGATGCAAAGCCTGCTTTCCTCAGGTCAATCCCCCGGCCCACCAGCTGTCCCCAGAGCTTTGTATTTTACCCCTCCGCTTATGCCTCTAGCCAGACCCGGCACTTACTGCTTTTCCTCTTGGTCGAGTGCACTGAGCCACCCATGTCACACGAAAGCCTCCCTGATAGTCCCTCACCGGATGTTTCATTGCATGCCACTCAAGCTGTTTACTGTCTTTATTTGTGTTGGTCAAGGAGGATCTTTCCAAGAGGTAGTATCTGCCAAAAGGAATTGTTCTGCTCCACTGCTGGGGTCACATCCAGTAGCGTTTCATTGTCCAGCTTCTCCACCGATCCATATGTGCCACGCCCAGAGCATGACGCGTCGTCCTCACCAGATCAAAGGGCGACGGAGTCGCACTGAGGTCGCCTCCACGGGACCACCAGGGGGTCCCTCAGACTTCCCCACTGTGTATATCCGCTCACAGAGGCCCTCCCAGCTCTGCTTTATTCAAACTGGACACAGAGAGCCAGCCCGCACAACCTTACAGTGCGGCGGCCAACTTGGATCTCACACTTTAAGATACTTAACAGATTGTACTTTTCCCCATCGAGACTAGCTCAGTTTCAGACTGTTGGGCTGGGAGAATGCCCTAGGTGCAAGGAAGAGAATGCAACCCTGTTATACATGTTGTGGTTATGTCCCAAACTGCATGAATATTGGTGTGCTGTTACTGACACATTATCTGATGCAGCTGAATGGATCTGCGCTAGAATGTGTATTGGGTTACTGTGAGAAACCTGTAGGTGTCTTCCTAGCTAGTCCCCACGGATCTGTCATCCAGGTGGCCAGGACACGGCCATCACTATTGGATCCAGTTCCTAGGGGTGGAACAGTGAGGGAGGATCACCTGGATTGGGGGTGGGAAACTGACGGGTGAGATGCGGTATCCCCCTTCTTTCAACACCTTTTCCCCATCCTACCACGTAGAATATTCCAAAATACTGCCTCCTCTCCTTTTCCGACACACACACTTTTGCACAGCACGAAAGACAACGGACTAACACCAGAGCCGTTTACCTGACATGTCCCAATACAAGGGTCAGGCAAAGTCAGGCAATTGGCCAGAATCACACACACCTGATGGCCCTTTCCATTACCCACAGGGATAAAAGGTGGAGCAAGAGAGCACAGGTCGAGCAAGGCAGACCGCACAACGTGAGAGCTAACTCAGCACGGCAGTTCAAGAGGAGGCAAAAGACGGGGCATACCCGGAGGGTGACATGCAGAGAAGCAACTTTGCCTTTTCCGATCAAGGCCTGTGAAACCTCCGCAGACAGAAACAAAAGACTGTAAACAACAGCCAGCGTGTTTTGCAGCAGGTGTCAACGGTACACAAGACCCTCCTCCGCTGACTACCAAGCCGGGGAGATATGCTTGTCTCTGTGGTACCAACCTTGACTCCAAAGAGAAGGAAAGCCAAGTGGTTCATCACAGGCGGTGAGCCGAGGGGAGAGTCGATAAGAAACCGAACTGCGTTGAACGAAAAGTAGCAAACGGCTCATTTGAACTGTGAAAGGCTTGAAGAGCTACTGATAGAAACGGGGAAAACCAGCAACAGAGGAATTCGACACCACGTGGGTGCTCAAGTAGGAAACTATGGCTGATTACCCGATGGTACAAACTACCGTAACGAGAAGGCCTTAGGAAAAGCCGAAAGGGGGTCAAAGTGGTCATACCGGAGTCTTGTAAAATCCTCCGTACAGTCAAAAGTCTTTGACCGACAGATGATTGTTAAGCTAAGGAGAAATGAATCTTGCATGGTGAAATTAGTACATGAATAGTGAGTTGCAAAGGTTGGCAAGAGTGAACCCGGCGGATGGGTGCTAACAAGAAGGGCCGAAGTCTGAATTTCCTTGAACATTGTGTTGACAGGAGTGAACCCGGCGGAGGGTTGTCCACGGTGAATTCTTTGAAAAGACATTAAGATTTGTAAGTGCAAGAAGGATTGTAAGACACTGGGAAGTGGATTGTCCCCCTTGGAATTAGGATCCGAGCCCGGCAGAGGTACATCCAGGGTATGGAAAGTCATCACCTCAACATTCATTTGGAAAATAAATGTGTGTTTGTTTTGTTGAATACATCAGGCCCTTGAAGGCAAGATACTTTTATTGAAAAGAGACTTAACCATCGAAGAACCTGATAGCTGAAACAGAACTGTCGGCTCATGCTGGGGAAGCTCGAGTGTGTGCTCAGGAGATACACCTTGTCCCGTGCTAAAAACATGGGGAAGGGACACCCCCGGCAATCACATCCTGACTTATTATTCGTGAACACTTCTTTCCTTATTGAAAACCCTATCCCACACTCTTTTTGTAATTAGTTGTAAGGATTTGGCAATAGTTGGTTTTAGTATAGACCTTTTTACTTTGACAAGGACTACCTTATTTTTCATCTGATGGTCGAAGCTTGCGCCCATCTTAGATTTAGGTTAGGCATTTTTCCACCCTGAATTTACAGTTTAATAAACACCCTTGAACTGTGATCACTTGTGTCCATCTTTACTGTTGCCAACATGATTTCCTTACATATAGTGGGATGCGACACAATTGAAACTAATTGTGGAAGCCTACAATTTCAAAAACGTAGTTAGAGAGCCTCTAGCTGTCACGACCCTCGCCCCAAACCCCCACTGGCAAACCCATTGGCCAGGTGGAGTCAGGACTCGGGTCTCTAGAGCCTGGCATCCTCTTCAAAAGCCCTCATGGGGCCAGTCCTGGCGCCTATGGCGCAAGGCTCATACACCATGAACAACAATGTGCTTGGGAACTACTTTATTGCATTGTCAGCCAACATGGAGGCATCCACATAGCTTGGTTCCTAAGAACCAAGCTATGCGGTCTAGTGTTTTGGATGTGGCAGGCCTGGAACTACTTTCCCTGGTACTACTTTATCCGGGCAATATAAACCACACCCTGACTGCAGAACATGCTTTGTGTTACTTTGCACTTTGCAGCCGTGACGCTCACCATGTCCAGCTATTCCCTCGAACCTCGGAGAAGCAGAAACTGCAAGGAGACAAAAGGAACATCATTAACATCAGCATCTTACCTGCAGTCTTCATCTTTAAACACTTGCAGCTACTGAGAACAGCTTCCTCGAATCTGCACGCCTCCAGGACAGAACGACCTGAAAGAGGAAGGTAGAGGCAACATTAAAGAAAGCAGTATAGACATTTACAAATTACGAACTGCTCAAAAGGCTTACCTGGCTAGTTGCCTCTCGGCTGGCACCACTCGCGCTGAAGAACACCGCGACCTACAAGGAAGGAAAACACAGGTTAGCAAAGGCAAGACTTTGCAGCGCTGCGCATAGTGCTTACTTACTGCATCATATCGCTCTTAATGTGCCATCATTTACCAGCGGGGCTCAACCAAGCCAGTTCGCCGCGCTGAAGCTCTGCATACCGAAGGGAGAAAAAAAGAGACATTTTAAACAAAGAAAGGCATGCAGGATAGCAAAAAAACTAAAGAACAGCAATACGACCTATCTGAACAATGTCAAACGGGTCGGTGATAGTGAAGTAACTGGACCGCACTCGCCCATGAAAGACAACGCGCCCCTGCAAAGAAGGCAGGACGGAGAGCATGCCTAATTCTACCACAAGGTGAGGAGAGGGCGCCAGAGGGACTGAAAGCATACAGGGGTGGAGGCAGGATACTTGCCCCAGTCGGTCAATCTTGAACACAGTCCTCCTGTATTTTCAGGCAGAACCTTCCCCGCAGACCACATCAGGGCAAAGCTGAGAAGCATACCAGCGAGTAACCCAGCTGGGTGGCGTCCCTGTGGATACCAGGTGAGCGTAACACTAGCCCTCCCATTGCCACCAAGGAATCAATAGGGTTTGATATCTATAGCAATAGGGGAGCTACTATTCCCCCTGGAAAAAGAGGAATGATTCCTACAGACTTGGCTTTGATACCCACTCCGGGGTGTTACATTCGATTGGCCCCAAAATCTGGCCTAGCATGGAAGTTCAGGATAGAAGTATTAGCAGGCAATATTGATCCCGACTTTTGGGCAGATGTGAAGGTTCTCTTACAAAACAATAGCAAGATCCCTTTTGAGGTATGCTGGGGAGATCAAATTGCCTAGGGAATTTGGAAAGAGCTCTATTTCCTCAGTTTAAAGAAAGTGAACCAGATAAAACAGAACAAGGTAACTTAGGCTTTGGGGAAGCTGATAAATCGATTACCATCAAAGAAAGGAAGGGAAAAGAACCCACCATCTATTCCGACCTAGACTTTGCCCAGTGAAATGATACAGTTCTCGCTGATACGTTTTTGCAAGCAATTCCAAAAGAAAAAGGTTTAGACAAGGGGAGTCCCTTTTTCTTTCAAAACAAGGATTGCTTTACAGAAGGGAAACCTCCCCAGAAGGTATGGTAAAACACAATTGGTAATACCCAAAAGCCACTAAAAGGTTGTTCTGGAAATCACGCATTCCCATCTTACTGGGGGGCATTTGGGACAATCTAAAACCCAGGTGCATATTAGTGGAAAGTTTTACTAGCCAGGTATCCACGCCAATGTAAAAACCTTCATTCAGAATGCAAAATATGTCAAAAGACCAGCACGCACATCCCGTCACCTGCCCCTCTGAACCGGTTGCAGATCATAGAAATCACCTTTTCGAGATTTTTTATGGACATAATTGGACCACTTGAAACATCCAGATCAGGCAATAAATATGTCCTTTTGATCGTGGATTATGCAACCCGATACACTGAGGAATTGCCAAGTAATACCACCCTGAAACATCTTCTACTGTATTTTCCCTGTGTCGGTTTTCCCAAGGAAATACTAACGGACCAGGGTTTGAATTTTATGAGTACACTTATGGCGGAAGTCAAAGAGCTACTCCACATTACCACCTTGTGAACTTCTGTGTACCATCCCCAAACCGATGGCTAGGTAGACAGATTGAATAAAACCCTAAAACTCACTCTACGAAAACTGGTAGATAAGGACGAGAAAGACAGGGATCAAATGATCCCATGGGCACTATTTGCAGTGAGGAAAACCCCACCAAGCTTCCACAGGCTTTTCTCCCTTTCAGTGAATTTATGGAAGAGAACCAAGAGACGTCCTTGATATGCTCTGGGAAACCTGGGAAGAATGAGAGGAGGCATCTATTCCCATCTCACAAACCGTCACCTGAATGCGAGAACATATGAAGTTATTTATTTGAAAATCTGTATAGCGCGTGCTAAGGCTGAAAGAGGCGTCTAGGCGCTCTAGGGGAGGGCAGTGAATCCAACAAAAAGACCTCTAAACTTAACAAATGAACACATTAGAGGGTCAGAACAGATATGTTTCGAGTGCCCTGTGAAAAGGAAAATACTCCTCAATGGCACGTAAACTGGGGGGCAGGGAGAGAATTCCAAAACTGAGAACGACCAGCACCCAAGCTGGGCCCATTGAAACCTAGGGACTTTCAAATGCTGCTGGTCTGCAGATCGCAGATGTCTGGTAGGGTGATAATGTTGAATCTTCTTCTTGAGGTATTCAGAACCAGAATTATGCATAGCACAGTGAGTGACACAGAGGGTCTTAAAATCTATCCTTGATGCTACTGGTAGCCAGTAAAGACGACGTAAGAGCTTTGAAGACTGAGTCAGTCAAAGTGCCTTCAGCGCTAGTCTGGCTGTCGAGTTCTGAAGCACCTGCATCCGCTGGATTTGGTATTTAGGTTGCCCCAGATAAATAACATTACAATATTCCAGGGACCTTATAATGGTGGAAGTAACCACCGTATTCCGGCAAGAGGGTGGCAGCATAGGAAGAATTTTCTGCAGACATTTTTACTTCCCAAACCCAGTGCTACAGATTGCCGAGATATGCGCTTCTCGCGAGCCATCAGGGAGGAGCTTTACCCCTAAACAGTTGAACAGGCAGCAGAGTAGATACCCAAAGAGCCTGGCCAAAATTGGGCATTCCAGTTCTTATCAGCACTGTGTGGACCAAACACCAAAATTTCAGTTTTGCTGCCATTTAATTTTAGCCAGTTCCCTGCCATCCATTTACTCATCTTGTCCAGACAGTCCCGAAGTTTACTAGGAGGATCAGTTTGAGGGGAGTCTAGCCTAAACACTAACCGAGTATCATCAGCATAAGTGTAAAATAGAACTCAACACTCAGCAATGAGATTGGCCAGGAGACGGACATATATGTTAAAGTGAAGGGGTGAAAGGGTGAACCCTGGGGAACCCCACAGGTCAGCCCCAGAGGGGGTAAGAGACAGTCCTGAAAAGAGATAGTCTGAGATGTATTCTGAAGAAATGATCTGAAACAGGCCAGCGGGGGGGCAACTACTCCTGCTTGCTCCAGTCAGATAGGTAGAATATCATGATCCAATGTATCGAAAGCAGCAGAGAGATCAAGGAGAATAAGAACTCTAGACTCTCTGCAGTCCTGAAGAAGAGCTAAGTCATCCAGTAATGAAATCATAACGGATTCCATACCCATAGTTGGATGGAAACCGGACTGATAAGAGTGTAGGCAGTCATTGTTCTCCAAGAATCTGGAGAAATGAGGAGTAATAATTTCCTCCATCAATTTCCAAATAGCCGGAAGGAGGGAAATTGTGCGATAGTTAGCAACCTCCAGGGGATCTGAATTAGTTTTCTTAAAGAGAGCCGTGACCAAAGCATGCTTCAAAGAAGCGGGAATAGTGCCGGTGGAAAAAGAATGCTCAAGGGACTGAGTAAGCAAAACAATCACCCTTTGGGGTAAGACTTTTAAGATCCGAAGGGGGACATCATTGTGTGATGAAGCCGATTTAAGGCTGCGTAATTCTCGCATTACAACTTGATTGTCTACTGGTTCAAAAGAAATATTGGCAAGCTCAAGGGGATCAGGTGCTACGACAACCGGCTCGACCAGGGGCTGGCTGGCCCAATCAATAGATTGGCCGTCCCTGATTATTTGGCAGATGTTGCAAATTTTGTCAAAGAAAAAAGCGCCAATAGCATTACACTGTGACTGAGCATCAGGTAATTTAGAGTGCTTCCTAAAAGAGGGGGCAGAAAGTTCCTTAGCCACCAAAAACACTTCCCTACAGGAATAGGGCGCATCAATCATGCGATTGTCATAAAACTTGCCTTTTTCAGCAAATATCAATCTGTGATAGCAGGAAACTGCAAGCTTATAATATATACGGTCTTCCTCAATATAGTAACAGCACCACTTTCTTTCTAGACAGCGACAAGCTTGTTTCTGTTTTCGGAGGTCAGAAGTAAACCAGGCGGCTGTGAGTTTAGATCTCCCAAAACATGTTTTCAGGGGAGCCAGATCATCAGCTATCTTGGCCGGGGATTTCAAAAGAGAGGAACAAGGGTCAACTCCCTTACCACTGTATTTGTTGTTGGCTTCAAGCAACCGGTCAGTAAACACCGACAGGTCAACCTTATGCCTGGCCCTATGAGACTGAAGACCATGAGAAATTATTGGAGCTGGAGGAGAAGTCCTAATAATAAACGGAACCAGAAAATGGTCAGACCAAATCACAGGGACAAGGGTGAAGCTGTACAACAGTGACTCCTGTGAGAAAATCAGGACAAAGAGTTTGCCACTTTTGTGCGTGCGAAAATGGTTTTGAAGCCCCAAAGAAAGATCTGCAAGGCTAGTAATCAGGTTCCCAGCGGCCCAATCGAAGGGTTCATTAGGGTGGAGATTAAAATCCCCTAGGACTATTAAATTGGAATAGGTCAGGCCTCAATTGGCCACTAGATCTGAGAAATTAACTACAAATACAGGGGGCCTGTAAACCAATAACAAATATATAAACAAATTGTCGGTAGTCTTCAGTCGAACTAAAAACAATTCACAGGGCAGTTGATGATCCAGTACAATGGGTTGGCAGTGGAAAGACAGGGAAATCAGAGCTAAGCCACCACCCCTACCTGGCGGGGGTGAGGGGGTACTGTCTAAGCGAAGAACAGTTTATGTATCAGGGAGAATTTGACAAAGATCTGGGTCCGAGGTGTCACAGAACCAGGTATATGATATGATATTTTATTTCTATCGCACTCGTACACAAGTGTTTCAGAGCACGACAAGGCAAGGGAGGGGAACAGGGGAGAACAAAACAGCGATCTTACTAGGCCCAGTGACATTGAGAACGTGCAAGTGCATGGGAGAGGAGGAGGGGAAAAGTGCATGGAAGAGGGAGAAGTGGAAAGTGCAAAGCAGAGGAGAAACAGATAAATAACAATACATAAATAATAAAGGCAACAAACAGTTTTAGTGCAGCCAGCAATTTGCAAGTGCTAGGTTTAAGGCAGCAGACAGGGTAGGTCTGATAAGTGCAGGAAGAAAAAAGGGGGGTGTATAGGTACATACACATATAGATACAGACCCCAGTGCAAGGGGTGGCCCGGAGGCAGTGCGAGAGGGTGGCAGGGTGAGCAGGTACCTGGGCCCGGAGGACAGAGGGTGGCCAAGTGCAGGTGCACGGTGCCAAGAGAGAACATATCAGCAGGGGAGAAGGGGAGCAAAGGCAGAAGAAAGGAGGAAGGTCTTGAGGTGCTTCCGGAACCGGAGATGGTTCTCCTAAAGTTTTAGAGTGGCAGGAAGGCTGTTCCAGAGGCAGGTCCCAGCTGAAGACAGAGATCTACCCCCAGCTCGTTTCTTTGAAAAACGACTGACCCTGATGGAGTTGGAGGTAGGGGAGTGAAAAGCTCGAGAGGGGAGGTATTTGCGGAGGGATAGCTAAAGGTATTTTGGACCCAGGCCCCAAAAAGCCTTGTGGACAATGCAGAGGGTTTTGAATTTAATCCTTGCATCCACTGGGAGCCAATGGAGAGATGTCAGGGCTGGAGAGATACGATCCCAGGGCTTGAGGCCAAGGACAAGTCTCGCAGTCCTGTTCTGGATTAGTTGCAGAGGGCGGAGAGTAGAGGCAGGTAGATTTAGAAAGAGGCTGTTACAATAGTCCAAGCTTGAGAGAACCAGAGCTTGGGATACCATGAGCTTCTGGGGGAAGAAGAGGAAAGGCAGAGTACCTCTGAGGAGGTGCATTCGGAAATTTGACTTTTTAGAGAACTCAGAGATGTGGGTGGAGAAGGAAAGGGTGGAGTCAAAGATGACCCTGAGGTTCTTAGCCTCGCAGGTGGGGTTAGGAGGAGGGCCAAAGGAGGCCGGCCAGAGAGTGAGGGGAAAGGATAATGAAGGTGTGCCGATGATGAGGTTCTCCGTCTTGCTGGCGTTCAGACAAAGATCATTGGCGGCACACCAATCTTGAATGGCAGTTAGGCAATCAGAGATGAGAGAGGGAGAGGAGGTGGCAGAGGGCATCCTGAAAATGAGTTAAGTGTCGTCAGCATAGCACCGGAAATTGAAAGTGGCAATGCAGTGGGCGAGGGTTGCCAGGTATTGGTTGAAAAGCCAGGGCGAGAGGTTAGACCCCTGGGGAACACCACAGGTAGAGAGGAAGATAGATGAAAGGAAGGACCCAAGTTGGACCTGGGAGGGTCAATCTGAGAGGAAAGAGGTCAGCCAGGCCAGAGGCTGATCAGTGATACCCAGGTTTTCACGGAGACGGTTGAGCAGGATGGTATGGTTGACTGTGTCGAAGGCAGAAGAGAGATCAAGGAGGATGAGGACAGAGGGAATGTTAGAGTCAAGGTTGGAGAGCAGATCTTCACGGATGTTCAGGAGAGCAGTTTCTGTGCTTTTGGCAGCTCTGAAGCCAGACTGGTGGTCATGGAGACAGCCAACAGTATTAGAATGAAGGTTAAGCTGAGAGATGGCCAACTTTTCCAGGAGTTTGCCAAGAAAGGGAGAAATGGAAATTGGGCGCTAGTTCGCTGGACAAGAAGGATCAGCTGTGGGTTTCGTGAGAAAAGGATGCACAAAGGAGTGCTTCAGAGGGGAGGGGTTAGGATCCAGAGGCAAAAGAGTGGTTGTAAAAATCAGCAAGGGCCAGAGCGAGGGTGTCAATGTGGTCCTTGATGGTTTTAGAGGAACAGGGATAAACCTGTTTTGACGAGGCTTTCATAGATCGGACTTGTCTAGCGACCTCGTCAGGGGAGAAAAGAGGAAAGGACGAGAAGGATGGTGGGGGGTGGCTAAAGGAGGGTCAGCAAGCACAAATGGGGAGGGGAGAAGAGGGGTGTGGGTGAAGAGAAGGACAGGATGTCCTGGGTTTTTCAAATGAAGTGAGAGGCAAGGACATTGCAAAGAGCCTGGGAGGAAACAGGAGGGGTAGAGACTGCAGCAGGGTTGGCCAGCTCCTTGCAGATTTTAAAGAGTTTGGCCGAGTTGTTAGATGCCGCAGAGACACAAGCTTGAATGTGGACTCTCTTCTTGGTGAGGACAGAGAGTCAGTATTGCCTTTGTAGCAGGTGACAGGCCAGTTTGTCAGAGGATGAACTGGAAGCTCTCCATTTCCTCTCAGCCAGCCTACACTTACGTTTAAGTGTAGCTAGGTCAGAGTCATACCAGGAATTGCACTTGGCTTTGGACTTCAAATGGATCCTCATGACAGGGGCAAGAGCATCAAGCGTATCAGAAATTGAAGAGTAGAGCAGAGACAGGGCTGTGTCAGGATGTGAGACAGCCAAAGGTGGAGGGGGGGAGAGAAAGTGGTGGCAAAAGCCTCAACTCACACGCTTCATGGGCCGGATGTCCGAGAAGGTAGGTGGCAGTGTTGGGGTAGGTTTGGCTTGGGGGGAAGAGAGGGAGAGATGAGGAGAGAAGTGAGTGATTGCTCCAGGAGAGAGGAGTGGTCAGAGGGATGGAGAGGGGGAGGCCAAAGGAGATCAAGACAGTGAGTGTGTGCCCTGTAGAGTGAGTCGGGCCAAAGGGGAGGATGGAGAGGGAGTCGCAGAGGTCACAGAAGAGTACAGAGGAGGAGCAAGGAGAGTCTAAATGTATAATGAGGTCACCGAGGAGGGGGAGGAGGAGTTGAGTGGTAGAAGCCAGGAGGGAGGAGGAAAGGTCTGCCCACTCAGAGAAATTAGGTGATCTGTAATACAGAGAAAGTCAGGGGCAGAATCCATCAAAAGGCTGTGGAGATCAAAGCAGTGAGAAACAGCTGACCTAGCATTGATCAACACGCACCTAAGGGGGCTAAAAGCCTGTTGACCCGCCTTCTTCATCCCACCCCTGGGGATACTTTGCTCTTGAGCGGATGCGTGATGTTTATTGAATCCACAACTCCCCACCAGCGCATTTCCCTTTGGGGCCAGGCCAATCAGTTCACTTTGGGAGTATCTGATGGTATGAGCTGCTCCAAGAATGCTCACCTCAGTAACATCAGTTAGGAATTGACTTGATAAGGGGGCCCAGCGCCCGGACGCGCTTGCCTTTCGCGTGCTCTCGGCGCGCCCGCAAGGCACCCCCACTCCACGTCCGCTCCAGGCTGCAGTATATATACAGCCCTGGAAGAGAGAGAAACGTGGATGAGAAGGATAAAGAAAGAGGACTTCGGGCCCAAGCTCCAGTCAGACGAGGAGGAGAGCGGCAGCCTGCAGAGCAACTGCACAAGTACTTAATCAGGGGAGAATTCCCCAGTAAATGGCAACAATTCAATTAAGGCGACAATTAATGCAAAAATAATTTGATAAGTATTTTCAGTTCTAAAAACAATTAAAAATATAAAGGTCTAAAATAGCTGGCCTAAAAACAATTAATGCATTCCATAAGAAGCGGTCTGAAAGCACTGACCGGTCCGAGACTTAGTTTGTACTCATATGGAAAAAGCCCAGAGCCACCAAAAGACCTCTTATGACAAGAAAGTGCATCTAAGATAATTCTCCATAGGACAGAAAGTACTGGTGCTTTTACCAACTTCAGAGAACAAGCTTGTCTCCAAATGGCACGGACCTTACGAGATAGTAGAGCGAACGGGAACCTGTACTTAGAGTAGCCCAACCGGACAGAAAACAGAAAATCCAATTATATTACGTAAATCTCTGGAAAGAATGGAAAGAGAACCCGTCAGCCACCCATGCCAAAGTATTAGCCTGTCTGGTTCCCGAAGACATAGACAACTTTGATTTAATTTCTTCTGAGTTTTCTACTCAACACCAAAAAGATCTGAAAGATGTAGTAATTTCATTTCTCAATGTATTCTCAGAAAAACCAGAAAGAGTAAAAGGTACATACAACTATATTCGAACACCTAAAGGTAAAGTGGTACACTTAAAACCATATCGACTCCCAGAAGCCCGTAAACAGATAGTGATCGAGGAAGTCAACAAAATGTTGAAAGCCAACATTATTGAACCCTCCTCAAGTTCTTGGTCCTATCCTGTCGTGTTGGTCACTAAACCGGACTGTTCCTGGAGATTTTGTATAGACTTCCGTCAAGTTAATACCATATTGGACTTCGATGCCTATCCCATGCCAGGCATCAATGACCTAATTGATAAATAACCAAGGAGCAGCCACCTTTCTGTCTTCCCTAGATTTTACCATGGGGTACTGGCAAGTTCCTGTATATGGACCAGATAAGGAAAAGACAGTGTTTTCCACGCCGCTAGGATTATTCCAATTTAAAGTCCTCCCTTTTGGTCTACACAGTGCGCCACCCACTTACCAACGCCTTATGGATAAAATCCTACAACCCTGTTCTGATTTTTGTGGAGCTTTTATTGATGATATCGTCATTTATAGTAAGACTTGGGAGGACCATCTCTTCCATCTTTGTACCATCATGAAAGTCTTCATAAATGCTGGCCTAACTGTTAATCCAGCTAAGTGCAGCTAAGTGCAGATTGGCCCAATCAGCCGTGAAATATCTTGGCTTCTTCATAGGGAAAGGGAATGTACAACCCCAACATGAGAAGGTAAAAGCCATCTTAGATACACCAACTCCCAAGAGCTTTTCTCTGGTTAATAGGATACTACCGCAGGTTTATCCCCAACTTTCCGGACAAAACAGCTCAACTGACAGATACATTTAACAATGCCAAACCCCAGAAACCTCATTGTAATGACGAAGATGAGATATGTTCTAACACCTTGAAGCAGACTCTTAGTCAGAACTCAATCCTAAAGGTAGTTGACTTCTCTAAGGAGTTGTGTTACCGACAGATGCCTCCCTTATAAGGTTAGGAGCCTCCTGTCCCAGGTTTGCAATGGATTAGAACATCCCATATTATTCAGCAGCCTCAAGCAGTTCCCACATGAAAAAAAATACTCTGTGTTGGAACTGGAGGCCCTGGCCATCAAGTGAGCCATTATCCATTTTAAGTACTACCTACTGGGACAAATGTTCACACTTGTTACAGACCACTCACCCCTTGTTTGGATTAGCCAATGCAAAGACTCCAACCCTCAGGTCATGCAATGGTTTCTAGATCTACAACCCTATTGTTTCACTGTGGAACACTGAAAAGGAAAAGACCAGGGAAATGTAGGTTTTCTTTCCCGGTTCCCCTGTGAAAAAAATGTGGCAACATCGCATGGAGGAAGGGTATGTTAAAAACCTGAAGGTGTCTCCCTAGCAAGTACCCGGGGATCTGTCATCCGGGTGGCCAGGACACGCGCATCGCTATTGGATACAGTTCCTGGGGGTGGACCCGTGAGGGAGGGTCACCTAGATGGATGGTCCTTGGGGAGTGGGACACCAACGGGTGGGACGCGGTATCCCCCTTCTTTCAACACCTTTTCCCCATCCTACCACGTAATATATACCAAAACACTGCCCCCCCTTTTCCAACATGGACACTTTCGCACAACACAAAAGACAACAGACTAACACCAGAGCCGTGTCCCAATACAAGGGTCATGCAAAGTCAGGCAATTGACCAGAATCACACACACCTGGCGGCCCTTTCCCTTTCCCACATGGATAAAAGGTGGAGCAAGAGAGCACAGGTCGAGCAAGGTAGACCGCACAATGTGAGAGCTAAGTCAGCACAGTAGTTCAAGAGGAGGCGAAAGACGGTGCATACCGAGAGGGTGACAAGGAGAGAAGCGACCTTGCTCTTTCTCATCAAGGCTCGTGAAACCTCCACAGATGGAAACTTAAGACCGCATACAACAGCCAGCGTGAGTTGCAGCAGGTGTCAGCTGTACACAAGACTCTCCTCCGCTGATTACCAAGCTGGGGAGAGACGCTTGTCTCTGTGGTACCAACCTTGACTCCAAAGAAAAGGAAAGCCAAGTGGTTCATCACAGCAGTTGAGTCGAGGGGAGAGTTGATTAAGAAACCGAACTGTGTTGAACGAAAAGTAGCAAACGGCTAATTTGAACTGTGAAAGGCTTAAAGTGCTATTGACAGAAAAGGAGAAAATCAGCAACAGAGGGGTTCGGCAACACGTGGGTGCAAAAGTAGGAATCTCTGGGCAATTACCTGATGGTATAAACTACTGTAACCAGAAGGCCTTGGGGAAAGGCAAAGAGGGGTCAAAGTGGTCCTACGGAGGTCTTGTAAAATCCTCTGTACAGTTTAAAGTCTTTGACCGACAGATGATTGTGAAGCTAAGGGAAATGAATCCTGCATGGTGAAATTAGTACATGAACAGTGCGTTGCAAAGGTTGGCAAGAGTGAATCTGGCAGAGGGATGTCCACAGTGAATTGTTTGAAAAGACATTAAGATTTGTGAGTGCAACAAGGATTGTAAGACCAGGGGAAGTGTATTGTCCCCCCTTGGAATTAGGATCCGAGCCTCGCAGAGAGAGATCCAGGGGTTTTGGTATGGTAATGTTTATTTGTAAAGCGCCTATACACAAGGCAAGTGTTTCAAAGCGCTCAAGGAGCGAGGGAAAAAGGGGAGAAAAACAACAGTCATTCAGAACCCTTGAATTTCAGGCAGAGTAAGTGCATATAATACAATTAATAATGTAGATAAGTGCAAATAGGTCTGACATCAATTCTGCGGTTTTTCCAAGTGCCTTGAGGTGCCACCATGCAAGGATGGGAGACAGGGAAGACAGATAGACGATCTTAAAGGCATGGCAAGTTCAGATCGTGCAAGTGCACAGACGGTACAGGAGAGGGGATGGGGTTGGAGGGTGAACAAGCGTAGGGGGGGTAGAGTCCAAGTGCGCCCAGTCAGTCAGAAACTGGGGTAAGTACTGAGTGATGCCACTTTCATGGGTCACTGACCAAGTGCAGTAGCGATGAGGCAAGTGCAGGCCCGGAGGCAAGTACGGGAGGACTGTGAGGGTGCCCGGGACCTGTGAGACTCTGAGTTGCACCCGGCAGCCAGTCAGCAAGCTGTGTGGAAAAGGAGGGAGAGCGGGTTGGAGCGGAATAGGTTAGCAGGCTAGAGGGAGAGAGAAGGAAGAGGAGAAAAGGAATGTCTTAAAAAGTTTCCGGAACCGAAGGAGATCAGGCTCAAGACGGAGGGCGGCAGGGGGACAATTCCAGAGGGAGGCCCCTGCTGAGGATAAAGATCTCCCTCCAAATCTCTGCTTGGAGAACCGGCTCACTCACAGAAGGTTGGAGGAATATGAGCGGAGGGTTCGGGAAGGACAGTATTTAGGTAGGCATTGTTGGAGACAGGTGGCACCCAGGCCCCAGAAAGCCTTGAGGACAATGCAGAGGGTCTTGAACTTGATCCTTGCAGCCACGGGGAGCCAGTGGAGGGATTTCAGCGCCGGAGAGATGCAGTCCCTGGGCTTGAGGCCAAGGATACATCTTGCAGTTCTGTTCTGGATGAGTTGCAGAGGGCACAAAGCAGAGGCAGGGAGGTTGAGAAAGAGGCTGTTGCAGTAGTCCAGCCTTGAGAGAACCAGGGCTCTGGAGACAGTAAGCTGCTGAGGAAAGGTGAGAAAAGGAAGAGTACCTCTGCGGAGCTGCAGCTGGTAATTGGACTTTGCAGACAGACAGTCAGATATGAGCGAGGTAGAGGAGGTGGCTGAAGGTAGACTGAAGGAGAGTTGAGTGGTGTCCGCATAACACTGGAAGTTTGAGGTGAGAGTGGCAATAACACGTGCCACAGCAGCCATGAAGACATTGAAGAACCAGGGGATAGGTTAGAACCCTGGGGAACGCCACAGGTTGAAAGAGTGATAGTAGAGAGAACAGACCAAAGTTCCACCTGGGATGGGCCGTTTGAAAGGAAGGAGGTTAACCACGCCAGAGCCTGACCTGTGATTCCCAGGGTGTCACGGAGACAGGCAATCAGGATGTTGTGGTTTACTGTGTCAAAGGCAGAGGTGAGTTCAAGAAGAATGAGGTCAGAGGGAGTGTTAGTGTCAATATTTCAGAGCAGGTCTTTACGGGTGTTCAGAAGAGCAGTTTCCGTGCTTCTGGATGCTCCAAAGCTAGACTGATGGTTGTGGAGGCAACCAGCAGATTCAGTGTGGAGGGTGAGCTGAGAGATAGCCAGCTTCTCCAGGAGTTTGCCCAGTAAAGCGGTGATCGAGATGGGGTGGTAGTTTGCCCAAACGTTCATTTGGAAAAATACTTTTTGTTTGTTTGTTTGTTTTGTTGAACACATCAGTGCCCTCGAAGGCAAGAGACTTTTATTAAAGAGACTTAACCATCGAAGAACCTGATAGGTGGTATGGAACTGTCGGCTCGTGCTGTGGAAGCCTGAGTGAGTGCTGTGCACAGGAGATCCACCTTGTCCCATGCTCAAAACGTGGCAAGGGAGACCCCTGGCAATCACATCCTGACTTATTATTTGTGAACACTTTTTTCTTTATTGAAAACCCTATCCTACACTCTTTCTGTAATTAGTTGTACGGATTTGGCAATGTTTTTTTTTTAGTACAGGCCTTTTTACTTTGACAAGATCCAACAAGGACTGCCTTATTTTTCCTTTGATGGTGGAAGCTTGCTCCCATCTTAGATTTAGGTTAGGTGTTTTTTCCACACTGCATTTGCAGTTTAATAAACACCCTTGAACTTTGATCACTTGTGTCTGTCTTTACTGTTGCCACCATGAGTTCCTTACAGTTATACAGGGAAAACAGAGGTTACTCCGCGCAGATTTTTGCTAAGAGAGAGATTCTAATGAGGTGGACGCATAGTGCGCCACTCAAACATGAACACTGGCTGTCCAATATTACCTGGGCAAATAACAAGGAAGAGCTATACATTAACTTGCTGCCAAGTGGCAGACGTCCCAAAGACATTTGGACTCACTTTCGTCCATAAATGGGCAGAAGTGACTCACCGGTTTAGCAACATCTGCAACTTTTTTCCTGTTGATCTGTGCTCTATGCATCCTAATGTAAGTTATGCAAGTGTAGCAGGATGCATTTTTTCTTTTCTTTTGCTCTACTGATTTTTATTTTTCTCTTATGCTGTGTCCTTACTGGACTGTCCGTAATACACCAAATGCTAATAAATAAAACTGTGAGGAATTCAGTCCTCTTTCACCGTCTGCTGATTCTGCCTTCTAAACCCCCAGAAGACCGTGGAGCGGACTGCATAGTCTGGCTGCAGAGGGCCTCATTACGAGGTAGTAAGTAGCCATGGTGCTGTTCGCAACATGGCTACCCCCTTACCGCATTCCAGGTCTGGGTTCCCGAAATAGGGACTTACCGGGTCATTCCAACCTTGGAGGACCCGGTAAGTCCCCATTGCGGGAACCATTCCCCATTCCCCATAGGGCTCAATGGGAATGGGGATGGAGCTAATAACTGTACCGCAAATTTGCGGTACCGTTATTAGCTCTTAAGTCCCTCAACGGGTCCCGTCCTTAACACCTGGTCAGACCAGGCATTGAGGAAGGGACCCGCTAAGGGACCTCAAAATAGCGTGGTAAGGGATTACCGGCACCGGTGCCCTTACCGGTGCCGGTAATCCCTTACCACCTACCTCGTAATGAGGCCCAGAGTCTTTTGCCAGCTACAGACCTCCAGAGTGGATTGCATCGAGCACCGTGAAGAATTCACTCCTCTTTCACTGTCTGCTGCTTCTGCCTTCTAAACCCCCAGAAGACCGCGGAGCAGGCTGCAGAGTCTTTTGGTCTTCGGGCTCTGCGGCCACCAGACACTTGGAATATTAGAAAATCCCCAAACCTTTCCGTATGTGAGGAGCAGCAGAAATTCCTCCTGATCCCACGGGAGGTCTGAGTGCAGCCGCCCAAGTGAAGCCCTCCCTTTCTTTCCATTTCGGGTAAACAGAGCAAGTGAGAAAACTTCATTGTGATAATTGCGATAACTGTACTAACTGCGACTACAGTGTCAATGCGAGCGGGAAACTGCTGGGTTCTCCCTTTTAATCCTGCTTGCAACTAAACCCACCTGAAACTCAAACCTTGCTTTCTAGACCAACTGCGAGACCTTCTGTGACCGTAGCCGACAAGCTAAACTAGTTCCACCTGCAGTAGTAAACAAAGATGGCTAATACATCTGGCCCTAGAACCAGGCAGCGAGGAAAAGCTGGCTCTACCATGTTGACCACACTGCCTCATGCTGTGGCGCAACCCACTACTGAACAGACGTTCTTGAAATTTAAACATGGGAAGACAGAAAACTCTATAACCCTTAAATTTGCGAACTCGAAAGTGAGTGCAAATACACTGACATTGAAAGAGGAAATGGCGGGCGATAAGGTGAAGATGTCCAGTATGACTGTAAAAACTGACAATCCGGATGTCTCGGCAGCATTGGGAATGACGCATACACTACCTGTTGCATCGAGTCCTTTATCTATTGGAATTAATGACGCGCCAGTCAAACACCAAGAGGATGGCACCTTTGCCCTTGACTTGTATAATAGTCACTTCCCCAGGTCAGATCACAAGACTCTAGTCTGCGGCAACAATCAGATGACAAATATTGAACAAAAAGCCTGAAGTACCTGTGGGTCATTGTCCTATGAAAAAGAACTCTTCATGACTCATATTTTGCCTCAAGTAGAACAAAACTCACATCTAAACCAAGATGGAGGAGCTGAAGATAGAACACAGAATAATGACGCTCTGTCAATTTCTCCAGCGATAATGCTGCACATAGATAATCGTGATAATTTTCAAATTCAGCAACATTTGAAATCAAAGCTAAGCACTTCGAACCATCCGGGTGATGAACCAGAGTCTGAAGAACTGCTGACACAGCAGCTCGAAACCTCTCTTTACAACCCACCACAAAAGGATAATGAGAATACGCAATTGAGCTGCAAAACTGAGCTAGCCATTCTACACAACTTAGACACTTTTGCCAGATCAGAACAACTTACAAATAAATTGAATGAACGATCCACATGCTCGCCGGACAGAAGAGAGGATATAACAAAGAAAGAAAAAGCTCGGGTGGCTAAACAAAAATGGCCAGACAAATTAAAACTGAAGAAAACACATTACGATTGCAACATCCCACTAACAACTGAGCCGCTCGACTATCCCTGGATATCACAGAAATAGAGACTCTAATGAGTTGCCATGAAAAAAGGAGAGAGGTTTTAAGGGATATTTATGATATAAGGAAAAAAGACACACAAGTCACCTCGACACCCTTTGATAGAAGACCCCATGGAAAGCAACAGCCAGCTCATTATGGCAACTTGGAAAGAAAGCTTCATGGCAATCAACAGACAGCCTATGAGAAAAATCTTAAGCACAACATAGATCCTTATCAAATGTCCTTCTGAGGAGATCAAGAGAAACAAGATGATCCAAACACATTTCAGAAACGATTCTCTGAAAACAAGGAAAATATATGCCAAACTGAAGGAACAGAATCGTGCCAACATCAACATATCCCGACCAATATGACAGACCTCCAAAACATGCTGATTGCGATCACCTCTCAGGCAATGATTCCCTTCTTAAAGTTACAAGAAACTAAATGATACCATTAAAGATCAAGCTACCCTCCTTGCCTTGATCCACACCAAACAAATATATTTTGAAAACTTTATTTCAAATATCCAGAAGAGACTGGATATAGAAACACAGGCAAGTCGGCTGTGGCAATCAAGAGACATGGCAAGGGCAGATTGCGCCGATAAAACCCAAATGACAGCAGCCATGATGGTGTGGATGAAAGATCTCCCGCAGAAACAGATGATCCCAACAAACGACAAACCAAGTACAAATGACATTAAGGGACCTATGACGCAGACACAATCGGATACACCCAATATAAAGATAGCAATGCGGAATGAATCGGCCCAAATGGCCCCACTTTTGAATTTATCCGTGCAGACGCCAATAATATCTAATGCACTGGACAATAAATCTACATTGAAACAGACAGAGATATTTTAGATATTTGCGCATTCCAAGAATAACATTACCAATAAAATGACAAAAGACAAAGGGGGAAAGATTAATAAAAAAACAGACAGGATCGAGAGCCTTCCTAAGGAATATATCGATACCTCAGAAGATTACATCAAAACAATCTAATAAAACAGACTTTTACATATTTTATAGAAATAAAGCGTCCACAGAAGAAATGCCGCCCTTCAATAATCAACACAGAACACACCCCCGGACATCATATCTACACAAACAAACAATAAAGCAAACAGACCTGCTAAACCTAATAACCCAAATGGATGAACCAATACCATCGATTTAGCCACAGACCCGAATAATTTGTCATTGATAATTATAGACCAATACGACCAAGAGCTCTCTCTATAATCAGGGTCAACAGATTTTTCCTGTGAAGAAATATCAGATAGAACCTCAGACTACTCGATAAAGACCCAAGGATCAGTAATTGCTCTCACTTCTGAAGATGACACTATCTCCTCACCAACCTCAACATCAATGAAAAACTAAAGACACAAAACAGAACGAGCAATCCATCACGGATCATAACCCACATAACAGAGATATAAAAACGGGAATCCTCCCAGAAAGAATTACCGATATTCATGATCCTCAGCATCACAGAGCTCAATATATCATCAACTTAGCACGATTCGAACCAAGCAAAGATTGTCTGATACTTAACAGAACAAATGTGTTGCAGTTGTTCCACGCGATATCGCAACTGAAGTCACTATGGACTGAAGACATCAAGGTTGTGCTATTCCTTGATGAAAACATTCTGGACACAGTACAGATTGAGTTCCAAAAGGAACAAACTATTCACTTAATCGTAACAATGAAACAGACCTTACATCGCCTAGGATTACATTGTTCAGAAGTCCTAAAGCCGTCAATGAAGGACACAGAGCGACATGGATGCATGAAGCAAGAACCTCAAGAGAAAGATGTCAAACGCAATGCAAAAAGAAATCAAGAAGGATTATCATCATCGGATGAAGACGTTTACGACTCCCATCGACAAATACAGAAAACTGGAGTTTAACAAATGGATCAAGATCTAACATAACCAAACACTTCACTTGGAGAGAAATAGATGACATTTCCGAGTGGTCAAATGGGAAAACAATCTACTCATAACACACCACTCTTTGGACACTCTGCTCCTGGAACACCAGAGATCACTGTCACTTATTTGAAGAAGCAACTCCTGATTTCGAGAACTTCCACATAATATGTTTGCAAGAAACATGGATTAGCCAAACACTGTGTTGTGATGGATACATCACTCCTATGAATCCAGCTATCCAACGAAAACAAGGTAGACCATCATCTGGTATGTTGACAATGATTAAAGTTGAACCTAATTGGTCCACAGTCTAGACGACTCTTGAATTCTTGGGCCCAATGCTCGATTTTACAAATATCAGAGGACATCCAATATAATGATCAAGACCAATTGAGACCATTCCTATCCAAATTTCTGGCGATATTAAATCTTTACTGGAACCCAATGGCAATCAACGATGAAAACTTCATCGATGATGTATTCTCGGCCATCGATGAAGCAGCAGTTAAATATCAGAATACTGAATTCATCTTTTGTGGAGATCTAAATATTCACCTATTCGATTTAAAAGGACATCTCCTTGACAAAGCAAACTTAACGATAGGGCACATAGATGGCACAAATAAATTACGATCAGAAATCTGAGCCTAACATGATCAGCCTTAAATGAACATAAACTCATACCAACCTGGACTCGAGGGAACTCTAGAGACATAATAGACTATATTTATGTCTCTATTGGAATAATGGACTCGTTATACAAAACCGCTCCTAACAGTGACCATCATAAACTCACAATCTCATGGCTGGGATGTTGCCACCCAAGAAAGAAACAACAGCTTCCGGTCTCGGAGCTAAACGTCAACAGGACGAGATTAAGGCTAAATGAGGCTGAAATGGGAGACCTACCAAAGTGCTTCAAACATGCACACATGGAAGAAAATGCAAAATTGAACTATGAGTGGCTCCTTCTGCCCTTTCAACAAATAGTAAAGCATAAAGAAACAAACTCAAACATCCATAAACACCACTTTAATATTGAAATCATGCAAAAAAAGAAAGTTGTGAAAAAAACATACACTATTGCGAAAGTCGAACAACGAAGATAACACCAAAAGATTAAACTGGCAAAACAGTCTTATCACAACTGGCAGAAAACAAAAAGAATGACACTACAACAAACAGATGGATGCTGAGAACATCCTTGCAACCTTTAAAAACAGAAACCTAAGAGAGTTGTGGAATCTGTTAAATCCTAACACGCAGTGCCAAGAACGATTAATATCGAACGTATCAGAATCCAAATGGAAACAACATTTCACCACTCTTATATCAATTGCGGTGCCCAGATCCCACGTCCAATGAAATACTAACTTCTAAGAAATGGAACTTCACATAGGTCAAAGAAGATATTTTGATGCTGATTAACAACCTTAATCCATCTTGTGCGCCAGGTCCAGGCAGTCTATCTAACGCAATTATTGAACAAGCGCCAGAGCAGTGGGCAGACATCACCGATGAAATATTCTGCTTAATTGACAAAGTCAACTAGATACCCGCACATGAAAGATGGCAACCTTAATTCCAATCTTGAAACAAGGAGTCAGGAAGGACCCGGCCAATTATAGACCTATTGCCCTACTGGACTGCCTGGGGAAGCTTTTCGCCACCTTTCTGAACATCTGGGCAAAAGCAGAAAATAGATTTGCGGTCAGGCAAACTGGCTTTACCCTAAACGTGGGCACAAATGTCAACTTAATGATATTAAATCTTATCAAACAAGAGGCCATCATGAACAAGACGCACATTCTCACAGCATTTGTAAACCTACACATGGCATTCAACGCAATAAATAGAAAATGTTTCGGGACGAATTAGTGTCCTGGAAATGTCCAATGGATATCATTGAATCAATAAAGCTTCTATACTCAAATACAAACATCACAATCAGGTTATCAAAAGACGGTGTACCATCAGCACCCATAAAAACATGGAATGGATTAAAGCAGGGTTGTCCTCTTGCAGTGACCCTCTTCAATCTCTTTACATCTGATTTTGAAGACCATATGCAATCAACTTATTTAAACCCTCCAAAAATCAACTCGGTGCCAATCCCGATTACGATGTACGCAGATGAAATCGTTTTGATGGACAAAACGGCTAGTGGACTCCAAGAAAGCCTCAAGATTACGGGGATATAAATGAGAAAAAATGAATTACTAAACATCAGAGGAAAAACTAAAATCATGTACCTAACCAAATTGCCACACATGAAAAAAAGACCACCAACCTTAATCTTAGACGAGAAAGAACTCCTAGTAGTGACAACCTTTTAATATCTAGGTCTCCTCATACATCATTCAAGAAGAGAAAAAGAATAGTCGGATTGTCTTGAAGCCAAAACACAATCGTTAGCTAGACAAGGCAGAATCCTTAATTGCACATTCGGAAAATGTTTACTCAAACCCATCATTGCCTTCTACAAACAAAAAGTTGTACCAATTTTGACTTACGGGAGTGAAACCTTGATTCATTTTCCTCAAACCTTGTGGCAAAAATACGATGCGATGTTCTGGAGGGAAAATTTTAGCACTACCTCCAGCCTTTCCCATCCCCAGAATCAGGTTTGAAATAGCAGATCAGTCCCTTGCGTCAATTGTTTTGTGTAAACAACTAGACCTATTTCGAAAAATGATGAATAAAGAAAACATTCCAGCAATTCAAATCCTTCAGACTAACCTGACAGGAATGAATAACAAAGTTCTGAACGCATGGAGACGTGACATGGAAATGAAATTAACAATAGAGAAAATATCACTAGAAATGCTCTTATCTTGCCAGCAGAATGCAAAAACAAAGCTCCAGCGTAACGACTGGATTAAGACAATACATGAAAAAACAACGTACCATATGAATCTACATTGCGACATTGAAACAAGGGCTGTCAATGAGCTCCCAAGTTATCTAATTTTGTTCCCAGATCAAACAATCCGATACACTTATTTGAAACTACGACTTAATCTCCTGCCAACCAGAAACAGACTTGCAAAAATGAGAATAATTCCTATCACGGATCAATACTGCTGATTCTGCCTCAACAAAGAATCACAAGAGACAATTCAACATATTATAATGGACTGTCCTGCTCAAGCAGAAAAGAGAAGCCTTTTTAGAGATTACTTTAAGATCTCAGCTCAACACATGGACCCAAAAACTAGATGGGCGAAGATTCTTTTGGGAAAGGACAAAAAACTGATATACACATTCATTCCGTTTCTAAATAAAATCATGGAACTGTCCCAGGCTCAGCGATTAATAAACACTGAATATAAACAATCCTTATCACCATGATTTTCAAGAGTAAAGTTCGGTCAGGTCTTTTGTATGAAATTCTATAAATGAAAAGTTTAACATGTAAACTATATCATTTTAATAAAAAAATTTAAAAAACATGTAAAAAAAAAGAGAAGAGTGCCCTGCCCACCTGCAGAGGTCGAAGAGTATTGTGGAAGTTGCCTAAAATTAGAAGCAGCAGTAGCCGCAGAACTGTGGTTGTCGATACCTTTGTCAGAAATGTATCAGTTGTAAGTCAACTGTGGAGCAAGGGAGTCTGTTTGCACAGTATCATTGACAGAAGGGATTTGCTAGTGAAGGAGAAACCCATAAGCAGAAGCATCCTGACAACTGAATTTAAAGACGCTGCAGAAGTTGCAAGAAGAGCGGTTTTATTCTTCGACTTTACCCATTTGTTCCTGGAAGGAGGTTATTCAGGAATGCCATTGGTGGTGCTGTTTTCTTTGTGGAACTTGGAAAGGGAATCTTTTCATCAGGCAAAGAAGAAACTGTTACCAGTGGGTGTACGCTTGAGGTTGATCCATGCGTACTCCCTGATGCTAAATCGGTGGCAAGATTTCTGGTGAGAGAGCCATTTCCGAGGTGGGGAATTTGCGAAGTTCTAAAATATGACAACACACCCACTTATTTAATGCCTTCTTCGCAGAAGAACCTTCGCTGCTAGCAATTAAGCATTGGTGGTGCTCGATGTACCACCTGCTGGCCAACCGGATCGCAGAGAGGCTCAATGGGGTCCTTAAGACCCGGTTAGCTAAATTGTGTGCAGAGTTAAATAAATAATGGTTTATTTGGCTCCCACTACCTTTATTTTAAATATAAAATCAGCCAGGGAAGGACCACCGTTTAAGCCCTCATGAAATCGTTACTGGGTGTAGGCTACAGACACCTCTCTCACCTACACGAATGACATCAGATGCACACAAGACCAGAGCAGTCTTAGTGGAGGAGTTCAAAGAGTATCTTACTGCATTAACAAAAAGTGTTAAGATTATATCATCACAGGTTGTGTCTTCTCACCAACAGACAACAGGAGAAAACGGCGAGATGTGCAACGATCAGTACAAGACACAGCTTCTTGCCTGGGACCTCATCTACATCCGCACCTTTGTGCATCGCAAGAACGAGCTGCGTTTCCATGGGCCACATACAATAGTCTATGCGACTCCGACTGCTGTGAAGGTCGAGGGCAATAAGAGTTGAATCCACCCAAAAGGTTTTTGGGTGGATTCACCATCTGCTTATTCACCAGGTTTCCCTACTTTATTTTCACAATCTGCTTATTCACCAGGTTTCCCTACTTTATTGAACTGATAATAAAGTAGTATTTTGCCATATTCTTTGTGTCTGTCCAATTATTTGGGCCTGAGATAATTTATTTGATAATCCCATTCGTCACTTGGAACGCTCAAGGTGCTACTGCACAGCTGTGATAAAATATTATACTGCAAAGGCCATACTAAAAATTATTTATGGTCTAGAAACCATATTGTGGTTTGACTGGAATGAGTTGGAGGCCGTTGAAGCTCGTCTATGAAGGGGTATCTTATCCTTGCCAAGATGAATACCCAGAGTGGTCATAAGATTTGAGTTGGGCCTTATTTCGCTGAAAGCAAGATTATTGTGGAGTGTCCTCTTGCATTTTACAAATATATTTTTCTCCCCCAACTGACTCTTTGTTTGCAGTTTTATGAATGCTGCTCATGAGCAAAGAAAAGAAATGTTTTAATCAATGGGGAGATAAATGTAGCATCTTAAGTTGTTTAAACTGTAATCATGAAACACTGATCCAGCCACTGTTAAAATAAAAATTTGGGAACAGGATTGGATCCTCACGTGGGAGGCACTTGGAAAATATAGAGTTCACCAAGATGTACTCCTGGATTACAAAGTGTGGTTGCTTATCCCTGTATCTAGAACAATTTCCCAGTATGTATTGGAGGCAACATCTCTTCCACGTTAGATTAAACCTGTAAAGACAAACTCCATTAGTGCTGTATGGAGAATTCGTCTGATACGGTTGAAACGTTGAAACGTATATTCTGCAAGTGGCCGCAGAGAAAAGCACCAATTATTTTTTGAAAGATTTCTAAGAGACTTCAGAATATATTATGAAAATACATTCTGGCATTGGATGGTAGCTGGTTCTTGTACACCATGGATAATTGCATTAAGATTCCTAGGCCAACTTAGGCTAGTAAAATCATAGTGAAAGGAAACTAGTTGTCCGTGTTTCAGTTGTATAATTTAGACGTATACAAATTATGCTATAGATAATCTCTGGTTGTATGCGCAATAGCTATATTGTTCTGTTTATATATTGATGAATTAATGAATTGTTTCTCTTTTTACTATTTCACTGTCATACTTGCTATGCTTAATTTGTAGTGACTGTTTTTATAAAGAATAGTAGGTAATAGATCATGTCATTTTAAACCAGTGATATTATTTTATTAACTTGCTTATTTGTGAAAGGTTTGGTTTTTTAACTGTGTCACAATAAAATAAATTAAACAAATAAGTAATAATAAAAAAAAAAGATAAGCCAATCTAGAACGCCCCATACCAACTTGGGCTGTGCTACTGGTTCCAACAGAATCTAGTACTGAAGTTCTACTCTCACAGTATGCAAGTAACACAAACCTGTATGTGGTCTTCCATTTTGATTTGTGTAAAATGTAGTGTTAGCATAAGACAGATACATGAAGAATGAC
Source organism: Ambystoma mexicanum (assembly GCF_040938575.1). NCBI lineage: Eukaryota > Metazoa > Chordata > Amphibia > Caudata > Ambystomatidae > Ambystoma > Ambystoma mexicanum. Next base: position 1,275,942,560 of record NC_090934.1, read on the forward strand.
ATGTTATCCGATAGCTGAGGCTGCAGTGAGGTGAGTCATTATCATGGCCTCTTAGTGTTTAAAATGCAGATAATGTCTATAAAGGGAAATTAAAATTACTTTATTAATTGTGTAATATTGTTGTAGTAATCAATGTGTTTAGACGAAATTCTACCTGTGGCATCAAGTCAGTCATGGCATAATGCCATCATAGTTGCCAAACGAGGCTGAGATCCTGTTTCCCATAAAGTTTTACAGAACCAAGGAAAGCAACATATGGCCTTTGGTAAAATGGAAGGCACATGGTCTTCCTATACTGATACCTTGAGGAGGTAAGCAAAGACTAAGGTGGTGAGCGATACAGCACCCACCCTTTCAAAACTTCCATCAGGCCTGCCAACAGCCAGGGAGAATAAAGCCTTTGTGACCAAGTCATAGGCTGAAGGCATGGGGATGGAGCTGAGCATTAGCTCTGTGATGTAGGTACCAGAGGAGGTATACAAGGATCCCCTCAGCTCCCCAACCCATCCGTAGCCTCATTAATTTGCCGATCCCTGATCGACCCAGCCCCTCTCTCACAGCAGTATGGGAAGAAAACACTTGTGCAGAACACTATAGAAATAGGGCTATGGACAATCAAGTCCATGAAGCTACTTTAGTGGGTCTCCACAAACCGCATTTATGTATCACAGTCACAAATACTGTTCGTCAGGCTGCTGGAAAACTTTGTGTGGTTCTGGTTGTGAGGACCAAGGTATAACAGAAAACCTTACTTGATCATAGGAGATATGATTCCCCACTCCTTACAACTCACAGTAGCACCAACCATTCAGAGAGAGTCCAAGAAAGCGATCAGTTGTAAATTAGCAATGGGTGGAGGAGCCTCGGCGCAGACTGCCAATCACCTAAGAGTGCAAGTAGGATTTCACACACACTATGCAGAGGGAGAGAGAAATGGAGGAAGAGGGTAAAGTGGGATAAGGCGAGACAGGGTGAGAGAGATAGGGGGTGAGAGGGTGTGTGTGTAGTAGATGTTGGAGAAGGGACCTTAAATGCTGGATAGAGAGACGACCAGAGGAAAGAGAGAGAAGAGAAGGGAGTTGGTATCGTAATTACCAGGGGTGCTGGAGAGAGGGAAGAGGCTGTAGAGAAAGAGTATGTAATAGAGGTGGAAAGGTAAGGAACAAAGGTGGTGGAGAGAGAGGGATGGAGGCATAGAAGGGATAAAGAAGAGCAGAGGTATTGCAGAGAGAGAAACATAGACGAGGTAGCAAGAAGAAATGAGGCAAAGGTGGAAGAACAAAGAGTAGAGGGGGAGAAAGAGAAACACAGAAGCAGGCAAAGTAGAAGAGAAAAGAAAGTAAAGCCTAGGACTGGAGGATAAAGAGACAGGAGGAGGTGGGGGAAAGACAATGAAGGCCAGGAGGCAGAGAGGGAGAGAGTGGTAAACAATGGAGGTGGTGGAGGTCAAGAGAGAACTTAGCAGAGAAGGAAGAAGGAATACAAAGATCAGCAAAGGTGAAAAGGAGGGAAATGTGGACATTTGAGAAATGAGCTGTATGGGAGGGTGGCATGGAGGCTGGAAAGCAGGATAGGGAGGATAAAAACGGTCAAGGAGTAGAGAAGGAGAGGAAGACATGTGGAAGGAAAATGAGGACAAGAGTGAAGGGAAGGATATTTTCAAAACTTCAGCTCTGAATACCTGCAAGAACACTGAACTAAGATTGGCCTGCTTTGCCAATAGGGGGAAGAAACCCTATCACTCACAAGGGTTACAGCAGAAGAGTTTGGTGCTTGACCATTGTTTGACAACCTAAGGTACTTGTGGTGATGGTGTCAGGTATTTCACCAAAAGAACCTCTGGACCAATGCTACATACTGCCATTTCCGGCCCATACCAGAAACAGTGGCCAAAAATGAAGGGTGGGGCCACTCAAACCTCAAAGACTGAGCGACTATTCTGCTGCCAAGAAGGGGGATTTGTTTGGGGGAGATAGGGGAGGACTGAGGAAAGCAGTCCTAAGGGAAGATGACCTTGTTATGCCTATTCCAGAACACCATGCTGTGGGTTAAGTTATATATAATCCTTGAATTGTCTGTTACACCCATCAAAGAGAAATAAACCCTTAAGAAATACGCCCTTACTTTGGCTTCAAATTGTCTGTTGCTTTTAGGCTGGAACACATTGCACACTTGAATAGGAAGCCGGGCAACATGATGACTAACTATTGTAACACCACAACACTAACCAACCAGGCTTACATTTAACTGTTTTGTGTGAAGGGCAAGATAAGCAGACAGACAGACAGACAGACACACCTCAGTTTACAATGTAGTAACTGAGGCACACTGAGTAAACTGAGGCAAAGTGAGTATCAATTTGCTTACAGTCTCACTGCATGAACAACCACTTAATGAATTAAATGACTCCCTGCTTATAGCACATGGTTGTAAGGAATGGGAGATGTGATGATGCCGAGGTATTGTCACTACTTTAGATGGGGGAGCCCCTTTCCATGAGGCCAGGGAGGTGAGGCCGCTACCCGATTGTCTCCCTGCGGGTGGTACTCAGCAGGAGGATCTCATGGGGAGGGAGGACCCCATGGAGAGTATTGACTATCTTGGGAGAACGCAGTATCCCTTTTACTCTTCCCCCTTCCCTCAAAACCCCTCCAGTTCCACAATGCCTACCACTCCCATACATATGTCTGTGGTATATCTCAGACAAGAACCACAGAGACGAGGAAGAGGTCACGTGTAATGAGGATCGCTGACGAGACCGAAGGCACACGCTGTAGTATTTGCAGTAATCCCATTGGTTAGCTGTCATTCAAAGACAGAGAAGGAAGAGAACAATGGCATCTTCATTTACGGCTCGCCACAGACAAAGAGCTTTGCAGCGGCCACGTAGAACAACAACGCAGAGAGGAAGACGGTGTCCAGGAGGAAAGCATGCTTGCGGAGGGCCCGCAACAGAGAAGGCAGACCAGAGGAAAACGAAGATATCTGCCGGTGACCGAAATGCAATGAAACTGCCGGCAAAATGCAGGGAAGACGTGCAAGGAAGACGTGCGGAAGTCCAGAGAAGGTCCGGTGCACACGAGAAACCTGCAGACCTTTGCAGGATAGTAAACTAAGGCTGACTAATGAAGGGAAACTAGATAAAGAGTATGCTGTGAACAACCAAGTGCAGGGGTTCTGGGACCCATGCCAAGAAGATCTCCCCCGAACAGTAACAAAAGGGGGACACAAACTTTATATATACAAGCGGTAGTCACGGACCTTGGCAGTGAGAGTAAACCGAGGCTGTGGATCAAAGAGTGATTGAACAAAGAGAACATTGTGAATGACCAAGTGAATGGGGCCTGGGACCCATGCTGGAGAATTACACCCTGAACTATAATCCATTGGAATACAAAGTTTATGTATAGTAATCATATTCAGAGTCCTTGGCAGGAGAGAACGCCAAGGCTGTGGGTGGAAGTAAGGATGGAGAGAGAAAATTGTGAATCCAAGTACGTGGAGTACCCTACTTGGCAGGAGAGTGGGCCAAGAGGAGGGGTACTAAGAACAGGGTCTGGGACCCACAGGAATTAAGAAAAAGGGTTGGGGACACTCAGCAAAGCTTGGGGAGAGAGAAACTGGCTATACTTCCCCACCGCAGCACATGAAATCTGGGCCTGCCCACAAAGGGTCTGACACCCTCAAGAGGCTTGGCTAAGGCATCTAAGCCATTCTTCCTTGCGGCAAGGCCAGGGAGTCAGGTTTGTCAAGTGAAGATAAAGACACTGAGACAAGTTGGATAAAGCTGGAAAGACTCAGAGGAAAGAGAATCAACACTTTGAGTCTTGTGGAACCTTTGTTTGCTTTTCTACACCTTTTTGGATCTTTTGTTTTGAACTACAAAGCTGGGCTGAAGGTCGACAGCCAATAGACATTTCCCCTGTTCACCTTTTGCTAAGTTTAGCTTGTGAGGGATAGGTTAGGATTTGGCCATTCTGACAGACAGTTTCATTAGCTAGTTTTGTTGAGGCAGGCAGATCCCTCTTACAGATAGGGTCAGTTAGGTTTTCCTCCAACTCCCCCACTCCCCTGTTGTTATTAATAAAAGCCTTTGCCAATCAACATGCCACCCTTATGTCAGTTTCTTACTCTGACACCCTTCAGAGAGCACTAAACTGGTGATCAATATCAAAGAAGCGATTGCTCATTTAAGGGCCCCACGTAAAAGAATGCAGGAGACAAATGTGAGATTGTGGAGGGCTGCAATGCTGGTGTTTCCGTGCAGAGCGGACCTGGCCTAGCAGTTCGGGCTGGGCTGCTACCATTGAAGGCAGTACCTGACTGATTTGAATATGGCTGAACCCCCTATGCAATGGCGCAGACGGGCTAAAAAACAGTGGTGTGGAAGGTTGCCCAGAGCATTGCCAGTGGTTCAGATTTTTTTTAAAACCTTCCACCCATACATTTTTTGCTCGTAGTTTGTCTCCCTATGTGAGAGAGTGTACGCCTAGACGTGGGTCCCTCGCTCGATGCACCATAAGGAACTAAGCTGCACCTCACTGAGGAGGCCCAACAAGGCTTAGAAATGGCTGGGGTTGCTTGTGTTTCCGTGCAGAGGGGACCTGTCCTAGCAGTTCGGGCTGGGCTGCTACCATTGGAGGCAGTACCTGACTGATTTGAATATGGCTGAACCCCCTATGCAATGGTGCAGATGGGCTAAAAAACAGTGGTGTGGAAGGTTGCCCAGAGCATTGCCAGTGGTTCAGATTCATTCAAAACCTTCCACCATCACTTTCTTGGTTGGGGGCTGCAATGCTAACCATTTTAAATGCACATGTACAGGAAGTATATTGTAACAACATGCCTATTACCTCAACTGTGTCTTTATCTGCAGGCTTCTCTACAGGCTCTGGGTTGGACATCTCAGTAACGTCTGGATTTTTTATACCATGCATTAGACTGATATGATTCTCAAGCATGAAGGCCTTAGCAAAGGTTTGCTTTTCTTCTGTGCAGTAACTGCAAAACAAGAATGCCAGGAAAGAATTAGTATGCTAAACAAAATAGAGCGCACATTTGCAGAGGCTGGAAGCAAGTGACAAATGATTTATTTTAAATACAATACCATAATATATACCATTTCAGACTCATGCGGTTGTCCCATGAGTATTACGTTTCAGCAGACTGAAGGCAAAGACTGTGCTGCATGTATAAAAATACTACATTTTACATTAGCATAAACAGTGACACTTACAACATAAATGATTTTTTAGCAAATGGTCCAGAAATTAGAGCATGTGTTTCAGTGAAAATCCTATTTCTGCTTTATCAAACTAATAATATATAGGTATCTCAGAAATTTTCTCCACATTTTATGGGCTTTTTTCACTTGTATATTATATTTACTCAACGACTCAATGGTCCTAAATGATAGGTTGAACTCCAATATATGCATAACTAGGTACTAGAGTGATATTGCGCGGCCCCCTGTAGGTAAAATGCACCAAATCCCTTGGCTCAATAATTAAAGTATTGTTTTTTGAAGCTATTAAGTAAAAAAGGGCATTATGGTGTGTGACAGTTTCAGCTTTGAACAAAGTAGAGCGACAGAGGTTTGTTCCACCAATCAAATTGTCCTATGTGGGATGTCTTAACCCAATCATCCAAGCCCTGCAACATCACTAGGCATTGCTGGCAGCAGAAACATCGGAATGGCCACTGGAAAGCATGCTGCTCGCTTAAAACCATCCAAAAATGCACAGTAAAAATCTGAAAGATAGGCTGCCATCCACTTTTGCCTATCTTAGTGAGCACAGGAGATCAATGCCTAAAGCCACCATTGGGCTACCCACAAAGCAGCCTGAAACCAATTGGAAATAGCAAAGCTGATTGCCAAAAGAAATACAGAACTGTTTGGGAATCCGTTTCTTGATTGTCAAAAATTGCAAAAATCATGGCTCACAAACCACCTAAAAAGATCCAATCTCCTTGTTGGGTGGTCAACATCATTCTCCTGCAAGAATCTACATAAATATAAGGTCCACAGAAGTGTATCTATATCTGGATAAAGTATACTTTTGAGGATTGCTTGCTGGAACAAAGCTGTCAAAATGGGTGCAATACCGGTACTCACCACTAACAGAAGCCAGCATTTTAAAACAATTCTTTGTAAAATGGAACAAATGAACCCAAACTATGCCAAAGAAATACTGGCTATCAGAAGCCTACGGGGTAGAGACAATGTAAAACTATATTCTGAAATGACTTGAAGGAAGCAATTGTTTAATGTATGTATTAAAAATGTGGGTTATATTGTATGAAGAGAATATTTGTAGACATAGGTTGCAGAGTTAAAAAGTGTTCCCACACTGGGATCAAACAGATTCCACACCTCCTCCCTGGACAAAAGAAGCTTCCTTCTGTCCTTGGCCAAGAGATTGACAAACTGGTGTGAACAGGAACTGGGGAGTGGCACCCTGGACTGGGGCTCTGCTGCCTGGAAACAAGACAATGGATTCTTTCAGCTGAATAGAATATGCTGATTTGGGTGGGCCTGGTCAACAACTGCTCTAGCAGGGAGACAGGCCATGTGACCATCTGACTCACCCAGCTCTGGGGCGGACCAGACTGGGATCTGGATTTAACATGCACAAAATATATGTTTAAGGAAAATGGTTCTAAAATAGTATAACAAGCTGGCAAAAATGTACAACTTTGAGATTGTGACAATGAAAAATTCACTCACAATTTAAGACTAAGCTGGACGTCGTGCAGTGTTCTGAGACAAAACTCTGGGATTTATTAATATTGCAGCTGTAGTGTTTTTGCTATGAACATAAGAACTTACAGCAATATGCCCAGGGAGTATCTGCATGCATGTATCAAATTTAGTGCAGAACCAATATTGGAAAACACACCAAAATCGTGAATAAGTTGTCATTTCTGAACCCAACCACTTAGGAACATGGGACTTGAATAAGAATGTACCTTAAATAATCTGTGATGTGTATATGTATTAGGAACAACTTGTGTATCTGGGAAATATGTTCTTGGGAAAAATAGATTTTCTAAGTAAAAGCAAAGGGGAGTGTTCTTTCCTTAAGCAATAAACATGATACCTGATGACACAGGATGACACACTACTCCCTTCTCCAGTCAGGCGACAGGAAATTCTCTAACCTATCAAATCCTTAGGGGGTTGGGCATGAAAATCAGCCTCTACACCCACTTTGAAAACACATAAAAAGAGAATGCTTAGGACAGATAGGACACATTCATTCCACTCTTCAACCGATTTCTCGGCGCAGCACCCTGCCGGAAGACTCCAGATCCAGCTAATATCCAGACAGAGACTCCAGATAGAGCCGGAGACCAGACTCTAGAACCAAGGTCTAGAACCTGAAGCAGAGGCCTAACCCAAACTGAATTCTTCTCAGCAGGCCTGTAGAATCTAGCAACCTGATTCTAACCCCCTAAACTTCCAAGGGCCATCTCAAAATCCAACAGCCTGGCTGAGCTGTTTTGCTGTTCTAGCTAAGAACCCTTTGCTAGAACCCCAATCCAGACCCAGAGAGAGCACTGCTGTATGCAGAGCCGTCAGACCCAGACCAGAGGCCGTGCTGTGAGCAGAACCAGTGCCTGAGACCGTCCGGTGGCGAGTGAAGTCCAAACCTGACCAGATCGGTGACGAGGCCCATTTCCATTCCATTCCAAAACTAGGAGTGAGTATCTAGTCTAGAACTGTACAGAACCAATGTCTTAGTTTAAAGTAATCCTCTTCCATTCATTTCAACCTATCCAGAACTGCATTATAGAATCCTGTGTTCATCTTGTTGATTTCAAATATGTAAAGCGCCATCTGTCATTCTGAAATCTTGACTTTATTTCTGAAAATCTACCTTCACAAAAACGTCTATCTTTTGAACCGCACATATTAGAAGCAAAGTTTAACTGTCATTTTAAAGCTAAGATCCTAAGCTTTCCAACAAACCTAAAACAACATTCCTTATAGTTTTTCCGTAATTGCAATTTACGCACGTGGAAAAAATGCTGCGAATTGCAATTTGGCTAAATTTCATTTCCTGTCAAAATAGCTGTTTCTTGCTTTCGACTGCTGAGTTTCGTTTTCAATCTGATAATCATTCATGAATCATTGCTAGTGTTGACCTGAACCAATCCAAAGTAACTATCACTTATTCTGAATATCCTTTAGTGCATTAAAATCATTTTAGCATATTTTTCCATCCATTGCAATCACATTCCAAAGCGTTTTGACCTGTGTTTTAAAATCATACCTGTTTTCTCTAAGCTTGCTCGGGGGAACTGGAATTGAACTGCATCATTGATTGTATTCCTGAAACCTGTGTGCCCTCATTTCCATCTCTTCATACTGCATAGGGGGGAGTGAGTAGTCACAGGGGAAAAAGTGATCATATTATCTTTGGTTGAAATCCTATCAAATTTATTCCTGTGTTGCATTCTTTCCATCTTGCATTTCCTTGAACCATAAAAGTATTCATTGCTACCTTATCCTTACTATTCCTACTCCTAAGTGATTAAAGAGATTGTCAATTTTGTAATATTACCCATTGTTGATTACCGTCCATATTCATAAGTGTGCTATTCAGATATTATTTTGTTCATAAAAGTGTGATATATATATATATATTGTTTAAATCTTCAAATAAATCTTTTAATTTGCAAAACAAACCTACTTCTTGGCTCAGTGAGGTCAGGGGGATTCAAAGAGAGGGGCGTTATATAAGGGTTCATCATCCAGATTCAAAGAACTTTGACATAAAAATATCTAAATAAGGGCTTCCATTGGGCATCCCATCCTAAGCATTGACTTAGTTGGATTGCTGGATTGAAGTCACTTATAGATTGGGGGCTTGGTCGTGGGACTTCTGGATTATATCTACCACTTGTGCAGCTTAATACAGTGTGCTAACTAATAGGATACATAAATCCTGTTGGGCTACTACGCTGTGTTACGCTGCAAAATCACTCCTCAAAAAGGAACGCTCTCAGGAACCGGTCTGTTTTGCAAAATAAAATAACAAACTTCTGTAAGTCAGGAAGGAAATCAATTTCCAGAATGACGACATTGGTAGATATCAAGATAGCTAGAGATCACTTTTTGCATAAGTTGTTTGTGAGAGGTGAATGGACTGAGCAGGACCAGCATGTGTGGTTGCAGGCAATCACACAACAAGTGTCAGGATTAGTCAGGCGAGTACAAAGGCAGCGAATATGGCAAGAGAAATGTGCACTAAATCACTCAGTGAATAGCTTTGAATTAAACTACGTGCACACAGGAACGACTCATGTATGCTAGAACCCAGGAGTGCAAATAGAGTGTGACATCAAAACCAATATATGAAAAGGGATGTGGGGTAAGCACCTGACCGCGAGGAAAGTTGGCAAGCGCCTTACCCCCAATTGCTGTTACAGGTACTGACAGCGCTAAACCCACTTGGAGGGCAAGCAATGACAGGATCTGTGAACTAACACTCTTGATGGTATTAAATAAGGGAACTAAAGAACTGTACTCACGAGGACGAGATAAACCTCTTGAATGTCAGCTAGCCCACGAATCCTGTTGATGAAACTGGGACCCAGAAAGGCTAGAACAGCAATGGGAGGAAAACTAAATACCTAAGTTGGAATAGTGATTTACAAATTAGTGAGGAAAACATAAGCATTCACACAGCAGCTAGCTACAACCGCACACCACACCTAATAATCAAATGGGAAATAAATGCAGAAGTGCAATGGAAAACATGGAATGGATCCCAATAGAGAGTAAGGATCAGGAGCAGGGAAAAACGAAATAACCAATGCAAACTTCTCCCTACCCCTCCAAGGAAAAGACAGGAAGCTAATCTAAGAGGAAGGCTAAGGCATACGGGTTTACAGCAGCAAAGGACAGAGTCAAAGGAATATAGAACACAGACAAACTGGGCTGCATCTAAAAGGGGAAAGCACTGAGAAATGCTGCCTGCAAACAGAGGAAGACAAAAAGAGAATCAAGAGAGCAGAAATCAATTAGCGCATGAATCCGAGATTCAGGGCGGGGGAACAAGAAAACAGGAACTAGGAACTAGGTACAAAGGCAAGGAACAAGGAACAAGGGACTAGTCACAACAGGAACACTGCAAACGATGACCAGCGCTGGACTGAAGTAAGACTGAGGCTTTTAAAGCTGCTTAACGAGCACATGCCTCAGGTGTGCTGATTGCTGCACCTGCAGCCACAGCTGTTACCTATCCTCCACCCAACCTTGTCCTGCAAGGGTGGAGGTGGAGCAGTGGGCCAGGCATTCTGGGAAGCATAGTCATTTGGTTAAAGAAGCATGCTGGCTGCCAAAAACCTTGAATGGATCCGGAAGGGAAGTAGCTTGGAAAATAGGGATTTAGCGCTCCCAATTCATCACAGCACTGTAGCATAAGGTTCGGAGGAAAGGTCCAGTAGGGAATAAACCCCAAATCATGCCCCCAAGTGGTGGGAACGGGAGAAAGGGAGCGAGTCGTGACAGTATACCCCCTCCGACGGCCGTCTTCGGGTGCCCGCCACCCGCACGAGACATCTTCTTTCCATGATGGGAGTGCTTTTTCTTTGGAGGTGGTACTGATGGAAACGGTGGCTTCTGGTGAGGAAGAGACTCATGGTTCGAAGAAAGGCATGAAGGACTTGCAGGACCTGAAGCAGAGTTGGAAGGTCCAGGAAGCTCAGTCACTGGGAGTGGACCCTTATAAGACTTTGAGGAGGGAGGCAGGCTGGTGCAACATGCCTTAGACAATGGTAGAAGCCCTGTTAGCCTTTCTGCCGAGAGTGGACATTCGGGAGGTGAGGAAATTGCTGGCTTCAGGAAAGGTTTATGTTCAGCCATTAGAGAAGGTGGCGGCTGAGGTAGAGGTACATATTTTCCTCTGTCATCCATCTGGGAAAAGGCTTGTGGTTGAAAGTGACTAAGGTTTGACTGCACATGTTCTACGCCTTGGAGACCTGAAAGTCCAATGGGTTGTACAAGGTTGGTACTCCTGGTGACAGTCGTGTAACCACCTTGTTGCACGTGGGGTACAACAGCAGGGACGTTTGGCATACTGATAGGAGTGATAGACGCAGTACTTGGTATTTCAGGCACACTCGCAGAAGGAGCAATAACAGACACATTTTGAACTGCAGCAGTCATTCCCTTCCTTTGGCTACTAGCACCCAACTGGTGCTTCTTGGCGGAATTCTGTTGCACAAGTCCTGTAGGTAATACGCCGGTCTGCACCACCCCCTGTGCACACCCAGGTGAGTGGTTCTGACTCACCACTTGGTCCAGCTTGATGACTCTGAAGCGGGAGCTGGCAAAAGTCTCAAACTCTGATGCTGCATTTTTAGGAGGCTCTGATGCTAAAGTGAAGCAGTTGGGAGAATCGTCTTGTGGAAAAGGCAGGCATTCTGGTGCTCCTCCTGAAGCAAAAGAAAGGCAAGCTAGACGTTCATCGACATTAAATGGTTGGGATTCAGGAGGAATCGCTGGAGCAGAAGAAAATACAGCAGGATCTGATGGTGTAGACAGGTATACCTCTGATATTGGCAGCGAGGCTAAGCAGGATACAGGCGTCTCATGAACTGAAGGCAAATACTCAGTATACTCCGGGACTGAAGACATGCACTTTTGATGGACTACCGGAGGCTCTAAAGCTGAAGGATGATCTGCAGGATGAGTCACTGTAGCTGAAGACAGGCAGGCCAGGGGAAACCTTGAGGCTGAAGGCATGCAAGCTGAAGCAATCTCGGTTGCTGGATACAAACATGTCCAGGTCTTTGGGACTGGCTCTTGAGTAAATGGCAGACATGGCAGCGGTTCATTGGTTGAAGACACGTGCGCCAAAGATGACTGCAGGGTTGTGGATTGGATCATAGAAGAGTCAATGGTTGTAGGAGGACAGACAGAAGTCTCAGAAGTTGACAGACACATTGGTGGCTCAGGAATGGAGGGCACCTTTAGGGCAGTAGACTCCTTGGCACCAGTAACCAAAGACTGAGCTGTACCCTTGCAGTCCCTTTCTTTAGTGGGTGACACAGAGTCTCTTTCTTTGTAGAAGTCAAAATCAACCAGTGGAATCACCATAGTAAAGTCTCTGTTAATCAGGATTTCGTCAATTGTCCATTCCTCTGTTTTAGCTTCTGAAAGAGGCAGATTAACAATCAACAGTTCAGGAATCGCCTGCCGGTTTTTTGGTTCTGTATACTGTGGAATGAGTCCATCAGAACATGAAATCTGTACTGTCTCTGACTGTTCGTATTGATCAGAATTGGCAGAAGGAAGAGTGAACCCAGAGGTAACATCGTTTTCCACATCAGCTTTAACATCTACTTCAGTCTCAGCAGCTGTATCAAGAGCAGGGCCTAAGCCTACTGTAGTGACTGAATCTGTGTATGCCACCATTGTGGATTGTGTTTGGAAATCAGAAGCTTGTATGTGTGCTAGCTCAGAATTATGACAAACTGCTACACAGGAAATTTTAGATAAAGGAGTGGCTTGTAAATCTTCAGCTAACTGCAATCCCTGACAAACAGCAGAACAATTGTTAGAAACTGTGCCCAGATTAAGCGCTGTGCTAAACGAAAGACCTTCACTCCCAATAGATCTAACATATTGACAAATATCATGGTTTACCAAAGTCTCTGCACTCAGGGGCTGAACAGTGTTCACTTCCTCAACATCAACAGATAAAGTCTGAGGTGTATTCAGTAAAGAGTGCAAGGTTTTATTCTCCTCTTGTAAAGAAATGAATTCTTGTCTTAACTCCTCAAGCTTAGCTCTTAGCATGCCCTGCATTAACTGTACATCACTATCAGTAGGCACAGGGGGAGGCATAGTGGCATCAGGGCTGGATCCTGCACTAGCAATCTGGATGTGCACCGATTGTACATTGTCCTCTACTGCTTGCAGGTTCTGTGATTTATAGTTTCTCTTACCAACTTGGTCTGTGTTTCCCTTAAGCAAACTATTGACATTAGACCTCTTGGCATTAGGGACTACAGTATGTACCTGTGCAAAGGAGTATGCTTTAGACTGAGGGTAGAAAACAGAAGTTATGCAAGGAACCCCTCCATTCTTTATGTTTGTACCATGAAACTGTTCTATCTGAGGTGAAGCACAACTGGAATCATGGGGTTCAACAACAGAGGTACTCTTGTATAATAAGTCTAACAGTGTGTTGTTTTCTGCGGCTAAGGCTTGCGCTGACATAGAATCGGGATCAAAACAAAAGATAGAACTAGGATCAGGCAATGTAGGATGTGCCATCCTATGGGAAAAATACTTTGCACGTAAATGCCCATTCGTGACAAGGAGTTCATTTAAGTCAGGACTAGTGATTTGATTGTCACAGGTAAATGTAGGGGAAGCTTTCTGTACAAACTTGTTAGAGGCCTTGCTGCCTTTCTTTCTTAAACTTGCCATATTCAATGGGAATTTTGGGCTGGTCATTCTGTCAGGATTAGTCCGGCGAGTACATATGGCAAGGGAAATGTGCACTAAATCACACAGTGAATAGCTTTTAATTAAACTACGTGCACACAGGAACAACGACTCATGTATGCTAGAACCCAGGAGTGCAAATAGAGTGTGACAACAAAACCAATATATGAAAAGGGATGTGGGGTAAGCACCTGAACGCGAGGAAAGTCGGCAAGCGCCTTACCCCCAATTGCTGTTACAGGTACTGGCAGCGCTAAACCCACGTGGAGGGCAAGCAATGACAGGATCTGTGAACTAACACTCTTGATGGTATTAAATAAGGGAACTAAAGAACTGTACTCACGAGGACGAGATAAACCTCTTGAATGTCAGCTAGCCCACGAATCCTGTTGATGAAACTGGGACCCAGAAAGGCTAGAACAGCAATGGGAGGAAAACTAAATACCTAAATTGGAATAGTGATTTACAAATTAGTGAGGAAAACATAAGCATTCACACAGGAGCTAGCTACAACTGCACACCACACCTAATAATCAAATGGGAAATAAATGCAGAAGTGCAATGGAAAACATGGAATGGATCCCAATAGAAAGTAAGGATCAGGAGCAGGGAAAAACGAAATAACCAATGCAAACTTCTCCCTACCCCTCCAAGGAAAAGACAGGAAGCTAATCTAAGAGGAAGGCTAAGGCATACGGGTTTACAGCAGCAAAGGACAGAGTCAAAGAAATATAGAACACAGACAAACTGGGCTGCATCTAAAAGGGGAAAGCACTGAGAAATGCTGCCTGCAAACAGAGGAAGACAAAAAGGGAATCAAGGGAGCAGAAATCAATTAGCGCATGAATCCGAGATTCAGGGCGGAGGAACAAGTAAACACGAACCAGGTACAAAGGCAAGGAACAAGGAACAAGGGACTAGTCACAACAGGAACACTGCAAAGGATGATCAGCGCTGGACTGAAGTAAGACTGAGGCTTTTAAAGCTGCTTAACGAGCACACGCCTCAGGTGTGCTGATTGCTGCACCTGCAGCCACAGCTGTTACCTATCCTCCACCCAACCTTGTCCTGCAAGGGTGGAGGTGGAGCAGTGGGCCAGGCATTCTGGGAAGCATAGTCATTTGGTTAAAGAAGCATGCTGGCTGCCAAAAACCTGGAATGGATCCGGAAGAGAAGTAGCTTGGAAAATAGGGATTTAGCGCTCCCAATTCATCACAGCACTGTAGCATAAGGTTCGGAGGAAAGGTCCAGTAGGGAATAAACCCCAAATCATGCCCCCAAGTGGTGGGAACGGGAGCGAAGGGAGCGAGTCGTGACAACAAGTCACTGCAACTGGGTTAGATATCTGGAGAGATCAGGGCCCCTTATACGTGGCCCTGAGTGGACTATATATGGCCCCTAAAGCCAAGGATGAGCACAACAAGATTGTCAGGATAGCGGCATATTTATGTATGGGAGCCATACAGGACAAATGTGCTGAAGGCCAAGATTTGGCAAATAGGCGACTGGTGGCATTAGAGAAGGCCCAATCTGATCTGGACTCTTCTGAGCAGAGGCTACAGAGGAGCCAGGAGTCAGAAAACGAAAGTAGGCAGTATATCATTAAAATAAAAGAGGATATGGGTATACTGCAACAGGAAAGGGCAGACCAGGATATCAGAATTCTGGCCTTGCAGAAGGAGTATCAAGAAGGTTTGGACTCCCTACTGCAGAGCCAGAAAAAGCTGCAGCAACAACTGGACTTCAACAGGGCATGCGCAGAGCAGGTAGTCACCCTGCAAAGCCACCTAGATAGGGAGAAGGCAGAGAGCAACAAATTATTTCTGAGACCTGGACACCCAGGCAGAATTTGAGGAAGAGCGCCAGAAAGCTGATGACCTTCAAAGGCAGAGGGACGACCTGGTGGCACAGAAGCAGGCTCTTACTCAGGAAAGGGACACCTTAGGCCAGGAAGCCTGCCACTTAAAAAGGAAAATGGAAGAAAATCACCTGGCCCTCCACGGACTGGGTGACCTCCAAAAAGAGCATCAAAACTTGTTGGAGCACACCAGAAGGGTGGAAGATGCTCTGGCAAGAAAGAAGCAGGCCAGTAGGGATGGGACTCAGGAGGTAACCCTCCTGCAGCAAAGACTGGCCCAGTACTCCAGAACCAACCAGGAAGCACAGAGGGAGAATGAGGCTCTCTGTCAGCATAATGATAGGCTCCAGCAACAGGTAGCAATGCAGGAGAGACTGATAGAGTCTAGTAAGGCCCTGATTGAGGAACTGAAAGCAGAGGCTCTTGCATGGCAACAGGGAGCAGCGGTTGATAGAGATGAGGTTTGCTGGGAAAGGAAAACACCTGAGCATAGCCTCAGGAGCCCTGGTACCAGAGGCCTTCACCTCTCCCAGTCCCTGGACTCTGCCAACCCCATGTCCCCGGGTGCACATGAGCCAAGGGCCACGGGGATGGCAGATTACTATCCAGCCAGAAGTATGGGGCTCATAAGCCAGTACCTCCCAGGAATGGATGGACGGGCATCCGGGTATGGGCACCCAGGTACAGTGAAGTTTAGGGGGGAACCCCGGGAGAGTAGGCCCACTAAGGGGCCTACTCTCCCGGGGTTTCATCCTGAAAACCTCTGCCCAGTTAGGTCAGTGGGGGGGTACCCATCAAATCCGGGAAGCAAGGAGGAATCTGAAGACTCCTCTGAGCGTCCCAGGACACAAGAGACTAGGTCCCCACATTCTGCCAGCCATTCCCAGGCTCGCAGAATCCGGGAAAACCTGGAAGATCAGACTGGCACCTCTGGGAGCAGTGCTTCTGAGTCAGAGGATGAATGGACCAGGGTTACCCGAACCAAGAAGGCCAAAAAGGACCTTGCTTAAGGACCCCTTAAAACAGATCAAAGCAATCAGGAGCGTCATCACTCCTTATCACAAGAACTCCAAGTATTCTGTTTGGGAACACTTGAAGCTCTTTCAGCAAATGATGGAGACTTTCCATTTGAAAGACAGCAGTAGCTGCATTCAGTACGTAACATTCTCCCCATAATACTCCAGTTTCTTTGCGGGCTGGAGGACCAAAACCATTCAAGATGGTCCACATATAAGGCGGCCATCTTAAAGCACTTTTCTGTTCATAGAAATCCCCAAGAGGCTCACAAGGCAGCCTACAATTTGCAATGTGGGGAGGATCAGGCCCCACAAGAATTTGTGCAGGAGTTGAAGCGTGCCTACCAAAAGAGTGCACACGGACAGTAAAGAATTTGTAAATATGTTTTTCCATGCCTTACCCAAATACATCATGACCTAGCTAGTGATAGATTTTCATGAGAAAAGGTCACTAGACTGGGTCATTGAACAGGCCACCCGAATCTATGAGGTGCAGAAGCCCATAGAAAATAAAAGTAATTCTCAGAAAAGCCCCCAAACCAACCAGCACCCCTGCTGCTGCCAAGGTGGCAGAGGTAAAGGTCGCCCCCATTTTAGATTAGGAGATGGGGGGGCTGAAAAACCTGCCTGCACAGAATAATTCCAAACCCAAAAGGCCCTCGGGCCAGTCACAGACAGGGAGCCAAGGAGGTAGTCCTACAAATGGGGTCCCTCACTCCCCTGACTATGTAAGTCCTCGCTACAAGGGAAACCGATCCATCCTGGGTTATGTGTGGACTCCTCCAGCCCAAGGGGGGGGGGGGGGAATCAAACCAAGCACCTAACCCAGGGAACTTCCCCCCTAACCTCCCCCAGGAGGGCAGAAATTCACCAAATCCTGGGCAGAACTTTTTCCCCAGTTATCCACAAAATTTCGAACCCCAAAATCATCCATCCTTCTTTCCCCACTTCCCTGAGCCCAGACCACCTAATCCGGGAGAGGGGAGGCCAAGGGTGGAGGGGTACCCAAATCTTCCCAACCCGGGGTACTACCAGAGAAGGGATAGCTACCCTTCCCGGGATCACCCCATAGGAGAAAACAGAACCCCGTATCAGCCTGAGCGGGTTTCACAGTTAGAGCGCCAGGTCCAAAATATGGCACAGGATCTGGGTTGCATGCCGAGGGCTCAGCAGAACCCTCAGATGAGCATGCCGGCACAGAATGCCCCAAACTCTGGACCTGGTGCTCCAGAACAATGACGGGGGCAGCACCCCGACAACTCACCGGTTCCCAGGGAGGAGGCACAAGGGGAAGGGAGGTGTAAAGCCTTGGAGGAAGCTTCCTTCCCCACTTGTAAACAGCCCCTGGAAACCGAGGAACCGGGAACAAAATCTCATTCCCCTGAAAGTCTTCCACCCAAGGAGCAGAGAGGAGGTAGGAGAAACAAAGGACCCAAACAGACCCACTTTGAGGAGGAGGTACAGATCTTCCAATTTGAAGGAGAGGGATCCTCAGAGGATCCTGGGAAAAGGATCTTCTCCTTCAGAGATGGGGGAACTCCTCCCAAAGAAAAATGGGTCCCAAAGGATTCACATCCAGACTGGGTAGATGTGGGGACTGAGCTAGCGCTACCCATCATCTCATTCCAGAACCAACAGCATCTAAATCCCCTGGTTCAAACCCATCCTGGTGACTGCCTCCAAAAAGGGGGGGCAGCCCAGAACCGGAACCAGGGGAACCCAAAACTTCTATCTCTAGTTGCCAACTTTTTCTTTCAGATTCCCAAGACTCTCCACAGAATTCTGCCCAAATCTCTTCTCTCTCCATGTCCAAAACCAGAAAATTAGCCCAGCAGTTGTCCAAAAAATGTGCATTATCTGTGCCCCTTTGCAGAGAAGGAGGGAAGATACTATGCCTTGGTACAAGAACAGGGGCAGGGGACAATTTTGGCACTGGTGGACACTGGATCCCAAGCTACCCTTCTGTCCAAAAAGGCCTTTGATGAACTAAATTCAGGAAGGGGGAAGAATTACCAAATCCCTCTCACCTCTCTTCCTGGACAACTTCAGAACTTTGACGGGAAGGAAATTCCCAGCGAGGGGACTGCGGATTTGGACATTAAAATTGGGCCACACAAGGTGAAACACCCGGTCATAGTAGTAACTCCAGAGGGCACCCCTTGTTTACTAGGGAATGACCTCCTGAGAAGGTTGTCACCCCTAATAGATTGCATAAACAAGGACCTCTGGACCCACACTAGCCGACCAATAAAATTAAAACAGAGTGTCCACCATCTTAGTCTAAATGGCACCTGCCACATGGTTGAACAAAAATCTTACCAAGTAGAATTTCACTTCCAGAACAACCACATTCCATACGTGACAGTAATAGCAGTAGGACAACACACTGGTGATGGGGGGGTCCCCTCTATTTCTGAAAATAAACCTTCCTTCCAGTTTAAGGTGGTATTCCACACTGGAAGGAAACACTCTGAAATTCTTTACCAATCCACAATCAGACATTCCCACTCCTATAGTCCAGAAAGATGTGAAATCAGCTCAGAGCCTGGCTGATATTCAGCAAATTGGAGAGCAGTTGTTCATCCCTGTTCAGTTAAATGATGGGAAGGACTCTGTTCTTGCCCGAGTGTGTGTGAACAATGGTAAGAGCTTCATCAGCGAAGCCATGTTCCGCCAACTTCCAAAAGATCCAGCCATTCCCACAGTCAAACTGATAGACAAATGGGAAATGGATCTGGAAGCACCCAATTCCAAACATCTCCTGCCAAGCAGGTGCATGCTCAGAATCTCCATTGGCAACAAGAGCATAGTGCATAATTGTTGGGTCGTGCGAGACGTCACTGCCGCCTTTTACTTAGGCAGTGACATTCTCAATCGCTTTGCTATTAGTTTGGACCTAATAAACTGCAAAGCTTGATCCCGACTAGCGGATAATCCCATGGGCTTTGATGACCAAGAGAAAGCATTTAGGTCTGCTCAACTGCTGCCTTATGCAGTTGAAATTCAGATTGGAGAGGACGTCACCATCCAAGAAAGGACCTGACAATTCTCCCTGGAAGTGAAAGTTAAAAGAGGACAGAAATTGAAAAACCCTGATGCTTATATCCATTTAAATGCTTCTCTCCAACAGCAAGGGTTGGGGGTAAACCCAACACCATTAGTCAATATAGGACATGACACCATTCCAATAGAGGTGGATAACAGCGACTTAAAGAGCATCACTCTAGTCGCAGGCACCATTATTGGAATGGCAGGTGATGACCGACATTTTTCCATTGATTTAGGCAATTAACTGTTAGGACCAATCCCCAAGGACTGTTTTGACAGTGACAGTGATGACCACACAACACCAGACAGGATCTTTACCCGGCATGGGGGGAACTTCCTGGTGTACACTTCATGCCCTTATGGTAAGGAAGATGTGACTTGTGACTTCAGAAGGGATGAGGTGATTTTCCCATGAGGGCTGCCTTTCCTACCTGAAGCCACCAGTCCAAATCAGCACTCTGACCAGGGAATTCTCCACCCAGATGGAGGAGGCCGCTGAGATAGCGAAACCAGAAGTCTTTCCAGGCTTCAGGCAGATGGTTGACGAGAGAATCAACCTAGCGGATGCCTGTGAGACTCTGGAGCAGAAGCAAAAGTTGAAACAAGTTTTCTTGGATTTTCAGGATCTCTTTGCGGTGTACTCATATGACTGGTCACACCGACATCCACACAACAACAATTCCCACAGACCCTGGCATGACTCCGGTGTTTGTGAAGCAATATCGCTTGACTCTTGCATCCATGGAGTCCCTTACTAAAATAATGAAGAACCTTGTGTCCCGGGGGATAATCCGTCCAGTCCACAGCACCTTCAATAATCCGGTGCTGGTGATATTGAAGCCAAACGGCCAGTGGAGACTCTGCGCCGACCTTGGGGAGCTCAACAAACGGGTCCATACTTCCCGATGGCCTCTTCCCTACCTCGACCAAGGGCTGGCCCAGATCCAGGGGTCACAGATATTCACTGCAATAGACCTGACCAATGGATACTGGACTGTGCCTGTCAGTAGGGAGGACCAATACAAGCTGGCTTTTACCTTTGGGGGCCAGCAGTATACATGGACCCGGACTCCCTTCGGATACCTCAACTCCGGCAATGAGTTCAACATTTTCCCTCATAAGGCCATGCCCGACCAGCGTGAAAGGGGTAACCTGGCTTACGTAGATGATGTCCTCATCAAAAGCTCAACTGTTGAGGAACACATAGCGGAGATCCGTTATGTTCTGACACAGCTGAGGACTGCCGGAGCAAAACTTTCCTTCCAAAGAGCACAGTGGTGTAGAACCCATGTTAATTTCTTGGGGCATGAGATTACTCCTCAGGGTCTCTGTCCCCAGGAAAAGAAAGTGGAAGCACTTCAGAAACTGAAAGACCCCACAACTCTGCGGGAACTAAGGAGCCTCCTTACACTGACTAATTACAGCAGAAAGTTCATTGAGGGCTACGCAGAGATCACCAGACCCCTGATTCATCTCTTGAAGGGGGGGGTCAAGTGGGAATGGGGTCCAGAAAAATCTGAGGCAGTAAGACAACTCAAAAGAAACCTCTCACAAGCGCCTTGCCTAGCTTACCGTGTCCGAAATAAGGAGTTTTTCTTGGAGACAGGGTTCTCTAATACATGCTTGACTGCAGTATTATACCAAAAGCATGACAAGGTCAATAAAGTAATCTCCTATGCGAGTAAAACTTTATCCTCTGTGGAGGAAAAATTCAACGATTGTGAAAAGGCACTCCTGGCAATGGTGTTGGTTTTGAAGAATTACCGCCCCTTTATCCAGGGGGAACACATCATAGTGGAGACTCCAGACCAGCCTCTGCAATATCTCCAACGTGACAGAATCCGGGCCAGAAATGTGAGTAATTCCCGAATTACTTCCTGGATTCTGTCAATGCAAGGATTTCCTGTGGAGGTCAGATATGGCCAAAACAAGAAGAGTCCCCTCGTGCAAGGTCTGGCTGACTTGCATGATTGTGCCAGAGAAAACTGTCTCGAGCGTGAAAGTCTAAAAATCAAGGACAACATGGAGGCATACCTTAATTCCCCACACCAAGTCTTTGAAGAAGACAAGAGTGAGGGAATGCCCACTGTCTATGTGGATGGATGCTCTTACCATGTTGAAATCAACGGGGAAAAAGAACTTGTGGCCGGCGTAGGGAATGCTTGGGTGAATGAGTCCCCAGAACCCTCCGCTGGGTACAAGATTGGTCCCCGGAGTAGTCAAGTGGCAGAGTTTATGGCTGTGCATCAAGCCATCCTAACTGCTGTCCAACATCAACTCCACGAACTGGTCATAATCACAGATTCAGATTATGTATGGAACGGGTTCGTGGAGCACCTGGTTAACTGGAAAACCAGAGGCATGCTATGTGCTAACAACAAACCCTTGAAACATGCAAAGGTAATCCAAAATATAGACGATCTGGTCACCTCGAATGGGATGACCATTTACTGGAAAAAGATCAAAGGTCATTCCAAAGTAGAGGGACCAGACAAAACTGGAAATGACTCAGCTGATCATCTGGCCAAAACCGGGGCCGTCCAAGGGGATCTAATAGAGATCGAGTCCCTGTTGGGGGAAATCCAGGTCACGGCTATCACTAGGTCCCAGACAAATGCTCACAATGATCTTTCAACTGCACAATGGAGTAAGGAGACCCCAGATGCTGATTTGATTACGGCTCAAAAAGGGGATCCAATAATTGGTACATTTTACCAACACATTGAGGACCCTGAGAACTTTCCCCTGATGGATATCTATTACATTGGGAAAGAGGACCTCAGGGTGTTGATAAAATGTCCAAAAATGTTCCGAATCCAAGACGGTTTGTTGGCAAGGAAATCCCTAGCTGGCCATGATCAGTGGGTGGTCCCTAATTCATTCCGAAGCCTGATAAATCACGCCCATGATGCGGCCACAGCCGGTCATAGGGGGTTTCATACAACACTTGAAATCTTAAGAGAGGTTGCATACTGGCCACACATGGGGCAGGACCTCGACCAATACTTGAAGGGGTGTCTTGTGTGTGCACAATTTCAGCCAACATCCTCACACACCCTGCGCCTCTCCAAAAGAGGGGGATGACACTGCCATGGTCAGATTTGCAAGTCGACTTTATAGGGCCCGTGATTCGCTCTTCGAGGGGGAATAAGTACATGTTGACTGAGACATGCTTATTTAGTAAAAGGGTGGAATGTCTCCCGGCCCCAAACTGCAAGGCAGAAACAGCAGCTGCCCTGATGATCAATCACATCTTTTCACGTTTTGGACTACCCCAAAGGAATGAGTCAGACAGAGGCAGCCATTTCACCAGCGAAGTAATGACAAAGATGTGGGAGATACTTGGGGTTAAAAGGAAGCTACACATTGCATACCGGCCAGCCTCTAGTGGAGCAGTAGAACGTTACAATAAAACCATTGTGAGCATCTTAAAAAAGTTTGTGGCAGATTCTGGGCCAAGTTGGGATATCCGATTACCTCTTGTCCTAATGGCCATCAGATCTACCCCTTCATCTGCAACTAAAATGTCACCGTTTGAGTTGATGACTGGACGCAGGATGGTGCTTGCCCAGCATCTGCTTTACAGGACCCAAGAGCAGACATTGATCAATGCCTCCACAACTCATGAGTATGTTGAAAATTTAAGAAAACACCTTCAACATGCTTTTGCCTATGCTCAGCGAAATCTAGAAAGATCAGCCGATAGCATGAAGACCCACTATGACTTGAAGACTACCAGGAAAGAATACAATGTAGGGGACCGGGTCTATCTATACAATTTCCAAAGGAACCAGGCAAAACAGCGAACATTTCTAGCTACCTAGAAGGGACCTTTTGAAATTGTAGACAAGATCTCACCAGTCGCCTACAAGATCTGCATCCCCAAAGGGGGAAGATAAGTGGGTCCATATTAATCAGCTAAAGTGTTGCCATCCCAGGCACACTCTGCAGCAACTGGAGGAGTCCTCTGGAACCTCAGAGGGGGCCACTCCAGATCAATAAAATTCCAACTCTAAAACCATTCCACACATAGTCTATAAAATACAATAATAAGAATGCAAATGTCTCCGGATTTATAAAATGTAGATGTCCACCCCACTACATTAATGGTGGTGGGGAAATGTCTATGAATATGTTGTTGCCTTTTTGCTTCGTCATCCTAGGAGAGAGAATCCATGGAGACTGACCAAGAAGGATGACCCGGGGACCGGGAGCAAAGATCCGAGGGGCCCGGAGTATCGTTCATTACTCTCATCAGGACTGGCGAGGAGAACCGATCGATCCACCCCTGATGGAGGAAAAGATGCTGAATTTTGCCATCTGTGGAATCCGGAGAGATGATGCGGACATCCCAGTCTTGCGAAGTTCCATCCACGAAAGATCAACGGCCATCGCAAGAGGGAGGCTTGTGGGATGTCTTAACCCACTCATCCAAGCCCTGCAACATCACTAGGCATTGCTGGCAGCAGAAACATCAGAATGGTCACTGGAAAGCATGCTGCTCGCTTAAAACCCTCCAAAAATGCACAGTAAAAATCTGAAAGATAGGCTGCCATCCACTTTTGCCTATCTTAGTGAGTACAGGAGATCAATGCCTAAAACCACCATTGGGCTACCCACAAAGCAGCCTGGAACCACTTGGAAATAGCAATGCTGATTGCCAAAGGAAATACAGAGCTGTTTGGGAATCTGTTTCTTGATTGTCAAAAATTGCAAAAATCATGGCTCACAAAGCACCTAGAAAAGATCCAATCTCCTTGTTGGGTGGTCAACATCATTCTCCCGCAAGAATCTACATAAATATAAGGTCCACAGAAGTGTATCTATATCTGGATAAAGTATATTTTTGAGGATTGCTTGCTGGAAGAAAGCTGTCAAAATGGGTACAATACCGGTACTCACCACTACCAGAAGCCGGCGTTTTAAAACAATTCTTTGCCAAAGAAATACTGGCTATCAGAAGCCTAAGGGGTAGAGACAATGTAAAACTATATTCTGAAATGACTTGAAGGAAGCAATTGTTTAGTGTATGTATTAAAAATGTGTGTTATATTTTAAGAAGAGACAAATTGTAGATATTGGTTGCAGAGTTAGTGTTCCCACACTGGGATCAAACAGATTCCACACCTCCTCCCTGGACAAAAGAAGCTTCCTTCTGTCCTTGGCCAAGAGATTGACAAACTGATGTGAACAGGAACTGGGGAGTGGCACCCTGGACTGGGGCTCTGCTGCCTGGAAACAAGACAATGGATTCTTTCAGGTGAATAGAAAATTCTGATTTGGGTGTGCCTGGTCAACAACTGCTCTAGCAGGAAGGCAGGCCATGTGACCATCTGACTCACCCAGCTCTGGGGCGGACCCGATGGGATGTGGATTTAACATTGCACCAAATATATGTTTAAGGAAAATGGTTCTAAAATATTGTAACAAGCTGACAAAAATGTACAACTTTGAGATTGTGACAATGAAAAATTCACTCACAATTTAAGACTAAGCAGGACGTCGTGCGGTGTTCTGAGACCAAACTCCGGGATTTATTAATATTGCAGTTGTAGTGTTTTTGCTATGAACATAAGAACTTACAGTAATATGCCCAGGGAGGATCTGCATGCATGTATCAAATTTGGTGCAGAACCAATATTGGAAAACCCAACAGAATCGCAAATGAATTGTCATTTCTGAACCCAAGCACGTAGGAACATGGGACTTGAACAAGAATGTACCTTAAATAATCTCTGATGTGTATATGTATTAGGAAAACCTTGTGTATCTGGGAAATACATTCTTGGGAAAAATTAATTTTCTAAGTAAAAGCAAAGGGGAGTGTTCTTTCCTTAAGCCATAAACATGACACCTGATGACACAGGATGACACACTACTCCCTTCTCCAGTCAGGCGACAGGAAATTCTCTAACCTATCAAATCCGTAGGGGGTTGGGCATGTAGAATCAGCCTTCACACCCAATTTGAAAACACATAAAAAGAGACTGCTTAGGACAGATAGGACACATTCATTCCACTCTTCAACCGATTTCTTGGCGCAGCACCCTGCCGGAAGACTCCAGATCCAGCTAATATCCAGACAGAGACTCCAGATAGATCCAGAGTCCAGACTCTAGAACCAAGCTCTAGAACCTGAAGCAGAGGCCTAACCCAAGCTGAATTCTTCTCAGCAGGCCTGTAGAATCTAGCAACCTGATTCTAACCCTGAAACTTCCAAGGGGCATCTCAAAATCCAACAGCCTGGCTGAGCTGTTTTGCAGTTCTAGCTAAGAACCCTGTGCTAGAACCCAGATCCAGATCCAGAGAGAGCAGTGCTGAATCTAGAACCGTCAGACCCAGACCAGAGGCCGTGCTGTGAGCAGAACCAGTGCCTGAGACCATCCAGTGGCGAGTGAAGTCCAAACCTGACCAGATTGGTGACGAGGTCCATTTCCATTCCATTCCAAAACTAGGAGTGAGCATCTAGTCTAGAACTGTAAAGAACCAATCTCTTAGTTTAAAGAAATCCTCTTCCATTCATTTCAACCTATCCAGAACTGCATTATAGAATCCTGTGTTCATCCTGTTGATTTCAAATCTGAAAAGCACCATCTGTCATTCTAAAATCTTGACTTTATTTCTGAAAATCTACCTTCACAAAAACGTCCGTATCTTTTGAACCGCACATATTTGGAGCGAAGTTTAACTGTCATTTTAAAGCTAAGATCATAAGCTTTCAAACACACCTAAAACGACATTCCAATTCCTTACAATTTTTCCGTAATCGCGATTTACGCACACAAATTGCCGCGAATCGCAATTTGGCTAAATTTCATTTCCTGTCAAAATAGCTGTCTCTTGCTTTCCACTGCTGAGTTTCGTTTTCAATCTGATAATCATTCATGAATCATTGCTAGTGTTGACCTGAACCAATCCAAAGTAACTATCACTTATTCTGAATATCCTTTAGTGAATTAAAATCATTTTTGCATATTTTTCCATCCATTGCAATAACATTCCAAAGCATTTTGACCTGTGTTTTAAAATCATACCTGTTTTCTCTAAGCTTGCTGGGGGGAACTGGAATTGAACTGCATTATTGATTGTATTCCTGAAACCTGTGTGCCCTCATTTCCATCTATTCATATTGCATAGGGGGGGGAGTGAGTAGTCACAGGGGAAAAAGTGATCAAATTATCTTTCGTTGAAATCATATCAAGTTTATTCCTGTGTTGCATTCTTTCCATCTTGCATTTCCTTGAACCATAAAAGTATTTGCTGCTACCTTGTCCTTACTATTACTATTCCCAAGTGATTAAAGAGATGGTCAATTTTGTAATATTACTCATTGTTGATTACCGTCCATATTCATAAGTGTGCTATTCAGATATTATTTTGTTCATAAAAGTGTGATATATATATATATTGTTTAAATCTTCAAATAAATCTTTTAATTTGCAAAACAAACCTACTTGTTGGCTCAGTGAGGTCAGGGGGATTCAAAGAGAGGGGCGTTATATAAGGGTTCATCATCCAGATTCAAAGAACCTTGACATAAAAATATCTAAATAAGGGCTTCCATTGGGCATCCCATCCTAAGCATTGACTTAGTTGGATTGCTGTATTGAAGTCACTTACACCTATTTTCTACATCTGCAGTTTGCTGATCCTAATTCTGTTACAAGGCCCTCTCACAATAATAGTTTCCACACACACATCACTATAAAGAATTGAAGGAGTCACTTGTTTCCATATCCATCTATCAAGAAATTGGAAGTAAAGTTAGACTACAAGCTCATCTCCACAGACACTATCAGTTTGGTTCAGTGCAGCTTTATTTCGGCATAGCCATAAGCTAAACAAAAATTAATGAAAGACAATAGAACGTCAACAGTTTTGTCAAAAAAGTATTAAAACTCAAAACACCAGATAACTATTTAATCCACAAAGTACAAAAGAGAAGGCATAGAAAAAGAAGAAGAATTGAAGAGTTATAAACCAAACAAACGGGGAAAGATGTGAGGCAGGAAGACCAAGCAGGACAGATGAACAATAATCAATGCGAGAAAAGACCAGAGAGAAGAGAAGTTTACTAGCATGAAAAGAGAGATAGGGGTGAGCACGACAGATGTTGAATAGTGAATACTGGCAGGAACGAGCAATAGCAGAGATATGAAGTGAAAAGGGGACCGAAGGATCAAAAATAACGGCCACTTTACATGCAGATGAGGGAAAGGGCAGAGAAGGAGGAGGAAAGGAGAGAGCCAGGGCAGGAAAAGTAGGAGGAATAGTTGAAGCAGGGAAAAACAGAACCTCAGTCTTAGAAGGAAGGAGGTGGAGAAAGTGGGAAGACATCCAGTTTTGAACAGCGGAAGACAGACACAGTACAAAGCGGAATCAAGGGAGGAAAAGGAGAAAAAGATCTGAGTGTCATCTGTGTACAGATGAAAGGTAAGATTGAATGAAGAAATAAGAGCAGATAGAGGGGCAGTATAAAGAGAAAAGTGTAGAGGACCACATACAGAGCCTTCAGGTGTAAATTACTGTTACACCGCAAATGAACCAAAACTAAAAAAGGATGCGATGGGCAGAAGATGTACTGACCTAAAAGAATGGATGCTGGCTATGAAAAAGATTGCAAAGTTGTGAAAGTGCACTCATTCACTGAATGTCACTGTGAGGAGACCCATTGGGTGTTCTCGATAAAGACAGGTAAAATGCAAAAGCATGTGGGCTCTATTAGCTGATTCTAAACCCAGACTTAAATCAAAGGGGCATGTGTGAGAGACATATCAAGTTTCCGGAGTGCAGTGGATTCTTATGCTGTTATTAATGAAATACACCTAAATGTATGAGACTGTGTGGATACATTGTAGTCCAGGATGCAATAAAACCGTATAAAATTACATGACTGATGATGTTGATATATATGGTAACATACAGGAAATGATTTTAAAAACAAATTCCAACAGATGACAAGTTATATTTGAAAAAGAAATCTGGGAACTATTTTGAATATTTGTATCATTATATTAGCTCCAGGTGAAGACTTAAAGTCGGTCAACTATTCCCCATAGTTTTGTTTTCTTATCTTTTTGTATTTTTGCTAGGTAATGTCCACCAATTGTCAGCCTATGCATCCAATTCTTACAGTGTGGGACCCGAGTTGCCTAACTCAGGGAACTTTGCTGGCTAGGTTATAGCATGAATTTTGTGTAAGACCTCTTTTATTTGTGTTCTCAGGATGCAAGAAAACCGTATAAAATTACATGACTGATGATGTTGATATATATGGTAACATATAGGAAATGATTTTAAAAACAAATTCCCACAGATGACAAGTTATATTTGAAAAAGAAATCTGGGAACTATTTTGAATATTTGTATCATTATATTAGCTCCAGGTGAAGACTTAAAGTCGGTCAACTATTCCCCATAGTTTTGTTTTCTTATCTTTTTGTATTTTTGCTAGGTAATGTCCACCAATTGTCAGCCTATGCATCCAATTCTTACAGTGTGGGACCCGAGTTGCCTAACTCAGGGAACTTTGCTGGCTAGGTTATAGCATGAATTTTGTGTAAGACTTCTTTTATTTGTGTTCTCAGGATGCAAGAAAACTGCTTTTTATTGGAGTATTTTTTACCAGGGTACTGTTTCTCCCCACAACAGCGAACTTGTCAGTTAATTTAGGACCTTTCTTTGTAATAATTTCTCCCATCATCCATTCACTTTCTCCAACTGAGAAAATTTGAAACTTCCTGCCTCTTGCAGATTGTGTTGATCCTCTTTTGAAGAACCTACAATGCATATTTCCACTGCTACATCTATGTTCATGCTATTGAAGCATCGTCCTGCTGCCAAAATTTAGGCTATATAAACTTGAGAAGTAATGAATATTCTTGTAGACTGTGTGTGTGCTGTAATATTTTGCTAATTAAATAATCTGTAAATGACTTGGCTAATGACCTGATTTATTTCT
Source organism: Ambystoma mexicanum (assembly GCF_040938575.1). Lineage (NCBI taxonomy): Eukaryota > Metazoa > Chordata > Amphibia > Caudata > Ambystomatidae > Ambystoma > Ambystoma mexicanum. Next base: position 1,275,971,908 of record NC_090934.1, read on the forward strand.
TCATGTTGCCGCACAATGATCTGTTGCTGGCTCCCATATTTAGTCGTATATAATATGATGCTCTTTGCTTAGCACAGCACAGACTAGCTCTGTTCCTGACTTGCTTCCCGATCTAAATGAGAGCGCTCTGCAGGACAGTGGAAGCAGGGGGATGCAAAGGTAGCCTTTTTTGCTTTGTTCAAAGTATGCTCTGCTTTAGTGGGCATAACTAGGCGGGGGCAGGATTTATACAAATTATGTTTAGTATATAAAAGAAATCATTACAGAATCTACAGATGATTTAAGAAAAGAATTGCACGATTCTTTCAGTGCATTTTCATTCACTGAGAAGGCATTTTTAAAGCACTATTATAATTGCTCTTTTATAACACTCTTAATAACTGAGAGCAGTTTCTGAGCACAAGACCGGTATTCGGACCTGTGAATCAACTCAGAAATGCCACCTTCCTATCAATCCTACATTTAACCAAGGGGTACTGGCAGGTCCCAGTACATTGAACTGATAAGGAAAAGACAGCTTTCTCGACACCCCTGAGACTTTTCCAGTTCAAAGTCCTCCCTTTTGGCCATCAAAGGGGCCCTGCCACTGTCCAATGGCTTATGGACAGGACATTACACAGCCCTACTCCGATTTCTGTGGGGCTTATATTAACGACAGTTATAGTAAGACTTGGGAAGACCATCTTTTGCATCTCTTTACTATGATGAGAGCCCTCAGAGAAGCCGGCTTATGTGCCAATCTATCCAAATGTAAACTGGCTCAATCAGCCATGAAATACCTTGGCTTCTTTGTAGGGAATGGCAGTGTCCAGCCTCCAAGAGAAAGAGTGAAAGGTGTCCTAGATACCCCCAGACCTAAGACCAAGAGAGACCTCAGAACATTCTTAGGGTTAATTGGTTATTACCATAGGTTTCTCCCTAATTTCCCAGCCAAAACAGCTTGGTTGACAGACAAATAAAAAAAAACACTGAATCCCAAAAGATTCACTGGTCTGATGAGGACGATGAATGTTACAACAGCTTAAAACAGACCCTGTGCTAGAACCCAATCCTAAAGGTAGTAGATTTTTCACAATGGTTTGTGTTACAAACTGACACCTCTCTTACAGGGTTAGAAGCATGTTTGTCACAAGTTTGTGATGGATTAGAACACTCTATTCTATTCACTCTTCCCACGTGAAAAAACGACTCTGTGTTAGAATTAGAGGCCCTTGCCATCAAATGGGCCATCACCCATCTAAGATGCTATCTCTTAGGGAGGAAGTTCAAACTCGTCACAGATAACTCTCCATTAGTGTGGATAAGCCAACGAAAGTACTCTATCCCTCGAGTCAATCAATGGTTCTTAGAGCTGCAACCCTACTGTTTGCCTGTGGAGCAACGGAAAGGTAAAGAACAAGAGAACGTCGAGTTCCTTTCTTGATTTCCCTGTGAAACAGATGCATCTACATTGCATGGGGGAAGGGCATGTAAGAAACCAGAAGGTGTCTCACCACTAGTCCCCAGGTATTGGTCATCGAGGTGGCCAGGACACAGCCATCGCTTTTGGATCCAGTTCCTGGGGGTGGACCAGTGTGGGGGGGGATCACCTGGGTGAGGGGTCTTCGAGCAGTGGGACACCGGATGGTGAGACACAGTTATCCTTCCCTATAACTCCTTTACCCCATTACACCATCCTACCAAGTAGTATATTTAGGAACTCTACACCCCTCCCCCTTTTATAACACAAGCACTTTCTCACGGACAGCCCGCTATGAGAGAAAACAGATTAACACCTGAGCCGTATACCTGACGTGTCCCAATACAATGGACAGGCAAGGTTAGACAATTGCTGACCCTCTCACACACACACACCTGACTTCCATTAAGCTTCCCCATACAGATAAAAGGCGGAGCAAAAGAGGACACTCTGAGCGAGGCAAAACACATGAGGAAACAGCAGTTCCAAGATGGCAGTTTAACGAGAGACTAAAGACGGGAAAACAGAAGGAGATCGCAAGGAGAGATGTTCCCAACCTTTTCGACAAGGAACCATTGCTTTCATTAGCCCTTGAGAATGGAAAGTGCAAGACCAAAAACACAAGTTGAAGAATCCTGCATTGTGTGTCGGAAGTACCTGGGCCCTCCAGTGTCAATAATCGAGGCAGGGAGAATCGCCAGCCGCTGCGGTACTGTCCTTGGCTCCAACAACAAAGCAGCGTCAATGAAATCAACACAGCGTTGAGTTGGGGAGACTGATACAAGACAGGCCTGTGTTGAAGCCAAGGTTGCAACCAGCAACTTTGTAGGGCGAAGGCTGGAACAAACATTGTTAAAACGTGCGTGATAAAAGAATGCAAGTAAAGATGAACTGCTGATGAGTGATTGAACTTTTAAAGCAAGATACAATACCCTTGAAAGAGTGGTCTGGCAATGCGTGGGTGCTCAGTCGAAAGTCTCTGTAAGCTGTGAATTGACACAGTGAGAAAGAGAGCATATCAAGAAGAAAGCAAGTAATTGTGAACCTAAGTGAACCCGCGACAGGTTAAGCAAAATCCATCGCCTTCGATTTCTGAAACAAAAGCAGAGTAAGTTGATCTGGGCCTGGCGGAGGGAGATCAATTGAAAGCTTTGTGTCAAAGTGGGTCTGAGCCCGGGCAGAGGGGCACACATAATTCGAGAAGGTTTTGTGTTAAAGTGGGTCGAAGCCCAATAGAGGGGAATCCGGGGTGAACAGTAATACACCCAAGAAGTTGTACATGAGAATCCTGAGAAGAAAGAACTGTAGAACGTTTGTTTGTCACATCAAGCTCTCTGAAGTAAGAAGAGACTTTGCACGATAAAGAGACTTTGGCTCAGAAGGCCCTGATAATGATATTTGAACTACATCCTTGTGCTAGAGAAGCCAGAGACTGTGCTAAACTTGAGTGTGCCGTCTTGTCCCGTGCTGAAAACGTGTAGAAGGGAAGCCAACGGCTTGAATATCCCGACATATCATTTCTTGAACACTTTTATTTTACATAACATTGTTTCCCACACTATTTGTATTTAGAAGTAAGGGTTGGCAATAGGATTATTAGAATAGGCCCTTTTATTTTGACAGTCTCGACTAGGACTGCGTCATTATTATTTGATGGTCGTAGCTTGCTCCCATCTTTAGATTTAGTATTAGATAGGTGTTTTTCAAACCCAATTGAAGTTCAAGAGGCACCCTTGAACTGCGATCACTTGGTCTGTCTTACTGTTTGATACCATGCCTTCGTTACAGTTTGCAGACATTTAAAATAGGCAGGAAATCTTCCTTTGCAACATTCTTTCACTCTGCCTTGCCATTCATAACGAACTGGTAAAAGTGAAACCTGAACCACATTACAGGATTATTGAAAATGCAACGTGAATATAATATTGCATACCAAGGGAAGGAAATCTAATTATGCAAACAAGATTGTGCGTGTCTGAGAAGTACCACTAAACCAAAGCATGAATCAACCACCCCGCCAAATACATTACTATTATTTCTTGCGGTTTACACATACACATGCATTCCATCATCTCCTCTTCCAAACACCTGCATGGAGTTCCCTATCTGGTTAACAAATAAGACCATCAGCTTACTCAGTGGCGAAGAATACACTTTTCATCACACTTAAATGTTAATTGGACGATTCAATGTTTTGTATTGTTAGTCTTCTCATTGTAGTCTATGTATGACATGCATTACTTAATGTAATAGCATTTCTGATGATTGTATCTGCTTAGATTCACATGCTGTGCATATAGTCTGACATGGTGGGCAGTCATAATGTCGACAGTCAAAATGTCGACAGTCTAAATTTCGAAAAACAAATGTCGAAAAAAATAATGTCGACAAACAAAAATGACATTTTTTCGATATTTTTTCGAAATTTTGTATTTATTGTATGAATAAATGAATAAATATATATAACTAAGATGTGTTGGGTATGAGGGGTGGGAGGTGTGGGGGGGTGGCAGGGGGTCTTTGGTGAGAGGGGGTTGGGGGGGACCCCCCCACCCCCCCAATAGTAAATGATACTCTTTTTGGTTATTTATTTATTGAATAAATTATACTAAATTTATTTATTTATAATATGAGGGGTGAGAGGGTAGTTGGGAGGGGTGTGGGGGGGGGTGGCAGGGGGGTGTTGGGTGAGGGGGGCTGGGGGGGACCCCCCAATAGTAAATGATACTCTTTTTGGCTATTTATTTATTGGAAAAATAAATAAATAAATAAATATATAATTAGAATGTGTTGAGTATGAGGGGTGAGAGGGTGGTTGGGGGTGGGTGTGGGGGGGTGGCAGGGGGTCTTTGGTGAGAGGGGGTTGGGGGGGACCCCCCCAATAGTAAATGATACTCTTTTTGGTTATTTATTGAAAAAATAAATAAATAAATATATAATTAGAATGTGTTGAGTATGAGGGGTGAGAGGGTAGTTGGGAGGGGTGTGGGGGGGTGGCAGGGGGGTGTTGGGTGAGGGGGGTTGGGGGTGACCCCCCCAATAGTTAATGATACTCTTTTTGGTTATTTATTTATTGAAAAAATAAATATATAATTAGAATGTGTTGAGTATGAGGGGTGAGAGGGTGGTTGGGGAGGCGTGGGGGGTGGCAGGGGGGTGTTGGGTGAGGGGGGGTTGAGGGGGACCCCCTCCCCAATAGTAAATGATACTCTTTTTGGTTATTTATTTATTGAGAAAAATAAATAAATAAATAAATATAAAATTAGAATGTGTTGAGTATGAGGGGTGGGAGGGTGGTGGTGGGGGGTGGCAGGGGGGTGTTGGGTGAGGTGTTGATAGTTCTAAGTGACATTTTTTTTTCTAAAAAATGACTTTTTCCATTATAAGTATAGGATGTCGACATTATTGTTTTCGAAAAAAAAATTTTCGACATTTTTGTTTGTCGACATTTTTTTTTCGGCATTATGACTATAAACCGTCTGACATCTAGTGGTAATTACAGAGTATTGTATCTTTTCTTTCGAGGATCGAAAGGGTACGTCCACATGGGCGTGCTTGTAACACTATCCCTAACATGACGTGCAGTGTACCCAGAATCCCTTACACGTCGAGGTCCCTCTGGTTGTGTTTTTTCTGCCGTGAGGGAGCCTTATGACTAACGTGAGTGAGTACAGATAGAGAGAAAATAGTAAGATGTCTATGCTGCTTCTAATCCGAGCGGGGAGGAAGGGTGGGCGCATGTGAATCTAAGCAGATCCAATCATCAGAAATGCTATTACGTTAAGTAATGCATGTCTTCTGATGCTTATGAATCTGCTTAGTCACATGCTGTGCATAGACTAGCGAGCAGTACCCAGAGTTCGAGGTGGGGTGTGAGAAGGAACAGTAGTAAAGAGATGTCTAAGCACCACTTGTCCCACCTGAGAATCAGACCTAGAGTGAGTATCCAGGCAGTAGGCAGTAGTGTTTTGTAAAGGAGTGTATAGAACTCAAGGTTGCTGCTTTGCAAATGGACTCGAGAGGAACATTTGCAAACGGAGACTATTTCCATCGTGCCCTTTTCTTGCAGGATCTCAGTAGGATTTTCAGATGTTCTGGCGATAAGCGTTTGCACGTTGGTGGTCGGTGTCAAGGTGGTCAGCTGAACTCGAAAGAGTAATCATGGGTGACATCTTGAGCACCCACTGGTCTGTGGTAATTCCCTCCCATGCATGAAAGAATGATGTTATCCATCCCGACCAGTGAGGCATGGGGAGCCTCTTGCGGTGGAGTTTCAACCCGTTCCTTTTTCCCGCGGCGCTATCCTCTTGGCTCATATTGGCTTGTGGCAGCTGCCCCTTGTCCTGAGGACCAAGATGTATTTCCTGTTCCGTGATGATTGTGGGGGGAACGTGGGAAGGACTGACCCCCTCGCCGCTGCTGGGATCTATGGGTATTCTGGTTTAGAGACTTTAAGGTCAACATGTTCCTTTTTTGCAGTCTCTAAAGCCTCATACACTCCCTTTCCAGGTTAGTTTCTTCTACCGGCTTGTTAATGAGGGATGCCTGGGTTTCAGGTTTAAATCCCAAATTATTTAACCATGCGTGCCTTTTAAGCACGGTACCTGGGGCCAGTGTTCGTCCTGCTGTTTCTGCAGCTTCCAGGGTGTTTTTGAGAATGCTTTGACTGACCTGCCTTCCCTCCGACACAACCGCCAGCAGGCGTGATCGTGTTGGCTCTGGCACTTCCTGCAGGCCCTCCTGGAGCAAATTCCACTTGACATTGCTGTAACTAGCCAGAAATGTGGTGTTAGCTATCCTGGTGGAATAGGCTGCTGACTATGTAATGCGCTTCCCCGGGGCATACAACCTCTTGCAATCCTTACCTGGAGGTGCCTTAGCCGTAGACAAGGGTACTCCTGCTCTCTTCCTAGTAGTTGTGACCACTAGCGAGTCGGGAGTGGCATGTCCCCAGATGAATAGCTGGTCTGTTGGAGAGGGGCGAAAATGTTTCTCGACTCGTGGGTTTACTGCTCTTGTCTGACAAAGAGGGGGCGAAGCGCCGTTTGATGGAGTTCAACAGAGGTGTCAGTGTCTTGTACCGCCTCTTGGGTGGCAATCTGAAAGTGTTCAGCTGCTTTTTTAAGGATAGCATTGAATACCATCTGGTCATCAATGGGAGAGGCTTATCTTACAGGAGGTGAGGAGGGAGGATCTATGCACAGTGTATCTGCATCTGGGCTAGTGGACGGCGACAGCCATGGTGCCTCGCCCACTGGGTGTTCATCACCCCAACCTGGAGAATGGTCTATAGTGTCTTCAAAGGGATACTCTCCCTGATCATAAGGGTCCTGAAAGATATCCTTTGGCTCTGTTAGGTCAAACACCTCACCATGAGGGATCTGACAGGATGTTTTTTGAAGTTTGGACATAGTAGGGTATGAGTCTTCCTCTCTTGGCCTTTTATGGGTGATTCTTTTCAGAAAAATCCACAAACTTCGAGAGCTTGTACATGTACCCCTCAGGATGAACCAGAGGGGTCTGGGGGGAAAGGACTCTTCGAGGACTTGGCTCTTTAGGCGGTCGAGATTTGTCTGACAGAGTCTTAGCCAGGGGTTGGGAACCCTCAGAATATTCTCCCTGACCTTCTTGACGTGTCTTTCGACGTGTACTTAATAATAATAATAATTTCGCATTTATATAGCACTACGAACCTTCAGGTATCTGAGCGCTGCTTATTATTACCCACGGTGTGTGGTGCTCATTTATCGACCTCGGAAGGATGAAAGGCTGAGTTTGGCCCAGCCGGGATTTGAACCTGCATTAGCAAGCTCAGCACGGACGTCAAGGCGAGCGCTCAACTTGCTGTGCCACTTGACCGGCACTTAGGCCTATTTGCCATTGACATGATGTCCGTGAGACTCTCGCGGATGTCCGGCATATCTGGGAGTGATTTTGATGGCTTGGTCACGGTTTTTGGCGCTGCCGAAACCTTCAGTGCCGACACGGTCTTCTGAGGCATCTCAATGCTCTTATGAAGTTTTGTGCTGACACCCTTCTGACTTGTGTGCCTAGATGCATGCCATCTAGATGGTTGTGGGGAGGGGGCCGACCCTGGGGATGGGTGGTTTCCGTTGAAGGTTTTGGCGTACCCGACGTGTCTTTCGAGGAGGCTCGGGGGTTGTGTGCTTTCCTCTATGAGGTGTGTGTGTGTCCGTGTCGCTGGGGTATACACTCCCCATAGCAGAACTGGTGGCCTGCCTGCTGGGGCCGGACATCTCAGAGCTTGGCCCGAAGATTGGTCAATGGCATCCGCGTCAGAGCCATGGCTGTTGCTTACTTCCTCGTCACTCGAGGCGCCTGCAGTGGCGGGGAGCTACTCTCGGCATTCTGGATGGCGTAAGCCGTCCCACTGTTTTACTCGCCGTTCTTTTATCGTCTTAGGATGCAAAAGCTGGCAGGACTGACAGGACTGCTCGTTATGATCTTGAGGAAGACACTTATTACACCTCCGGTGTGTGTCCTTCCATGGATACTTGCCGTTGCAAGAAGGGCAACATTTAAAAACAAGTCCTGTCCATAGCTCAGGTTAATAGCGACAACAAAACCAGGAGGGGAACTAGAGGGGAGAAGGAAATGCATTCTTCAAAAGAAACAGAGCCCCGGTCCCCACTCTCCCTACTGTGTAGGCCTGGTCGTAAGGCCGAGCAGGCGTTTGACAACTTCGACCAGAGCACCGACATAGTCATCGGTCAAGGATTGACGAATATTAAATAACTGGAGGTCGTGGACAAAGAAATATAATTTTAGGTTATTTTTCGAGCACCGCATAAGGCGACCAGCTAACTGGGTAGAAAAAAACAATCTGAGGGACCTCGACGCATGAGGGATTTTGGGTACACTACACATCACGTTAGGGATAGTGTTACAAGCACGCCCATGTCGACGTCCCCTTGTGATCCTCGAAAGAAAAGATGCAATACTCTGCGATGACCACTAGATGTCAGACTATATGCATAGCACGTGACTCTAAGCAGATTCACAAGCATCAGAAATTACCATTATCTTCAATTTTGAGAAACACCTAGTGATTTATTAAAATAATTCATTAAGCCCCTCCATAGCCCTAACAATCTGCATTATGATGGTCTCAGAGGTTGCCTCAATTTTTTAAAGTGGGACGTGCAGTCGGAAGGCTTATCACCTCAAATTATAAACAAATCAATTTATGAATATGCTATTACGTTGAGAAGCTCTTCCTGGTGCCCCTTCACTGTAACGGTTTATTGAGAAGCCACCCTCAACACAGGGTGTTCCTCCGCTCCCCCCTCACGTGGTTATGCAACAAACTGTTTAACAGATTCTTTTTTTTAGCCCTATCTCAGACACAAATCATGCCCCTTGGATCCCTCTCCACTGAGGTAACTATGAGCCAAGAACCAGGCCGGTGTACAGGAAATATATTGGTATTTATTTAAATGAAAAGTAATAGAAATTAGTACGAAAAGGTCAAAACACCACATTATCCGTGGCACAACACAATCAACTTCTCTCAGCATAAACAAATCACAAAATAGAGTTAAAAAGAACACATCACAATTCTTGACTTTCTGTAAATTTCACTTAACAAAATAATTACACGGATCAATAAATAAGGCACTTATGTAATGTTGTGCGATTTTGATTTTCCTGCAGTCTTAAAAGGCTAGCAGTAGGATTTCAAGATTGGTAATGATCATTTCACCCACCCTTTTGGTATAAAATAAACACAGGGTAATTTATTGATTTGTTTTTCAGAACCCCCCCTCCCTGTTTTGGTCTATGTTGGGAAGTCAGACAGAAAAATGGGAATGCTTTGGGGAATTTTGGATTTTAGACCCCCCTAACTGAAAGGCCTGTGTTGGGGAAGCTGGATAAAAAGTTTGGACAGATTTAAGAACACACACACCCACTTCCTTAAAGAATTTGGGGTCAGCTGGACGTCAAGGGTTACCCAATTAATTTATAGGCTATAGTTTTCAGTACACACTGGGAAGTGCGGTTTGTTCATTTAGAATTTTAACAAAATTCACCCTATAGTGTTCTGCCAAATGGGGAATTAATTAAATTAATATGTTTGGTTAAATAGGCTAAGGATCTACACAGTTTTGCATCCCTTCCCACTATAAAGGGAATGGATTCAAGGCAAGCAGACTCCCCCACCTTTTAGTTTTCCGGGGCTCAGTTCTACTTACATAGCAAGCCTATGTTTAAGGTTCAGGAAAGTCAGCTGCATCTCAGCACACTCTGGAAAGATAGGGTAGGGATCTGGTCACTCCACTCTCAAAGATGGCCTACCGCTCTCCACCATAGGAGCCAGTCAGCTTTGAGGCCTTGCTAAGAAATAGACCTAATAGAGCTTCAACCAGATGCACTCTCCGCAATCTCCTCTGGTGTCTCCAGCTGTCAGATGGTAAGTTTCAGCAGCCTTCCTGATGGTTTGTCTCTTCTCTCTGTCATCCTGACTTTCTCTTTTTTTCTGTCTGTTCCTCTCTGTGTCTTTGTGTTTCTTTTTCAGTGTGTTTTTTTTTCTTCTGTGTCCCGTGTCCTAGTGCAGTCGCCCATATATAGCAGCGATGACACCACCAATTTTACAATCTTGGGGAAGTACCCTCTAATAATCCCTGCCACTAGGATTGGACAGTTACCCTTCCCTCTTCTCCCAAACCCAGTCTCCAAGTCAGGATTGGTTTAGGGGTCTGGAGCAACATATGGCAATTTCCATTTGTAATCGCCCATTTGTTCTATTTATTTATTTATGTATTTGTAAAGCGCACTGCAGCCCAGGGGCATTGAGGCGCTTTTTGGAAAAAAAGCAGTTATGTATCACAATTTCATAATTCTACTAGCAACTGCCATACTAAGCATATTTTCTGTTTCAGCTAATCATGGAGAATTAGATAAGCCGACCACCAAATCCGTACGATGTAGCACGGTCATGTGGCACCTTTCTGTCGTTTCCTAAAAAGTACAACAGTTATGAATATGTAAATTATTAAGCATATCCCTAATTTCATTTTCCATCCGTTCACCAACTCTGACCTTTCAGCCAGAAACACATCTTATATAGCCATTACAGTTCTATGAGTCGCGCATGGATGAATGTTATATCCCCAAAATCGCCTGGAAATTACATACAAAATGGTACATAGATGAAACCATCCGCTTTATGATGGCTGAGAAAAATTCCCAAATGATAATAGTCCTTTTAAATGAATTGTGAATTCTAATGTGGGACAAATGGCCCTGACTCCTGCCTTCCGGCCATTCGATTTCACTGGGTCAGCCTGTGCCTTTATCAGTCTCCTTTGTGTAGGAAGCTTGCTCTTTGAAGAGGGTGCCCATCATGCTCCAGCCAAGCAGTAACTCTTCTTGAAGTCAATGCTTTCAGAGACAGCAGGTCTGGAGAACACTTAATTTCAACGCCTTTAGCAGGATATTTTATTGAGGTTGGTCATTAGATGGGAGTTGTGACATCCAGGCTGGGAGTGGGAGTTTTCCTTGTGAAGTTTTGCCCACAGCCAGCAAAAGGGTCTGCCTTGGGCTGACATTTTCCATGAAGACAAAGTGGCTCTTCAAATGTCACTGGAGTTTTGGTAGGTGAAACATAATACACATTGGGCCTCATTCCGAGGCTGGAGGTAAGGGTTAACGGTCACCGTTAATGGCAACGGTGACCGTTAACACTTACCACCATATTCCGAGTTCCCTTTTGCGGGTTGGCATTTAACGCCTGCTTTTAGCAGGCGTTAAAAATCCAACCCGCAAAGGGACCTTGGAGTAAATTACGGCACCGTAATTTACCGTGCCGTAATTTACTCCTTCCCCATTCCCATTGAGCCCTATGGGGGCAGGAATGGGGATGGGGAACCGGTATGGTGAATGGGGAATTACCGGTCCCTCCAACCTTGGAATGGACCGGTAATTACTCCATTCACCATGCCGGATTTCCATGGAGTAAATAGCTCCATGGTTGCTTACCATGGTGCTCTTTACTCCATGGATAGCGCCAGCCTCGGAATGAGGCCCATTGCTTTTGGTCAACCCACACATCATGTTTCGTTTTCCTGAGATTTTTCTGTGAGCAGTAATATTTTTTCACTTTTACTTTTTTAAAATATTTTTATTTGCACACACACATGTGCAGACCGTTTTTGTTTTGCACGCATACAAATCCTGTTTTCCATGTGACAGGGATCTTTGATTCCTCCTTCCTTTGTAAATTAAAATGCTGCTTATCAATTGGTAATGACAGGTAGGCCCCTTTCCACATGGCTCTTTAAGTTTACTTGAAAAACAACAACAAAGTTCAGGCAGTTTTTGTTTCAGTGTTAAAAACACCTGCCATTCATGCGAAAGGGACTTCTGTTTGGAGCCTTTAAATGCACCCCACATGCCCCGCCCTGTTCTTCCAGACCAAAGCCTGATGCGTGCGCTAAACACAATCCAACTCGAAAATGGAAGGGATCCAGCTGCGTTGCTAGGTCACTCTCTGGGCCGGCCTGCTACACTCAGAATATAATAACCAGAAAAAGTAAATGACCAACATGCAAGTGCCCTCTCCCTTAGAGTTACAAAGGTAAATTATGCTATGAAAGCCACATAAGAACTGCTGGACTGCAATCATATTGTCAATGTCCAAGGTCCTTCAATATTAGTTTATCTGCTAAATAGCACCTGATTATCTTGGTCAAGTAGTAAAATGTCCAAATGTCTATGTAGTATCCGATAGAGATGTTTGGAGTCCCTGGTAAACTTGGTGAACAGATCAACAGTAGGTTGTTGGCGAGATGCATGTTTTTTGGGTTGCAAAGTAGAAGATCTGTCCATCATACGATATTTATAAAGACTATTTCTAATGTTATCTTTGGCATAGCCACGTTGGATGAATCTAGTGGAAAGAAGTGCACATTCATTCTCAAAATCAGCCTCTCTATTACAATTCCTGCGAGCTCTGTAAAATTCACCTCTCGGGATATTCTGTATGGTCGATGACCTGTGACAGCTGGTAGAGAACAAAGTGGAATTAGCCTCAGAGGGTTTACGAAATGTCTTGGTGTTGATATGTCCATCTTCAATGAAAATAGTGAGGTCCACGAAGTCAATATTAGTGTTACTATATTGTGCAGTGAATTTGATGCCACATTTGTTGTCGTTATTATATGTGTAAGAAAATGTTGTAATTCCATGGAAGTGTCCGACCAAATCATAAAAATGTCATCGATACATCTTTTCCAAATAACTATATTGGACAAAAACTGCCTATTGTTAAGTATGTGTGTATCTTCCATTTGAGCCATAAACAAGTTTGCCAAGGAAGGGGGCATATTTAGGCCCCATGGCTACCCCTTTGACCTGTGCGTAGCATTGTTCATTGAATAAAAACACATTGTTTTCAAGAGTGAATTGGAGAAACATCTTTAGCATGGTGATATGAGTTCTATATGAGGCAGATTTCCCGCGATAAGTGTAATCCAAGCATGCAATTGCAAGTTTGTGATCAATGCTAGTATAGAGTGCAGATACATCCAAAGTTACCAGAACATAATGAGGTTGCCGTTCTGTCTGTGCAAGAATTTTTAATATATGTGTTGTGTCTCTTATATATGATGGCATCCGAGTAACATGTTGTTTAAGTGAATTGTCTAGGTACTTAGACAAGCCTTCGGTTGCCCAACCAATTCCACTTAAAATAGGTCTAACCTCAGGTAAGTAGTCAGAGGGTTTATGAATTTTGGGTAAAAAATAAATGGTAGGCATATTGGGTTCCGTGATACTCAAAAACTTTTTTTCTTCATCTGTTAGGTACCCCAGGGAGACCCAGTCATTGATCATAATCAACATTTTTTTTAACTATCTCCTTGGTAGGATTGGCTCTTAATAACTGATAGCAATTTTGAGTATCTATATGTTGTTTTGCCATATAGAGGTAGTCCTGAATGTTAAGAATCACTATATTACCTCCCTTATCAGCTTCTTTTATAATGATAGTTGGATCTTTAGGTAACCTGTTCAAAGCCTTCATCTCACCTGGGGTCAGATTAGAAAATGTATTCCTAGTGTGGAGAGTTTGTCTATCCATGTGTCTAGTGTCTATGGATATCTTGGATCATAGCTCGGTGAAAAGTATCTATGACGTTATCTGTTGCTAAATGAGGGGTGAATTTGGATTTTGATTTCAATTCCTGGAATTTTAATGCCTTTTCTTGTATTCCGAGATCCCTACAAAGATGTGTGCTGTTTAGTGTATTATCAGTATTGAGTGATAATAACGTATGCGTGTCTTCAAAATGTTGTATAGTAAGTGTACTGGTTGGGGTCTCCGGTGGTTTGGGAGAAAAAGAATGTACCTGAGTGGCAAAATATTTTTTGAGTTTGAGTTTGCGTGTGAACTTAAATAAATCAATATGAAATTGTACATAGTCAGTATCCGATGAGGGAGCAAAGGATAGTCCCTTATTAAGGACTGAAATCTCAGTCTGACTAAGTGTTCTGTTGGATAGATTGACAACTAAATTTGGCAGATTCATCTCCCCTGTTTGCGGGGCACGGATCTTGTTAGTATACTTCTTGGTCTTATTTCTTGATCTAGATTGTCTTCCTCCCCTCTTGCTCCGGACATGGTGGTTGTGGTTGTAGTATTTAGTGATGGATCTAACCGAAATCTGACTTGTTTGGGCGGTCTTTGGGCTCCCTTTCTGTACCTTTTTATTTGACCTAAAAAACCAGCTTTGTTAGTAACAGAGGTGTCTGTTGTTGCTGGGGCTTCTTCTGATTCCGGGTCAGAACTGACCGGGGATGAAATAGGAGTATTATCACACAATCTAGATCGCAGTTCATCATATTTAGTCTGAAACGTGTATACTCTGTCCTGTCTATAGTCTTTGTTATCCCTAAAGAACTTACAGCATTTTCTAAGTTTAATTTCATCCTGATACTATTCTAATATTTCATGCATTTTTTCGAAATTTTTCTTTTTTGTGGCTTCTGGATTGGGCATTTTAGCTATTTCCTCTTTGAGAGTGTCAATTAATGCAATAACTCTTTGGTGTTCCCTCTCAGCATGAGTAATTAGGAGTTGTAACATATTCTTGGAACTAAGATTCAAATTGGCTTCCCATTGGTTTGCTAAATCTTTATCATCATCTTTGTCAAAGTTGAGAAAGATGAGAATTCTCAAACCTCTCGGGATCTTAGAGTTCTCTAAATAATTTGTAAGGGAAGCAATCTCCCAGTACTTATTAATCTCTTTTCTGGAGAGCCTTTTTGCAGTCTAATGAACTTTTGTCTCAAAGTTTCAGAGATACCACTGAACAATATAGTAACACTAGTATTGACTTCCTGGAACTCACTATTTTCATTGAAGACGGACATATCAACACCAAGACATTTCGTAAACCTTCTGAGGCTAATTCCACTTTGTTCTCTACCAGCGGTCACAGGTCATCAACCATACAGAATATCCCGAGAGGTGAATTTTACAGAGCTCGCAGGAATTGTAATAGAGATGCAGATTTTGAGAATTAACATGCACTTCTTTCCACTAGATTCATCCAACGTGGCTATGCCAAAGATAACATTAGCAATAGTCTTTATAAATATCGTATGATGGACAGATCTTCTACTTTGCAACCCAAAAAACATGCATCTCGCCAACAACCTACTGTTGATCTGATCACCAAGTTTACCAGGGACTCCAAACATCTCTATCGGCTACTACATAGACATTGGGACATTTTACTACTTGACCAAGATATCAGGTGCTATTTAGCAGATAAACTAATATTGAAGGACCTTGGACATTGACAATATGATTGCGGTACAGCAGTTCTGATGTGGCTTTCAGATTATAATTTACCTTTGTAACTCTAAGGGAGAGCGCGCTTGCATGTTGGTCATTTACTTTTTCTGTTCTTCCATGACTCTTTGTTGGGGAAGAGCAGGACAGAGTGGGGTTTTATTAGGCGTAATTTCCATCATCAGGGAGTGGGCATTATAGTCTCCCCTTCCATCTCTGGGTTGTGGGTATGGCATTGCACCCCCTTTTCTTCCTTCTTTTGGGAGTGGGCACTCCAGCCTCCCCTTCCATCTTTGGGTTGGAGGGCGTGGCACGGCACCCCCTTTCTTCCTTCCTTCCTTTCCAGGTCCCTGGGGTTATCACCAGACTCCGCTCTCACTTCCAGGCTGGAAGCTATGGAGGTTCGTCCTCCAATAAAAGCTAGAAAAAGAGTTTTGGTACTTTTTATACACATTTTCTTCCCCCTGGAAGATTTACATAGAATTTACAACAGCAACATACAGTTAAAACATGACATATCCATTTCACAAAACACATTTGATTTATTCTCTTAATTTGTACAATAACACCATGTAAATTACTCCCTGTTACATATATATATATATACATATATATATATATTTAAAATACATTACTCACTGTTATCGTAGTTTTGATGCTTGTATCTGCTTAGATTAACATGCTGTGCATAGGCCGACATTTAGTGGAAGCTGCAGAGTATTACAGTTGTTGTTTTCTAAACTCGAAAAGGGATGGCGACAGGGCGTGCCAGTAATGCTATCTCTAGTGTAACGTCCACTGTACCCATGATCCTTCACGTGCCGAGGTCCCTGAGATTGTAATTTTTCTGACATGAGGTAGCATAAAGTGTAGCGTGAGTACCGTAGTATCCAAGCAGATACGTAACAGACAAGCTCAAACATCCATGCGCCTCTCTCCGAGGGGAGGAAGGGTGGGCGCATGTGAATCTAAGCAGATACAAGCATCAGAAATACGATTACGTTGAGTAATGTATCCCTTCTGAGGCTTGTGGAATGTGCTTAGATCACATGCTGTGCATAGATTAGCGAGCAGTGTTAGGAGAAGGTGGTGGGATGTTAGAAGGTTCATGGGTGAACAGATGTCTTAGAACCGCTTGCCCGACCTGTGTATCGGTCTTGGAATGATTGGCAATGCAGTAATGCTGAGTGAACGTTTGTATTGAGCTCCATGTAGCTGCTTTGCAAATGCAATCTAGAGGGACATTTACGATGAAAGCCAGAGTGGCTCTTGTGCTCCTTGTGGAGTGAGCTCTACGCGAGGAAGGCAGTATCTTGTTTGATAATGAATAGCACAATTGTATACATCTGACTATACATCTGGAGATGGCATTCTTGGAAATGCGGTCTCCTTCTCTGCCTGTTGCTATGGAGACAAACAGTTGATCTGTTTTTCTTAGTGGTCTGGCCTTGTTTAGATAGTAAAGGAAAGCTCTCCTCACATCTAGTGTGTGGAGTTTGACCTAAGCTGAGCAGGTGGGTCTCTGAAAGAAAGCCGATTGCTCAATAGACTGGTTTACAGGAAATTTAGAAATTAATTTAGGTGAGAACCTACGGCGAGTACGTAAAACCAGCTTGTCTTTATGTATGATAAAGAAAGGATCCTGCACTGAAAAAGCTTGTATTTCACTGACTCTTCTTATGGAAGTAATAGCCACTAAGAAGGCTGTTTTATAAGTCAGGTGCTTAAGACTTGACTTGTGCATTGGCTCGAAAAGGGGGTGCCATGAGCTTAGCGAGTACAACATTGATATCCCATTGTGGCGGTGGGTTAGAAATGGGAGGGTGAAGTTTCTTTACTCCTTCCATAAAAGCTTCCACCATGACACTTTATTGTTGGAGGTGCTGTATGCCGATACAGCTGCCAGGTGGACCTTTAAGGAGCTGTATACTAACCACGAGTCTAGCAAGTGGAGTAAATAATTTAGAATGTGGGATGGAGAACATTCTATGGGGTTAATTTTTTTAGACTAGCACCAAATTACAAATCCCCTCCACTTGTCGAAATAACAGTGTCTTGTGTTAGGTTTTCGTGCTTCCTTCAGGCTATCCATACATGAGATGTCCGAACTCTGAGCTCAGGAGCCATGCTGGCAAGTTCATTGAGTGAGGTTGAGGGTGCACTGTTAATCCCCTGTGTTGAGTGAGCAGATTGGTCATGCAAAGGAGCTTGATGGGTCGCACATCGTCAGTTTGCGCAGATGTGGATACCAAGGTTGTCTTGCCCACATAGAAGCAACTAGGATCAGCGTCACCCGTTCCTTGTTCCCCACCTTCCTCATGAGAGGTGTTGGGGGAAAAGCATAAGCAAATTTCCCTGACCAGTTCATCCTGTTCCATGTGTTAAAATCGCTGCAAAAAGGCTGTGCTTTTGCTACCGCAATCCATGTAAAGTATCCGGGGGACACCCCTGCAACCCCCAAACCCATTATACCATTTAAGGGGAGCAGGGACACATCTGCAACCCCCGCTCCCCTTAAATGGTATAATGGGGTACACCTTTACCAGGTCAAACCACTGCATTTTTGCCGCAATGTTTTGTAAAGGTGACATTTTTGCAGCGATTTTATTATTACATACCGTTCATCCATGGGGCGTTCACCTTGGATCCCGGCTGGGGGAAACTGGACACGAAGTCTGGGCATTGACTGTTTTCGCTTATAGCGAACAAGTCTATTGTGTGGAACCCCCATTGAGAGAAGAGGTGTTCTACGACCTCTGTATTTAGCTGCCACTCGTGTTCCTCTGGTAGGGGGATCTCTGCTGAGTGAGTGCCAGAGAGTTGAGTTCCCCTGGACCGTGCTGTGACAATAGGAATATTCTCAGTTTGCCTGATCATCTCTAAATTTGCTGCGGAAGCCTGGACAGACTTAGAGAACGTGTGCCCCCCGTTTGTTGATGTAAAACATTGCTGTAGTGCTGTCAGTCAGGACTTGCACTGACTGGTTCCTTAGGTGAGACTCGAATGTCTGAAGGGCCTTGAACACCGCCAGTAGTTCCAGCAGATTGATGTGATTCTGTGCTGCTGCACGGGACCACAGACCGTGAGCTGTGTGATGTAAATAATGAGCCCCCCAGCCGGCTAGTGAGGCGTCTGTCATGACAATCGCTTGTACCTCCGGATCGTGGAAGGGTTTCCCCTTCAACAGATTTTCTCTTGTCCACCAGCGTAGATCTTATACTAGCGGTGGTGAAACGGCCACTAGATTGTCCCACTGAGCACTTACGTGAGACACTGTTTCGCCAACCACTCTTGCATGGGTCGCATGCGCAGGCGCGCCCCTGAGGTACCAGGTAAATGCAAGATGCCATCATGCCTATTAAACTCATCACTTTGCATACGCTTAGCTGGCGGCCGGCTTGATAAAGCGGTATTTGCCGCAACACGTTTTGGACTCTTTCCTCTGACGGAAAGACCAACCCCTCCTCTGTGTTTATCACAGCTCCTAGGAACTGTTTAGTTATGCTTGGCAGTAGGCTCGATTTTTTCTCGTTGATGGAGAAGCCCAATTGAAAGAGAATGTTGATAGTTGTTTGAATGTTTTGCCTGCAAATTAGGGGAGACTCCCCTGTAATCAGCCAGGCGTCTAGGTAAGGGTACACTGGGATTGCCTCCCTGCCCATATGTGCTGCCACCACCGCCAGTACCTTTGTGAATACCCTTGGAGCTGAAGCTATTCCGAAGGGCAGCACTTTGAATTGGTAGTGCTGGTTCACTATTTTGAAACGCAAGAATCTTCTGTGCGCTGGCAACATTGAAATATGAAAATAGGCATCTTTCATATCCAGTGTTGCCATGTAATCCCCCTTTCTTAGCAGAGGGATTATCTCTTCTAGCGCAGTCAAGCAGAACTTTTGTGGATTGACATATTTCTTTGCAGGGCATAAATCTAATACTGGGCGCATAGTTAGATCTTTCTTTAGTACAAGGAAGTAAGTTGAATAAATACCCCCGTTTACCTGGTTGGCTGGGACAATTTTTATGGCGTCCTTTTGGAGCAGCGCAGCGATTTCCATGAGGAGGATTTGTTGGTGTTCGTTGGAGTGGATCTTCTGGTTTGGGGGATAGTTCCAGGGTTGCTTGAGGCGCTCTATACAATATCCGCCTGCTACAGTGGGCAGCACCCATCTGTCTGAGGCGATTCCCTCCCATGTTTGTGTGAAGTTGGAAATGCGCCCTCCTACTGGAGAGGCACGGGAGGGCACCTGAAGCGGGATGTCACTGGTTTTGAGGAGGGGTACCACCTCTGGAAGGGGAACCCCTTCCCTGACTGTAGCCTGGTTTTGGTTATAACCGAAAACCCTTTGGAAAAATGGTCTGCGTGCGCGACGAAAATGTCTGTTTCCCCTCTGCCCAGGAGGTTTATTGGTCAATTGGCCCGATGGTTTGAGTGTCTCATTCTTCCTTGGCTGTCTTCAAGGTGTCCTCAACGGCCTTGGCAAAGAGTACATTGGGTTCAACAGGCATGTTAAGCACAAACAAGACACCCTTTTAGGGTAAATGTCAAGGTCCTGGCCCATGTGTGGCCAGAAGGCAACCTTGCGCAAGATTTCCAATGTCAAATTAAACCCCCATCTGTGCCAGTCCCTGATCGATGTAGAGAAAGGGCCATCTTGACATGTGGACCAGTTTGTTCAACTCCTTCAGGTCTGCACAAAGTCTCCATTGAATGTTTGCTCTGAGGATCCCCAGTACCGGGTTGTTGAAGGTACTGTGATTCGGACTAATTATCATTCTAAATTCTTAATAATCTCTGAGAGTGACTCCATGGATGAGAGAGGTAACCGGTATCGTTTTACAAATATGGGAGCCATCTCGGGATCTGTGGGAATGGTGGTTGAATGAATGCATGTGCGTCCACAGTCATATGAGTCCACTGAAAAGATATCTTGGAATTCCAAGAAGACCTGTTTAAGCTTTTGTCTTTGCTCCTATGTCTCGCAGGCATCAGCAAGATAGATCCTTTCCTCGACCATCTGCTTGAAATCTGGAAAAACCTCGGGCTTGGCAATTTCAGCGGTATTTTCCAGTTGAGTGAAGATATCTCTTTTGATTGTGTTGACGTGGACATGGGATTCGAGGTAGTGGTCCCTTGACTCTGAACATTACCTCCTCCCTCCTAATGTCACAGGTCACCTCTTCCACACCATAGGGGCAGGAAGAGTACACCAGGAAATTCCCCCCGTGCCTAGCAAAAATCGTTTCTGGAGGAATACTGTCACTGATGTTGAAACAATAATTTGGGATTAGTCCCATGATTTAATTATCTAAATCAATAGAATAATGTTGGGCATCAACCGCCATTCCAATAAAGATGTCTGCGCCCAGAGTGATACTTCAAGGGTCGCTGTTATCCACCAATATTCGAATGGTGTAGTGTTCTAGGACTACAAGAGGTGTCAAATTTAAATATAAAACTTGTTGTTGGAGATGGGAATTTAGATTTATATATGCGTCCTGATGTTTGAGGTTCTGTCCTCGCTTAATTTTGAGGGGAAGAGTAAATTGTCACACCTGTCCTGGGATGGTAACCTCTTCCCGCACTTGAACTTCAACTACATAAGGCGGCCATTGAGCTGACCGGAATGCTTTTTCAATGTTGTCAAAGTCCATGGGGTTACTCAGCAGTTGGACCAGGCTTTATTATTAATTAGGTCCAAACTGATTGCGAATAAGTTGAGAATGTTACTTCCCAGATAAAAGGCGGAGGGGACATCTCTCACGACCCAACAATTATGGTCTATATTTTTATTGCCAATGGACATTTTTGGACATGCTAGGCATGAGATGTTTGGAATTTGGGGTTTCCAGGCCTACTTCCCATTTGTCGATCAATTTAAATCTGGGAATGGTCTGATCGTTTGTGAGTTTCCTGAATAACTCCTCACTGCTGAAGCTCCTTCCATTATTCAGGCATACTCTGGTGAGCACTGGTTCCTCCCCTCATTTAACTGAATGGGGAAAACGACTACTCCCCCTTTTTCTGAATGCCAGTCAGACTTTGAGTGGATTCTTCCTTGCCTGGTTTCAAGGGACTCCAGGTTTCTTCCGATTTTGGACTTGTGTAAAATGTTAGGGTATTCCATTCCAGTGTGTATTGCCACTTAAAACTGGGAGGAAGGTTGATTTTCAAAAATGGAGAAGGATTCCCATCATCAGTTTGTTCTCCTACAGAGATGACTTTGATTTGTTTTTTTCTGAAATGGAACTCTACATTCTCAGAGCATTGATCAATTACGTGACAGGCACCATTCAGGCTTACATAATTGGTACTCATTTTTAATTTGATGGGGCGGTTAGTCTGAGTCCAGAGGACCTTGTTTACACATTCGATCAGAGGTGATAACCTCCTCTGGAAATCGTTCCCCAGTAAACAAGCTGTGCCCTGTGGAGTCACAACGATCACCGGATGTGTCAGCTGGTGCCCTGCAATTTTATGTCCAGATCTGCAGTCCCTTAGATGGAAATATCATTCCCGTCGAAATTTGGGAGATGTCCGGTAAGAGTCGTAAGTGGATTTTGGTGGCCCTCCCCCATCCTGAGTTTAGTTGGTCAAAGGCCCATTTTGACAGGAGAGTGGCTTGGGGTCCAGTATCCACCAGAGCTGATAATTCACACTGACCTTGCACCTTAACCGGTGCATAAAATCAGCCTTCTTTTTCCTCCAGGATGCAAAGAAAGTATGAATTATTTGACAGCCCGGTGGTCCTTTTCTTAATATTGAACTCTGACACTGTGTGATCTTAGGCAATTTTCTGTGTAGGAGTTCAGGAATCTGTAAAAAAAAACTCGTAATGGGAGTTGTTGGGGAATCCTCCTTTTCCCCGGCTCCTTGGCTGTCCCTGTTACCTGGCAACAGTTCTCAAAATCTGTTTGGAGAAAGGACACCCCCTCCGTTTCACTTTTGTGTGGCTCAAATGTTTGGGGTTGAATACTTTCTGGTTCTGGGCTGGTCTCCATACTTACCCTGTCCCCCACACAGTCTTTTGGGACACATTTTTCTTTGGGAGGGATCCCCCGTTTTTGAAAGAGGTCTGCTTACCTGAAGCCTCCAGGAATTCTTCTCTTTCAATGGGGATAATCCGGAGTTCTTCCATAGAACGGGTTCTTAGAACCCAAAGAGCAAAGGGTAAGTAGGAGAGGCCTAACATTTTGGGGGTACAACAGACTCTTTCAGGCTGAGAGGTTTTTAGGAGCTCTGTTTGGGTAAGAAAGGAAGCTTCCTCAAGGGCTTCGCATCTCTTCTCCACCCGGGCCCCCTCCTCCGGAACCTGTGGTTTGGCAGAGGTTTCCTCCTGTCATTTCCCCACGGGGGCATCAGACCTGGGTGTTAGGGAATTCTGGGAAGCAGGGTTAGGTTGAGAGTTGGACTGAACCTTCAGCATGCGCCCCAGATCATTGGTCAGTTGCTGGACCGGTCGCTTCAGTTGCAAGACCTTTTCTGGGTGGTAGGGAGGTCTCAAGTCATAACTCTGTTGCTCCTGAAAGGGGTAACAGTCCCTTTTCCCGGAGCAGCTTGGGTACTGGAAATTCCCCACATAATTTTCCATCCTGAATCTCACTTCTCCCGGGGTTCAGGGATCTATTGTCCAGGAATCAGGGAGAGAGAGGAGAATTGTTTTGGAAGTTCTGGTTTGGGGGATATCTGGGGGAAAAGTTCAGATTGGGAGGTGGAGTGATACTTCTCTGCTGAGGGAAGTTTTTCCCAGGGCAGTACTTACCTGATTAGCCCCCCCGTTGGGCCGGGGGAGTGTATACATACACCAGGATTGGTTAAGTACACTTGTACCTAGGACTTAAATGGGTGGCAGGGTCAGAGGGATCATTCTTCTGGCCCCCACCTGACTACCATTCGATTGGGCCGAGTTGGGGGGGGGGTCCCTTCTGCTTTCCATTTAGCTTGTTGGCAGGAGGTTTACTTTTAGGCCCCCCCAGTCTCCAGATCCAATGGGGGGTAGTTCATACCTCTGCCACCTTTGCAGCAGGAGGGGTGTTAGAATGTTTGGTGATTTTGGTGGTATTTTTACTCTCAGCAGGCTTGTGGACCTCATAAATCCTGGTGGCCTGTTCAATCACCCAATCCAGGGTCCTTTGCTCGTGAAAGTCACCCACCAACTGAGTCATTATGTATTTGGGGAGAGCATGGAAATATGTAGTTATCAATTCCCTGCTATTTGTGTTCACCCACCGGGAAGTCTGAGCAAATGCGCGCTATAGCTCCTGCACAAACTCCCTAGGCGCCTGATCTTCCCCACACTGAAAGTTATATGCAGACTTACGGGCCTCTTGTGGGTTCCTATGAGTGGTAAAATGTTTCAGTATGGCCGCCTTCTAAGTGGACTATTTATGATGACCCTGATCCTCCAGTCCTGCGAAGAAACCGGAGTACTTGGGTGAGAATGTCTATTTAGCAAATGCTATACAATTCACATCATTCCCGATCTGGAATGATGCCATCATCTGCTCGTAAATTTCCAGGTGCTCCCATACCGAATACTTGGCATTCTTGTGGTATGGGGCCAGGAAGCTATTTATGGCCTTGATTTGTCTTATTGGGGTTTTCACAAAACCCTTGCTCTGCTTGGCTGTCTTTTTCTACCTATGCACCCGAGAACATTCACCTTCTGACTCAGAACTGCCACCGGTACTCCCTTTCCTGTCTTCTAGGCGCTCCCTATCTCGAGACTGGGAATATCTCCCAGAACCACAGGGTCTAGACTCCTCTCGCCTGGACCAAAGTTAACTCTCAGGGTCATACTCCCTGGAGATCCTTTCAGGCCCAGGATAGAACCCAATTTCCTCATCCATCTAAGCAGGGAGTCTGGAGAATTCCCCCCCTCCACTGAATATACAGATGTTTTTAGAATGCCCTTCCTAGAGTGAGGGTCTGGCTTTTTTCCTTCAGCAAAGCGGGCAAGGTGGTCTCTTTGTAGTCAGATCTTTAGCCAATCTAACTCCCCTGATTTTCTCCTCATAAGAGTTTTCATGGTCTGAAGTACTACTGGTCCGGCCACTTTTCCTTCTGTGTGGTAGAGATGAATACTCATCAATATCAGACAGGGACTGGCCTTCTTGATCAGTTGGACTAGGACTCAGTAAGTCTAACGGCCTCATGACACCCTGTTCTTGATAGTTGGCATACATGAGGTTGGTTACCATTTGGGCACGAGAGGTTATAAATGACTGGCATGAGGCCCTGTTAGGGAGAATTCTCTCTTTAGGCTGCATTTCTTAACCTAGTGAGTCCCCCAGCAGCTTTGCTGGATTTCTGGAGTTTGTTTTTTTCTCCTGCCAAGAGTGAGACTCTTTTTCTCCCACTCTTGGACATGATTTATGGTGTTCCTTTGACTGTTAATGTGTTTTATGGGCTATGGGGTTTTTTACTCCATAGGGTCTCATGTGTTTTTACTATGTGTGTTACACAGCACCCTCCGTGCAGTAACACAGGGGTGTCATAGTGACCCCCCACCATAGACTCCATACCCTGGGACTGACTACTGTCTCTCAGGGCATGTAAAGTCACCATTGGCTTTACTAGTCCCAAATTATGAACAGAAACCAGTACAAGCCATCATACTGGTCGGGGCAATTTGATTGCCCCGTGGTCTGTTGTTCGAGGGGGCACGTCTCCGCCCCCCCTGATTGAGTTTTGGCTGGTGGCATTGGATACTACTTTTTATATTCGACCGCAAATATATCCCTATGGGATTTTCCCATTGTTCGAGGCCACCAACTTTAATTATTTAATTCTCATAGCCTCGAACATACCGCTGGTTTATTTATTTAATATTAATTTGCCAGTTGGTATTTTTTGCCAGGACTCGATTCTAAAATGGCGTTTGTGTTATCTTGTGTGACTCCAACCTAGGGATGTAACTGTAGAACAGTATACCTTTAAAGATACCGTGAACCACTCAATTGAACAATAATAACCGTCACATTGTTTATACCGGTATACCGTTTATACCGTTAAGTGTGCTTTTCAATCTGATTTGGAAAGGCTGCAGTAAGCAAGTGCTGCGCAGTCTTGGTCTTGCACTGTTGGATGTGCCATCTACCAAGTAGTTTCAGTGGGAGCAGTTTTTAATGCCATTCCATAAACCACAAATGCTTGACACAAAATCATTAGGTTAGCAATAGGAAGAATAGATACAGTGCCAAGAAGGAAAAGGGTTTACTTTGGGTTGGCGGCTTTGGGTTTAAATATTCATAATGGATAATATTTGCTAAACATATGACAATGGGGGATTTCCCTGGTTCTATCATTGAATTTACATATAATAAGTCACACTGCGAAATTCACTCATCTCTGTGGGTATTCCCTGCTGCCATACCAAAGGGTAACATGTCCGTGATTACTGAACACCTTTTGGCCTGCAAGTAAACTAAAGGCTGTAACGTAAAGAGCGTGCGTGTGTGTATGCGCGCAAGCGTATACTACGATCAGCCTCCATTGATCTGCGGCAGGCAGGTTATAAAGATGGCAACATGTTCATCTTCACCAGTAGCCAGTGGGGGAGCTAAAAGCCTAAATGACCACTTAAGAAAAGCTATTCAGATTGCTTTGCCAGTCGCAGCAGGGCCCCCCCTCCTCCTCTCCACACGTGTGTTTGTGTTTGGTGGAAGCAAGGGGTCGCATTTCAGTGGAAAGTATGTTGAAAAGCCCAAATCTGGCCCTGAGTGCCTGGTTTTGTTTGTGATGATAAATCTGACAATTTATGACCTTTTAGAAAATATTTGTTAAGATTGGTTAACTCCACCTGCTATACCGCGATAACCATGATATACCGTCATTTGGCAATAAGGTTATCGTACCGTCATGAAACTAATACCGTGACACCCCTACTCCAACCCAAGTCGAGCCCTTTGTTCCACTTTTTGGCGGGCTTCTCCACAGAAGCCTCCAAAAGTGGTGCCACTCTGTCTGGGTACCACAGGGGGTGTTGGAGGGGGTTTAGGCACCCTGGACTGAGTTACCTTGTTAACTCAAGTCGCACTCTTGTGTGATTGGCCCAAGTGGTGAGCCGGCCGGCTCACCACTTAGCATGTTTGATTAACAGCTAGGCTGAGTGAATGGGGGTGTGCTGCATAAAAGCAGGGCTTTGGGGACTGGAACTTCAGAAGTCGCCACAGGACCTGAGAATCCGACGAGGGAGAAGCTGAGCCGACCTACCACAACGACACCACCGGTGGAGCCCTGCGGAACCGACTCACCACTTCCCAACGACAGAGAAGATCTCCCGGCTGGAGAGGCTTCTTCCCCTGACTGGTGGGCACAACCAGTTTACCTTCTTTTCTTCGCATCCCAGGACGTCTTGTGGTCGAATTGCCCGTGCGAAGCACCCCAGCAACTGGATAGCCACTTACCACTGGACCGCGAATAAAAGGACCGCTTCTTTTACCTGAGAACTCCGTGGCTGGTTTCTTCCCTGGCAGTGCAACGAACTCCTGTCTTCCTCCACGACAAGATCCTCTCTTCCCCCGGATGAAGCACCGACTTGCATCCGCAGCCAGGAACAACTGCCCCCGCTGGAGTATTCTCACCACTTTAAGGTACCGTGTCCGCCATGCCTCCCTTTCTAAAGATTGCTACAAGGTAATAATTATCCCTTAACCTTCTGAACTGGGCTGGCCGCCTTGACCTTCTAACTGGTCCCTTTCTTTTGGTCCAACTCTTTTTGAACCTTTGCAAGACTCTTGTGCACTTCAACTGTGTGTCCTTGAACACATTTCGTTCTGATCCTCTGAAAGTGGATCCGGCCTTCTGAACTCTAACTTCACGGTTTTACTTGCCTTCCTCTCTTGTTTTGTTCTTGTGAAAGTGTTGGGATCTGTTTCAAATTATACTCTGCTTTTCTCTCCCTTTTAAAACTAATTATTAGAGTGCCATCTGTGTTAAGCGCTCACCGCTGTCTGAAAATAAGTGGGGCTTTACTCAAGACTTGTCTAATATTCTTCTAAGGGAGTGTATATCTTTTAGTGATCGTGTTTTTGAACTGCTTACTATTAGTGCCTGTGTGTTTCTCTAGATGTGGTTTTAAATAAATAATTATATCTCTTTTACACCAAGCTCTGGTCAGTGTTTACTTGTTCTACTGTGTTCTTTTGACCTATTGTGAATACTCTGTATACTGCCTAACTCTTCTTGAGGGAAGTCTGACTGCTCAGCCACAGCTACCAAGTGAATCTGTGTGGTACAGACTGCTACCAAGTGGGTTTACTGACAAACACCTGTAGTCTTAAATCTTTTGCAGTGGTCCCAGAGGGAACTGCACAGGTTTCTGCCTAACAGGCCCCTGTTGGGAAGGGGCCTCACCTTGATCGGTGGGCCTTGCCCCACATTCTGAATAGTCAGGGCGCCTCAGCTCCCGTTTATAATTTTCAATTTCCTTTGTTAGGCTCTCAAACCTGTCTCTCTATTTATTTGCTGTTGGTAGTCTGAGAGCTGGCTTTTTAATTCTGACACTAAGGCCTGATTAATCTCATGCACCCTGCTCTGAGCTACCAACCGATCCTTTGTTTGCTGCACTTGCTGCTGAAGTGATTAATTTTCCCTCTGTGAACCTTGTATGGTACGTGCATATTCAAGGCGCTTTTCTTTCAGTAGACTAATCTCTTTCGCTTGTTCATCCCTACATTTTGCTGCCTCTAATAGTTCAGCTTCTATTTGCCTCACTCGCTCTACAATTTAATTCCTTTCTTCTCTAATTCTGGTCTATTCTTGAGAACCTAACTGTCCCTTTTTTACCTTAATTTCCAACTGATTTATCCTCTGTAATAGGACGCTGTTATCCTGATTCAAGAGGTCTTTTCCCTGAATCAGCGACGTTCTCTGTTGTTTAAGAGTACTTGCCTGCTGATGTATCTGAACAAAGTCATTTTGGGAATCAACCCCTTTGATAATTAACTGACGGTTTTCATTTTTCAACTGCTTTATTTGCAATTGAAAGGCCATAATGTCATCCAAAATGATTCTATTATGAGCAACCTGGCCCTTTAGCTTGTGTTGCAGTGTGCTCAGATTTTCTACACACTCTGTGTGCATTTGTCAGTGCACAGAACTGTGTTTCACGCTCTGCACTCCCTCGTTGCAGTGTTTTCAGCTCATCTTTGAGTTGTTGAACAAGATCCTGTCCTGTGACAGGTCTCCAGCTGGATTCATCCTACTACCCTCACTATTTTGCCAACGCTCTTCTATTAACAGCAAATGAAAATATAACTGAGCAGTTAGCTGAGCCATTTGTATCTGCTCATCACGATAAAATGCCTCAAGTGCTTTGTGCAATATCCCACCTTCAAAAAAATATGTTTTGTATGTGACTAATTTCTTTAAATACTTGATTGGTGGACTATGTTGCCAATTCTTGGTAACTTTTTATCTAGGAGCCAAGTACCTAACAGTACCGCGCAAAGGGGTCCTTTTTGTTTTATAGCCCTAGACACCCTCAGAGTATTTTCTGGTGATTGTACAAGTGTGCCTAGGATGAACTGGTGGCAGCAGTTTACTTTTATAGTATGTTTACTTCTTTTTAATGAACCACACAGTTTACCGCGCCTGGCTCAAGACTGTGGCCAGTGCCGAAAATGGCCGTGCCACAAAGTCTTTTGTTCTGTCCTTTGGCCATTTTGTCCCTTTGCCTTCCCCCAGGTCGGGTAGACCTGGGAATTCCTTATTTGGGCATGCAGCCTCCCACAAAAATCGCAGCTTTCGCAGGCTCCTGCGTGTCACGTGTGCTAGTGCCCAGGAAGAGGATTGGGACTGTCTGGTTCCAATATACCTGAATGACTGGGACCACTGTGGACCGTGATTGGTCCGCATCTGGTGTTCATGCAAGAGAGCAGATCTTCGATTGGTTATCCCAGATTTGAGAGCAAAACAAATCGTGGATAAGAGAAGGGGCTCTGTATCCATTCTAGGTCGATCACCCAAAGTTCACACAGAACAACAGAAGGAGCCAAATATCCTGAAACACTAAAGCAGACCCGTGGAATAGTCAGAGACGTGAGCCAGTTGTTCCGTCGAACCCCTGTTATTTCATCAATCACTGAAGGTCTGCAAGGGCGCTTTGACACTTTATAGTAGTGGGAACAACTACTCTCAGCACCTCCTAATTACCCTCCCAAAGAGCCTCATCAGAAGTGTTCCTGAGCCATCCAGCAAACTGACCAGCTCGAACCAGTGGTATCACTTAGGAGCACTGAGACTTAAGGAATCACCAGCTTGTGGTCCTCGGTCCTCTCCTGCCAAATCTTGTAGTCCTAGCTTCTCTGGGTGGCGATTTAAGAGAGTGTGCCACGCCACAAGCATTTGAGGTCCCTGTGTCACCCTCCTGTGGCGACGGTCATTGTAGGAGCCTTGCCTGCCTGCCCCCCAGAGATGTGCTGCACTGAACTGTCCTTTTTCCTTCACCAAGAGCTGAGAAAAGGCTACTGTCCCGCCACAGACAATCGTCCCGTCCCGCAGCCACTGAGAGCTGGAGGGACGTGCAACTGCAGGGGTTAAACCTACAAGTGACCGGGCCTAGACTGGCAAAGTTTGGCCTAGCCTGTGTGAAGGGTCGGTGAGTAGTTGCATCACTTACCATTGGACTCCTGGCACAGCCATTGTTCTTTAGGCACGAGAATCCCTAAAAATATACTCACCTTGCCTGCGCTCCCTAGCTATTCCCGAAACCCGAAAGGCACTCTACCTGCAAGGGTAGATCCTCCTGGAATAGTAGGACACTGTTCTTCATCACCCCAAGCCCCTTCCTGAACTGCCACAGCTCCCTGAAGAGGACCCACTTTCTCTCATTATGCACGACGGTGCTGTTTTCAACGCACTACTGTACTTTTGAGCGTAATGCTCCCCACTTCGTAGGTGTGGACTGCATAAGTTAGGGATCGATTTGGAAGAACTGCCTAATGCTATATTTGTGTTAACCAACCCTTCTGTTGCAGGTTGTAGCTGTGTTTTCCCCCTTAACCACCTTAGGCGAAACATAATTATGTACGTTAAATAGTGAAAGGTGAGTGTGGTAACTGTTTTATATTACTGTGGTTTATTCGTGTTTAATTATTAAGGCCTATAATAAATGTATATGTATTTTTTATATACACTTGTCTAAGCACATCATGTGGAGATTTACTGTGTGTGCTCATTGTGGGCTACCGAGCACTCTCACCTCTCCTGAGACTTAGTCTTGACCGCCTGCCAAGCTACCGTGATTGGTCTGGCTTGTCCAGAAGGTTCCCCTGTTCCATTAAATGAGAGTGGCCTCCTAAACCTCTGCCCACCAGGTCAGAGGTTCAAAATCCATCTTAACAAGGAGCAGCTGTCAAAAGGATGTCGAGCAGACGTCGAAACAGCTGTCGAAGATGCCTCGGGGTGAAAGCGCCAAGCATATCAGAGCAATATAAACTCAGTAGACAAACTCAGCACTAAGCGACCGACCAGACAGGCAGAAAAAAATGATCTGATGGGACACCAACGCGTGAAGGATTTTGGGTACACTACACGTCACATTAGGTATAGTGTTACAGCCATGCCCATGTCGATGTGCCTTTACGATCTTATCTTCGAAACAAAGATGCAATACTCTTTGATTACCACGAGACGTCGGACTATAAGCACAGAATGTGATTCAAAGCAGATTCACAAGCATCAGAAATATCATTACAAAGGCTCCTTTCAACCCACAGTCTCTCGGCCGGGACTCTCTATGCAGGAAACCTGCATGCACGGATACCGTGACAAAAATGAACACCCATGGAATGCCACCAAGCCCAGGGATCTTCCCTTACCTTTTGGAACTGAAGGACAGGTTTGTGGAACTCCTATTAAACCTAAGGGTTTATTTACACAGCAGAAAGTTCCTGAATCGCTTAAACAAAACGGTGCATCACCTGCTCCTGAGGACTTATGGCCCAGAGGCTACACCCTAGTACACAATTCTACACCCTAGTCTGGAAAGCAGGGTTTCCAGAGTGATAACCCCAGGCCAGTGTCCCCAAGGGTGACTAACAGTCTCAGGGAAATAAAACGTCCATGGGCACTTCTTTCTTTTTGGTGGGGCATGCCCTCCCAAGACCATGGTCGTGTTTTGGCGTCAGTCTTGGCCGTGCTGCTTCCTGGGATGGTAGATGGTCTTCAGTGGTCACTGGACTCTCGTGTACTTTGTGATCTGTATTGGGCATGCTCACAGTGAATTCTACTTGCCATAGTAGTCTTCTGAGCTTGGCTGTTACTACCCTGATCAATTCCAGTAAGCGTTCCATCCTCCCTACCCTCGTTGGTCTGAATGGACTTTCTCTGCCCCTTCCCTGACCTGGGTACTAGCCCTAGGATTTAGGAGTAGAAGATCAGCTTTAACACCAGAGAAGGACAATCCGTTCTCTGTACAAATCTTTTTTTAAATTTTCCATCTAGAAAGTAGCAAGAGTCGAGCTAGTGCATGTTTCCATTATCAGATACAGGTATGGGAATTTTTAGACACATTACCTTCAAATCCCAGTTTTCTATATAATCAGAATTATAGTATTACTCTAGTGAATCTACACTGGGTACCAAATACCTAATCCCAAAGCTGCAAACCTTTCTAAAATTAAACCTTGGCGGAAGGTTTTAGAAGGACAACCAAGCAGTAGTGAACAGGGAGTCTCTGAGAGGTTAGCCAAAACCCAATCAAGGTTATGTGGAAAAGCAGTCAAGGCTTAAGTCTCAGGAGTGAGAGTGGTCTAGGGCCTCAGAGAGTTCACACAATAATTTGTCTTAGACAGGTATTTAAGCACACACAAAAAAAATGAAACTAGCAGATAATCTTAACATACAAAACCTTATATCGCAAATAAATACAATCGCTAGTAGGCTCACTTACAATGCATGAATCAATAATTAACCAGGTAAATCATGTAATGAATCAGATGCAGATACAATAAATATAACCAGTACAACCCCAATTCCCTTTTCCCTTTCACTTAAGAAGTCCAGACATAAGATGTATAGGGCCTAGTGCCCAAAGGTGTCAGGCTTTGCCCTTGGAAACTGTGGCAAACTTGGAAACACTAACGTTATTGCTTGTACAAGTTTTTCAGTCTAGTCTTCCACCAAGATGGCCGCTGTTTGTTTATATTGGAGCCACGCCCCCCTGCACAGTGCGTTGTATCTGTCCATTCTCCTTTGACATCATGGAAGCAGTTCAAGGTGCTAAATATTTCACCAAGTTAGACCTCAGAGGGGCCTACCACCTATTGCGAATAAGAGAAGGGGACGAGTGGAAGACTGCCTTCCGAACACCTTTGGGTTTGTTTGAATATCGAGTCATGCCTTTTGGTTTAGTAAATACCCCGGCAATCTTCCAGAGATTTATGGATAAAATATTTGCAGATCTATTATTCCTTTCGGTTGTTGTCTATTTAGATGATATTCTAGTCTTCTTCTCGAACCTACAAGCACATCACCGGCATGTTAAAGAAGTGCTCCATCGTCTGAAGATCAACCGCCTATTGGTTAAGCCTGAGAAATGCCAATTCGACACCACAAGAGTCTCCTATTTAGGCTTTATTCTTTCCAGGGAGGGCATCGACATGGAGCCCAGGAAGGTAAAGGCAGTTTTGGACTGGAAGGAACCCCAAAGCGTCAAAGAAAAGCAACTGTAAAAAGCTGTGCCGGAAGAACGAAGGAGGACAGAGTACAAACGCCTAGCAAGGGCGAGAACCAGGGAAAAAACAGTGGAATGCCAGAAGGATAAGGGAACATTGAGGTAAACAAGAGGAAAACTGAACTTCACAGCAGCGTGGTCCAAAGAAGAATGGACAGATACAACGCGCTGTGCAGGGGGGAGTAGCTCCAATATAAACAAACGGCAGCCATCTTGGTGGAAGACTAGACCGAAAAACGTCAAGCAATAACGTTAGTGCTTCCAAGCTTGCCACAGTTTCCAAGGGCAAAGTCTGACAAAAGGTCACAGGTTCCAATGCAGGTTTCTCCAGGGAAGGTATTCGCTAAAAGGATACAATGGGCTAGTGGTGGTGATTTCAAACAGTTTGAAACTATTTAAAAGTGGCATAATTATTTGTCCCAAGACAGTTAAGTTCTCCTCTCTTTTCTAATAAGGCTAGCCCAGGAGTAGAATACTTGACTCCGGTTTGACAACTAAACGGAAATAAAGAGGGAGTTAAAAGACAAAGGGCTGTGTAACCAATGCTATCCTTTGTAGGACAAGGGGGCACAGGAACAGTTGCATTTACTTACCCTCCCTGACTCCAATTTTCCCATTTCACACAGTGGACCGTCTGGGGGTCGCTGAGGACACAATCTTCCTTTCTTTGTTCGAGTGAGACACACACAGGGGTTGTAGGTTTGAGTGCTTCTTCCAGTCGGGTCCAAATTTAAGATGAAACACCTGATGAAGAATGCAGACTTGCACAGTTCAGACCCCTTCAGGACACTTCACAGGATGGATGAAGACGAGTTCCAGGGACGGTCACCAATTGGAGGTGGCGACAGGTGATCTTCCAGGTGCGTTCAAAGAAGCAGCTCCAATTCAGCCTGCTTTGATGCTAGGATGCTGAAATGACAGGAGAAGGTGACTTATGGTACAAGCTGGCAACCACCAAGTTTCCAGGCTTGAACGTAGAATAGCGACGTCTCTGGCGAGGTAGCCCACAAGGGAGCGGTCAGTTCACCGGGCTGTACAGGCCATTTCGGAAATGCTCTTGGGGCATGCAACCTCAAATAGATTTTGAGACTAATTGATCCCACTAGTCCAAGGGCTGAAGCACCGACAAGGGTCTTCTGGAACATTCAAAAGGAGCGGGGCTTCACCGGGCCAGTCACTGGAGAGGATGCTGGCCTGGAAGCAGGATTTGTTCCCAGCTCGTCAGCGGGATGCTCTTAGACGTAGGATTCTTGGCTCCAAATTAGATCTGAAGAATTGCTGCAGAAGTACACCCCATATCCAGAATTGGAGCTGGAAGTTAGTCCAAGGCCACCTATGGAAAGGATCTGAGACATTTAAACAGCCAGTAGTACGGAATGTTGTAAGCCCCGTTGTAAGCCCCGTTGAGACAAGGACCAGGAGGTCCAAAAGGGGCGTGATCTGAAGTTCATGACAAGGGCTGGAACAGGCATGGCTTGAAGTGTGTCAGCAATATCAGCCAAAGCAATTGCACAGTTTGTGTGGAAGGCAGATTACACATATCTACAGTTGGAGATTCTTGAGGGCAGACTTACCTCCTTTAAACTCAATCCTCTTCCAAACTCCATCCCATGCTCATTCAGTATCCTTATATCTCCCCTGAGCTTTCCGATGCCTTATAGCTTGCGGTAAACCCTGCAAGCTTCTATTCTGAATTTAGTTTCTAACTGTAAAGGTGTTGGCCTCCCTAACACTGTGCAGCACTGTTGGGCTCTGCTCTGGACTTCTGATAGGATTAAGATTGCTGGAAAGTTCAGTGCTGCATGGATTATGATAGGGGTCCTTTGCCCCCTTTTTTTCTTTCAAGCTTCTTGAATGGAAGAGCAAAGTTTTTTTTTGCTTTACTCACCTGTCGATTTTTTAAAGAATTAATTTGAAATATCACAGCAAAGGGATCCTGAGGAAACTTTGGATGGGGGGCACACCTAAAGTGTCCACTTCAATGGGGACTTGCTGTACTAACATCCCCTATGCACTTGTCTCTAGCCCACTGTTCCACAGGGCTGGGATAACCACACAAGTGTTGATACTTGATTATAAGAAGATGAATGTCAATTACAGTTACCTGTGTTTTAAGGAAAGAGTAGTCCAAGCATAAGTGACAAAATAAAACGTTACGACAAATAATCAAAACTGTATAAACTTTGCCATCTACTGTCTGATTTAGAACTGTTGTCTAACTTTACATATAAACGATAGAAAAGAATTGTCTGCCCCATCATGTTTTTTGAATGATCACATAATGCTACATACTTACGAGCAAGTGTACACTTTCTTGGATGTGTCATGATTGTTCCGGACATGCTTTCGGAGACTGATTGAAGAGTTAAAAGATCGATCACAATGCCGGCATGGATATCTCTTCATACACTATTCAGAAGACGAACAAGAAATGTAGCAGTGAGAAAATATTCTATGACACTATTCTCCAAATCTATACACTTTCAATGAAGCAATGATTGAATTGGGTGAGAGATGACAAAATTACAAAAGCCCTTTCTTTTAAAAAATAAGTCTCCTTTCATTTTTTTTACATTTAAATAATTTGTCTATTGTATTTTGCCTTCGTTTTCTGATTTGTTATTTGCATGAACAATGTTTCCATCATATCATATACTATATAATAAAAGGCCAGATGTATGTTTGTTCGAAGCCGTCTTGCCCACTACGCCTGTTATCACCACTAGAGGAGCTGTTGCATTACGCATACAAGAAGACTTCAAGTTCATCTTCCAGGTGAACAAAATGTGTATTTCAACAATGATAACATACAATTAGCTGCAGAAGAACAAGTTACTTACCAACTGGTAACGTTCTTTCGATTGGATGTTCCTCCAACGTATTCCTCATCTTAGATGTATTCCTATCCAGCCTTAGCTGCTTCAGAAAAAAAATTCAGCCGAGAGCGCTGTGCACCGATGTCGTCGAGTCGATGGTCCCTCGAAGGCCTCTGTCGAGGGTGACGTCATTGGGTGTATAAGTAGCACGCGAGGCACCTGTTGGCCTCAGTTCTGTTTTTCCCCCTTTACTATTGATATTGGACTGTGTAGATTGTGTCAGCAGACAGGTATTTGCCTTGCGAGAGTTGAAGTGACAATAACCGGAAAAATCTACAGAGGGGTAAGTTGGGAGGGCGATGAGGAATACGTTGGAGGAACATCCAATCGAAAGAACGTTACCAGTTGGTAAGTAACTTGTTCTTCGAGGGGATTATGTCCTCTAACGTATTCCTCATCTTAGAGAGACTCCCAAAGCAGCATGGACAATTTCTCTGGAGGAGGGGTTAGATTTTTTGATACCCTTAGATGGCCGAGTATAGTACTGCTTTACCAATATTCAGCTCCTTAGACTGGGAAGCATCCAGACTATAGAATTCTGAAAAGGTATGCAGTGAAGACCAAGTTGCTGCTTCACAAATGGACCTTATAGGAACACCTCTTTGTAGGGCTGTCGAAGAGGCAATGCCTCTGGTGGAATGAGCCCTTAGACCTTCTGGTGGGTCTTTTTGTGCTAATCTGTAGAATTCTGAAATGCAAAGCACAATCCAGCGTGATATTGTTTGCTTTGTCACCGATTGACCCAATTTCCTTCCTGTGTAGCCGATAAACAGTTTATTGTCCACTCTAAGCTTGGAAAGCCTAGAGATGTAAAAGCTTAAAGCTCTTCTTGGATCCAACATGTGTAATATTCCCTCCTCCTTACTAGGATGAGGTGGAGGATAGAATGCGGGTAAAACAATGTTCTGACTTAAATGAAAATCAGACACCACTTTAGGTAAAAATGAGGGTTTAACCCTCAACACAACTCTGTCCTTATAGAACACAGTTTAGGGTGGGCCAGAAGACAGTGCCTGCAATTCACTCACTCTTCTTGCAGATGTTAAAGCAACTAGGAAAGAAGTTTTCCATGTCAGTAATCTTAATGGACAAGTGTGCAAAGGCTCAAAAGGAGCACATATTAAGAAATTTAGGACCAGATTGAGATCCCAAATTGGTACTTGAAATGGGTAAGGAGGAAACAAATTAGTGAGTCCTTTTAAGAATTGCACTACCAAAGGAATTTTGAAATAGGAGCATTCTTCTGACAAGCGCTTGAAGATGGAAAGCGCCGCAAGATAACCTTTAATGGTTCCAACATTTAGACCTCTCTGTGCTAGGGACAGGAGGAAGGACAGTACTTCCGGAATAGAACATAGAAATGGATCGACATTCTCTTCTCTGCACCAGTTGCAAAACTTTTTCCAACAGCAACGGTATAGAGACTTTGTTGCTGGCCTTCTTGCCGAAAGCAACACCTCCATGACATCATCTGGAAGGTCCCAATTCTTGTATCTCAGCCTTTCAGTACCAAGTGTGAAGGTTGAGCGTTTTGACCTCTGGATGGAGAACCTGACCTTCCATTTGTGAGAGAAGGTCCCCTCTCTGAGGAAGACATACTGGGGGACAGATGGACATGTGTAGAAGGTCCGGGTACCACGTTCTCCTGGCTCAATCCGGGGCAATTAGGATCATGCGTTTCCCGAACCGTCTCGGTCTCCTGATGACCTGAGGAATGACAGGAATCGGAGGGACCGCGTACAACAGCGGGAAATTCCACTCCACCACGAACGCGTCTCCCCGGGCTCCTCTCGGGGGAAATTCCCTTGAGCAATACCTTTTGCACTTCCAGTTGATTCCGGTCGCAAATAGGTCAACTTGAGGGTTTCCCCAAAGGGTGAAGATCTCTTGCATGACTTCCTGAGCAAGTTCCCATTCGTGGGACACCATGCACTGCCTGCTCAGAGCATCTGCCGTCATATTCTCCTCCCCGACTAGATGAACTGCCGTTAAAGAGATTCCTTCCTGAATTGCCCAATACCAGAGCTGCATTGCATCTCTGCACAGAGGTAGTGACCCTACACCTCCTCTTTTGTTTAGATAATGCATGGCCACTCTGTTGTCCGTCATTAACAGGACATTTTTTACTTTGACAGATGGCAGGAAAGCTTTCAGCACTAGTCTGATTGCTCTCAGCTCTAAAAGGTTGATGTGTAGTTTGGACTCCGATGGAGACCAACGACCGCTGATTGTCAGATCGTTGGCATGAGCTCCCCACCCCATGAGTGAGGCGTCCGTCACTACTGTGATCTCTGGCCATGGTTGCCAAAAAAGTTCTCCTTTTAGGATATTTTCTGTACAAGTCCACCATAGAAGATCTTGTCGAACCTTGTTCGTAATCTGGAGAAGATCCGTCATTTGACCTGAGAACTGGGACCATTGAGTCTTTAGAGCCCATTGAAGGGATCTCATCCTCAGACGTGCCCCCGGACTTTGGAAACCATCTGAAGAATGTCTTGAGCCCTCGACCTGGTTGGCAAGCTTTTTCCCAGGGATGTGTCTAATACAGCTCCTATGTATTGGAGCTGTTGAGTGTCATTTGTGACTTCTTGAAATTGAGGGAGAAGCCCAGTCTGTGGAGGAAGTGGCAGGTGACATTCAGGTGATCCAGTGCCTGTTCGGCAGAACGTGCTCTGATCAACCAATAGTCTAGGTAGGGGTAGATGTGACTCCCACTCTCCTTGCGGTGCGCTGCCACTACTACCATCAGTTTGGTGAAGACCCTTGGGGCAGAGGTCAATCCAAATGGCAGGACTCGAAACTGATAGTGTGAGTTGCCAACTATGAACCTCAGGTATTCTCTGTGCTTGAGATGAATCGGCACATCAAAATAAGCATCCTGGAGGTTCAATGACACCAACCAATCCTGAAGGTGAAAGGCCTGAAGGATCTGAGAAAGGGTAACCATCTTGAACTTGTCCTTCCTGAGGAACTTGTTCAAGTTTCTTAAGTCCAAGATGGTCCGAGTCCTCCGTCCTTTTTGGAGATCAAAAAATACAGAGAGTACCATCCCATGTTCCTCTCCACTGCAGGTACTGGTTCTATAGCACCTTTCTCCAGCAGGGTTAGAACTTCCTGCTGTAGGAGCGGGTCCGAAAACTTCAAAGGGTGTCTCCCTGGTGGATTGCTTTGAGGTTTGTTAGAAAAGAAAGGCAGTAACCTTGGGCTATTATTTCTATTACTATTCTTGCAGATGTTGTGACAGCCTTCCTCCTACAGGTGTCTTGTGATGCAAGTCCTCAAAGTAGTTTTGTGGCTGTTGCTGGAGCCGCTGATGGCAAAGAGGCTGTAGCTGGAGCTGGCTTTGCACATTTTGCTCGTCCACCGTGAGTAGCCTTTCTCTGGCCCCTTTGACTGGCCATTCCTCTCGCCTTTCCATATGAGGAGTAGTAACGATACGATCATCCCCTCCAAGATTGACCTGGCGCACGAAAAGGCTGAGGTTGCCTAATAGCAGCTCTCAAAGACTTGACAGCTGCTTTTGAGGTCTGCAACCTCTCAAGGCTCTCGTCAGCCTTGCTGCCAAAAAGGTGAGACCCGTCAAAGGACATGTTCAGAAGGCGGTTCTGTACGTCTGGTGCGAAACCAGACTTCCGTAACCACGCAAATCTGCACATTACCGTGCTAGTGCCCATGGACCTGCTCACACTATCTACAGTGTCCAATCCAGATTCAAGGGATTACTACATGGCCTCCTTCCCATCTCCAACGATGGCTAGGAATCCTTCCCTTTCGTCCCCTTCTGGTATGTGCTCCGCCGCCATTGCAATGCACTCCCACAGAGTGTACGAAAACTTTGCCAAGGCACATGTGGAGTTGGCTGATTTTAACGCCATACTCCCAGCTGAAAATACCTTCCATGCCCAGCCATCCACACGCTTATCGTCCCTGTCTGGAGGGATAGAAGGGTACGCCAGTTTGTTAGAAGCAGTGGCTGCCTGTATCACCAAACTCTCGGGAGTGGGATCTTTAGACAGATAGCCGGGGTCGCTACTGGCAGGGCGGTATTTTGAAGTGAGGGATTTATTCACTGGCGGAATAGAATCCAGAGTTTCCCAATTTTTGGCCACCCTATTTTGCAAGGCTAAATGAATGGGTAGTATTGGGTCTTCAGTAGGACCATGATTCAATGTGTCTGTCAGATCATCTTGGATGAATTGGGCTGGTGGTCTGGTCCATCCTAAGTAATCTACCACCTTTGTCATTAGTTGATGGTATGATGGACTGGCATGTTCTCCTGGTTCTAGCCTACCAAAGTCATTTTCAGGAGATGTATCAATGCCACTTGCATTGTGTAGTGATTCAACCAGATCGCTCATCCTGCTTTCTTCTGAAATCAGACATTCTGGGACATTTGGGGTGCCCTATTCCAGCCCAAAAGGTACATTCTCCTCATCAGATTTCTCCTGTTCCTCAAAGATTGAGGTCAGGGACTTGAATTCCTTCCTAGGAAGAGGTTTGAAAACCTTTTCTGGGAGAGGTGGAGGAGGAGTATTAATGGGTCCTGAAGGCACTACAGGTCTTGTAGCCTTCACTTTCCCATTTTCTGGCTGACTTGTCCGAACTGGAGCCTTTGGCCCAGAGGGCTTTGGGGTCGGCGTCGACGTAATACCTGTCGTCGACGGCGCCGGCTTCGAAGGCGTCGAGGCGCTCTTCGAAGACTTGCCGTTCGAGGTGCGTTCGGTCTCGGATGGCGTCGGTGACCTCGAGCGGTCGACTCGACTCGAGCGGCTTTTCTCGCTCGGCGTCCTAGAAGGTTCTCTATCCTTCCTCTTTTGATCACCCGGGCTCGAGGGCGCGCCAGTGTCGGAGCCGGCCGGCTTCCGAAGAAGGTGCGGACCGAGGCGTTGCTTTCTCGAACAACTCCATCATTTTGACCCTGAATGTTTTGTCGGAGACGTGTGATGGGAATCACTTCGGGATCAGGACCGAAGCCTTTTGCGTCGAGGAGACTTCTCCTCACAGGACCTCGACTCGACTCAACGCTAGAGGCTTTACGGTCAGGTTACGACCTACCTTTAGTTTTCTCCTCCTCTCTCGCAAGGCCTTCCCAGTCATCGCCCGACACTTCTTACAGGCCTCCATGTCGTGGCCTTCCCTGAGGCACCACAAACACTCTCAGTGCGGGTCTGTGATAGACATTTTTGAACCGCACGATTTGCACTTCTTGAAACCCGATCTCGGGGTTGTAGCCGGCGTCGATGACTAGGACATATTCGTTATATTTACTTATTCTCACAGAACTCGAGACGCGCCGAATCTCTGAAGCAACGTATACTGCGGATAAATGGAACTGAGGCCAACTGGCGCAGGGCGTGCTACTTATACACCCGATGACGTCACCCAGAGGCCTTCGAGGGACCATTGACTCGACGACATTGACGCACGGCGCCCTCTGCCGAATTTTTTTCCGAAGCAGTTAAAGCTGGATGGGAATACATCTAAGAGGAGGAATACGTTGGAGGACACAATCCACTCGAAAAGGCCCAAGACGGGGATACCACTTAAACAGAATACTTCAAGTTGCATACACTAAGAAAATATATACATTAAAAAAAAAACAGCAATTCATTTGATTAAGCACGATTTCTCTACCAAAATAAATTACTTTTTTTCAATGTACTTATGCATTATGTAATTATTCATTTTTAATATTTCTTGGTATGTATAAATAATATTCTTCATGTACATTTTAAAATTTGACTTCAATTTACTTTACATGTCTACTTCGAATCATGCTGCACATGAATTTTATTACTCTGACATCCCTCAACATTATATGTTTGAGTCCAAAACCTGTACGTGGAATTCAAGATGAGGATTAGATACAACAATTGGCCGTATGTACTATGTTCAACTTTCAATGGATTCTTTGAGATTTTGTTTGATATTACTACTCCATGTAAAAGGGGAAAGATCCTTTAGAAATCTTTTTATCTAA
The DNA here is from genome assembly GCF_040938575.1 of Ambystoma mexicanum. Taxonomy (NCBI): domain Eukaryota; kingdom Metazoa; phylum Chordata; class Amphibia; order Caudata; family Ambystomatidae; genus Ambystoma; species Ambystoma mexicanum. The sequence goes on from NC_090934.1 coordinate 1,276,013,717, forward strand.
TGAGATAAATTACATTAAAATACACGACATAATATATTTGCACTTTGAAAATGTCTTCCTTCTCGCACATTAGCCTGCGTACACAGGCTTTTCCACTATTATATATATATTTGTTTTCTTCAAATTCATGTTTTTCAGGGGGAGCTCCCGAAATTCACTTCACTGCATGGCATTTTTGTTTTTGTTTTGGTAATAAAGTGCTCCTTAAATGTCGATATTAATTTCGATATAGATTAACAGAGTGCACCATTTACAATCCAGTAATTATTTTAAAGGCAAACATTTTGAATCGTAAAATTCCGACATTGGAATTTTTCTGTTGGGGCATTCCAATTTTATGTTGTTTAACAAATGAGTGGAACTGAAGCACAGAACAAGCACTGCCATTAAGAACTGTCTGCCCTAATAGATACAGTTAAACCTGTCTTGTAAATCTTCATGCATGAGAAATCCTCACAGTTCTGCAGTCCATTTCCAGAAAACTCAAAGGTGCCTAATTTTGGAAGGTTTCTGGATCCCCATAAGACAACAGAAAAGTATATTGAGAGTGCTATACTGAGGCAAGGTTTGCCAGTCATTACAGTAACCCCTATTTGGTCCGAATAGTGTAGAACAAAACAATGGTAATTTCTACTAATGTCAGCAATCTTTGTTTTTGACTCACCTTTCTAATGAGCCTGCGCCAATTGCTTCTGCCACCAGTACCAATGTTTCGTTGGTATATCTTATGGTGCAATCACAAGCTGGATGCTAGAGGAAGGGACAGGGAAAGTCTACTGGCTGAGGACCACCACCTGCTCTGTGATATAGGCCCTGAATGGGGTATGCAAGATATGCCCCATCCCCTCCGTAGGTTCATGTGTGTAACAAGTACTCCTGACAAGAACTCCCTAGAACACCCTGAAACCATGTTTATACTTTGATAGTACATGTGGCTCCAACTTGAAGGAAGTCGATTGCGGGCTCCCACCCCAACAGGTCCGTAAGAAGCAGTATGCGTCAGGAGGAGTTGTTTGCAAGAGCTACTCGCTGACCATGCACCAGAGACACATTAACTTGTTTGCGATCAAAAGGGATGGGTCAGGAGTTGTGCTATATATACAAGGCACACGGATATCCAGGCAACCTTAATGGAGTGTTGGGGGAGTCTGATACGTGATAATACTACATTCAAAATGGCAGCCAAGCATGTTTAAACTTTAGAAAACAGAGTGGTCAGCTTCCCGCATAGAGGTACCTTCCCAATTGAAAGCATATGGACAATGGGTAGGCTTGATAACCTTAGAGCAATACAGGGACACAATCGCTCTGCATACATACCTCCAAATTATCATATGGCCCGCCCACAGCCCTACTTAAGCATACATGTGTAGTGGCCTAGTGTGGAAGAGCATGTGGAGCAGAAACGAGTTGTAGAGGAGTGTGTGGGAAGGAGAAGGGGAGGGGAGGTGAAGGAGAGCATTGCAGATTGGCATAGAGGTGAACAAGAGACAGAAGGAGAGTAGGAGACAAAGGAAAGAAGAAGTGTGCAGTGAAGCAGCAAAGAGAGGATGGAGCGGAGGAGAGTGTTGGGATACACATACAGCATCCTGCAAGGAAAAAGAGGTTTACACTATGTAAGTTGTATTAGTCCACGGTGTGGCTTGTTTAGATGCAGTAATATTACAATTAGTGTGTGTTCTGTGCAGTTTAGAGACTCTGTGTTTATGTTCCTATGTATCTAGGTTTGAATACATTTTAGTATGAGGTATTAGTAACCCGGAAGGAGACTGCGCCAAATGTTCCAAGAGAATGTGTTTATTTACAAAAGTGCCCTTAGATAATGACACGTGTTTCGGTCTCCCAGAGACCTTACTAATACCTCATACTAATGCTTAAGCAGGTTTTCTCTTGGCTAAACTCAGTATCCGGTGAGACGCGACTATTTGTATTTAAGGAAACCTCTTTGAAATACATTTATCATCACAAGATGTCGCCATGTTAGACCAAACCGCTACAGCCAAGATTCTTGAATACATTTTAGTTGCATCATGTAGCAACATAACAAGCAAAAATGTAATCGCAATGTCATCACAAAGGGTACAACTATGTAGTGCATAGAATGGAGTTGCGAGGAGCTCTGTGATCATAAGTGAGGGAACAACATTGTTTTGGCTCTAAACACGAGGGACTTTTTTTTATAGAGAAGAACTGTAGGGGGCTGCAGTAAACTTGTGAAGTGGACACATGATGACTTAGGATAAATATGTAGTTAAGAGTACCATGGTATCAAGAGTTTTGCCATCTTTACATGAAGCCTTCCTGAAGATTACAGGCTTTTTGTAGTTAGAGCCTTACGCTGCAGAGTTTCTGGTTTGCAGTGGTTGAGTTTCCTTCCCTCTGCAAGTGTTTGGATGACTGAAGTCAGGAGAGGGGGAGGAAGCAGGGCACATGGGGGCAGATGGCAGTAGCAGGCCAAATGGCTGCTAGAGGCAAGAACGGAATTAACTGCCATTAGATTTATTTTTTTATGGTTAGATGGATGTGTAGGTGTGAGGCCCAAACTTCCTAGGAACACAAAGCCTTGTTACTGAATGGCCAGCGGATCCAGTTAGGTTGTGAGGGTCGGATTGGGGTTAGTCAATAAATGCATGAAATGGATGCAGGGCAGAGCTTGACTGTTTTATGATTCCATCTGGTTTATCAGGAAAATAAGTAGGATACGTGCTAGGGAGGACATATGATTTAAGATTAAAGTCGCATGACGTGTTGCAAGGAAATGCTGGAGGAGCAGTTTGTTGTGCCAGCGGGCCTAGGGTAATGTGGAGGATATTGTGTGATCAAAGGAATGGCTGCTGTCTTCACTCCTCCCTCTCTATGATGGGATATAATTGGGGCTATGCACATCACGAACTGGGTTATAATTTCTCTGACAAATGGGACGTGTCAACTATTGAAAATTGTTTGAGATAGCAGAACAATTCTATTTCAGGATGTCATGGCTCACTGCGTAGTGAGACCACATGAAAAGGGGATTGTGCTTAGTAAATGTATCCAAGGGGGTTAGAGAATACAGGGCATCTTTAGATTCTTTGTCTTGGGTTTAGTCAATGGGGATTGTGAGATGACGCTGTAATTGAATGTACAATTATGCAAATTATTTGATTTTGCATTTAAAAGTTGTAATCTTGTTTACCACAAGGAGGAGTTGTTAGTTTTCAGCTTTACGAAGCTGACTAACTTCCACCCCAGCCGTTTGCATGTAATAAACTTGCTCTTCCGGCAACATGCATGCACTATCTTCTTGATTTTTTATCCTCTCAGATGTTGGGTCTACCCTTCTACATTTGGTGACCCCGATGTGATCTCCAGGACCTCCGAGATGTTGAGGGTTTCCTTGCCACACACTCAGCTGCAGTGCCTATCTGCAATGATCAGTCTAGGTGTACATCAAGAGCAGTTCACAGACACTGTGTTGTCAGAAGGCCTATCTGTTACCTGCAGATGTGTGATGCGGCTCAGCTGTGCAGGACATTGGAAGGGACGCAGCTACAGAGGACACATTATGTGAATGCATTTTGAGGGGAAACCGAGGGAGAAGAGGGAAAGGTGATTATTTAGGGTTATGGGGATGTGTGAGATTGAATGAAGTCAGAGAGGACATTACGGTTAAATGGAGTTAGAAAGGTAGTTGAGATTGAATAAGAGTGAGAAAGTTAATTGTGAGTTCGGAGGAAACAAATGGAATTATGAATTGTTATATGTTCTTTTTCACTTCATTATTTTATTTTCTTATTGGTAGTCCAGTAGTGAAGATGGATCTCCTCGTAGTCGAGGAAAGACAGCGTTGTAGCTGAAAGCGCTGTAGTTACGGTCCGTTATATGGGCGATGAGCAGTACTTCCCCGTCCCTATAAAGATGTGTGTGTGCAGGTGTACACTCCTTTGTCTCGAGTGAAGGAGATATGATGAGGAACCATGGTATAAATAATTGTGTTTTTTATTATTGATGCCGTATTCGTCTAATATGAAGGAGTACTTGGTGCGGCCCCACTTTTAGCCCAGAGTGAGGTGATTGAGGTGCGAGTGAATACTAGGTGAATGGTTGAGGGGTGAACTAGTGTGGGGTTTGGTTTTTGTTAAAGTGGTTATAGTATTTATTGGATTGATGCAGGATCGGCCTCTGGGAAATCTTTATTTTTTGGTTAAGAACAAGGTAGGAATTGGAAAGGAGTATGGAGACTCTGTTGGGACCTATATGCCAGTCGCTCCCACGAAACATTCCTGAAGTACCACCGTGAGTGGGTTCAGTGAACTAAAGGCAGGATGTTTAAATCTTGGCCCGAAGAGGGCATGCATGATAGGGGAATTTCAGAGAATATGTACACCTATTTGTCTGCAAAATACAAGGGGAAGGAATTGGAGAAAAGGATGAGAATCCTTGAGTTGTGTAAAATGTACGAGGATGCAGGAAAAGCCCCTGAGGGTAAGATCGAGTCAGTGAGACAGAGCATGTATACCTAGAAAATCCTACTGCCCGCCACTGTATGGTTGCTTCCTTTATAGCCTGCTGCGGAATAAACCAACCCCCAGTATTCCACCCCAGTTGACTGTAGGCGGGAATCAATAGCAAGGGAACGATTGAGGATGGAGGTAGACAACCAAGCATGTAGAGGTTTAGAAGTGCTGCAAAGAGCAGAGCAGGAGTTAGCAAAAGTGATGCAGGTAGACAGGGAAGAGCAGAGCACAGAGAAAGGTTGGGATATGTGGGAATCGGGAAAGATCTTTTAAAAGATTAATAGCACAGTTATTAGCAATATTAAGGTGGACCCAGACAAGGAAAGTCTCGGTCTAGATGTGATACCTGAAGTTCCGGCACATGGAATGGCACGCTGCGGTAGTGAAGGCTATGATTCAGTGAACACTGAAAGAGAAGCAGGAGTAGCAGAAGAAGGACATGGATAACAGATGGGGAACAGAGGGAAGCACTGAGAGAGATGAGGGAGGTTATGCCATGGGGACCACTGCTCAGGAGGCATCATGGTGGCCGAGCAACAGTTGTGAAATGTAAAAAGGGAACATGGATGGATCAGATAAAAATAACAGGAATGCAGTTCCTGCTATTGCAGAAGGGACTGGGAAGAGCACATTATAAACCATGGGCACATATGGATCAAAATAATTTGATAAAGACACTATCCTTGCTCACTGCAGGAGCAGGGAAGTGGATTTATGCCCTGTAAAAACAGACAGCAGGGATAATGTTGGCCGTGGGCAATATGAAAAGTGTTTGCCGCTCTACTGGGGGAGCAGGCATATATTTGGAGAAAAGCAGGGTATCCAGGGGTGCAGATGGACACCGATGATCATCAGGACGGTGCATACTTTAATAATTGTAGGACACGAGTATGGGCAGAAACGCATACTCAGACACACCAAATATAAATTCAATTATGGATCGCACTATGAAGGCAGACGATGATCCTGCCTTGTGTATCAGCTAATTCAGGAAATGTGGCAAGCATGGGATAAAAATGTTGCAATATGTTTTCAAATGTTAAAGAAGGGACTCCCCAATGATGTACAGAATGAAATAGTTGGGATTGAAGCAAAAGGATGGGCAGAGATTCAGGCACACATAGCTCATCATTGTAGGAGGCAAGAAAAAGAGAAAGAAGCAGAAAAACAGCCGCAGAAAGCGGAGGCAAAACTAGTACAAAAGAAGCTAGCTAAGCTAAGTATGTAAGGGACAATGATTACGAGGCCCACTAAAGGACTGCAGGTACAGCAGGAGCAGAATGAAGAGAATATGGCACAGGGATGGATAGACCGATTTGTTACACATAGAAGGGAGATGGGAAGTTTGGTGGTGGTGTATTCAGAGGGATGAGGCCTAGTGTTGCTGGACAATTTGGAGGTCAGTTTGGAGGACCGTTTGGAGATCAGTGTTGGTCTTGTGGAAGGATGGGACATATATCGCGAGATTGCAGGAGTAAATCGCCATATTTTTCTGATTCTTGTGCTAACCGAAACGGATTAGCAGGTAGGTTTGTGTATCATCCCTTGTCACAAATGCAGCTCCCAACTATGCCACAGCAAGCACGAGTAGTTCAGTGCCCAGGGCCTGAGGTCACACGACCCACAGGCAACCGCCAACTGTATCAGCTTAGGCACCTATACAATCATGGGATAAGAATGCTTTACCCCCCCAGGTACGGTGATGCACCATACCGGAGTGAGTCTCTTAGGGGGTAAAACTTTCCCGTTCCCAGTTACGAGCACATATCCTCACTAGGACAGCACACAGAGAGCTCTGACATGTCCAGTCCGGTCAGTCACTACCGTCAAGCAAGAGGAACCCCAGGCAGGTGTGACAACAGACCGTACATTTACTTTTATGGTCGATACAGGGGCAACTAAATCTTGCATCAATTAAGGTTAGTTTACCCTGTCAGGAAAGATGATGGGCATGCAGGGATTGTCTGGAGCAATTTTGTCGGGTCCTATAACAGAAACCCCAGTGAATCGCTTAGGTAGAGACCTCCTGATTAAATTGAATATGATGATCTTGTTCTCGGAGGAAGGTATAGTATGCCCGACACAAGGTTTGTATCCTGCTAGGACAATAGGGCTTATGCAAGCATGTTACAGCGATAGCGAAGTGCGAGGGGTGCCTGAACATCAAAATCTGTTCATCTATGGGGTGACAATAGTGCTAGGAAGGGTGCCTGGATTAAAGATAAAGCACTGCACAGTCCTGCCAAGTTTTTATTCCGTCCTGCTATCCCGCAATAAAAAATGACAGGTACTGTTATTACTTTGCATATAGAAACAGTGATTACGAGAAAGGACAGGATTGTTCTTTTGGGCACAGATGAGGAAGGAGAGGAATGGCACACAGTTCTGTGCATAGATCCAATGCTGTCGTGAAGGGGGTTTTCTGATGAATAGTTGTCAGAGGATGCATAGGACACAGGAGAAATGGTATTTGAGATTAGTATACCATGCCGGATCAGGATAGAGCATAGAGAGCTACCGCAGATTATATCTATTGTTAAAAACCGCATCGCCATATTTGCAGGAGGACTTGGAGAAAGTACCTAGTGACTTGTGGACCAGTAATATCCATGTAATCTCCATGACGTTTGAAGAGCATAGGGGCAGTGCTGATAAAACTAACACCAGGTGCGATATTGCCTCGAGTGAGACAATACCCCATGTCAAGGGAGGGTGATGAAGGGATCTATGATAATATTGTGGCATTGTGGCAGCAAGGTATAATACAACCATCAGTGTCCCTGTGTAACACAGCCATATATGCTGTGAAGAAAGCGAAGTGTTCTAGTTGGAAGATGGAACAGGATTTGCAGCCTTTGAATAATATTATGGAGGTTGAGTTTCCGGTGGTTCCAAATCCTGCTACCATTCTTTGTAATATTCCCACTGGAGCCACTTAATTCACTGTGATTGATAAAAAGAATGCATTTTCCTTGGTTCCTTTGCACCCCAATTCTCAATATCTTACTGCGTTTACATATCGTGGATAGAGATTTCAGCACACGGTTTACTACAGGGGTATTGTGAATGCCCTAGTATCTTTACTAGGGTGGTACATATGGATTTGGGGAACTTACACGTGCCAAGGACGGTGATTCAGTACGTGGACGATCTGTTCGTATTGTGATTAATCTGATGATGTCATCAGCCTTTTCAGGGGATAGCCTCTCCCCATGTGGGCAGGAAAAGGCAGGACCTACCTGATCCTGACCCTGTGTGTCGCTATTCGAGGAAGGAAGACTTGAGAGGAGGCGACTCTCAGGGGGTTGGAAAGACGTCATAAGATGAGACCTGGTATCCCCCCTTTCCTTTCAATGACATTCTCTCAATCCTTCATGGCATTGTGTAATAACATTAGGCAACATCACACGAAGGCTAATGATAAAACCTTTAAGAATTTACAATTGAGCATTGATATTGATATTTTATTTCTATCGTGCTCGTACACAAGTGTTTCAGAGCGCGACAAGGCAAGGGAGGGGAACAGAAGAGAACAAAACAGTGATCTTACTAGGCCCAGTGACATTGAGAACGCGCAAGTGCATGGGAGAGGGGGAGGGAAGTGCATAGGAGGAGGGAGAAGTGGAAAGTGCGAAGCAGAGGAGAAACAGATAAATAAAAAAAAATACATAATAAAGGCAACAAACAGTTTTAGTGCAGCCAGCAATTTGCAAGTGCTAGGTTTAAGGCAGCAGACAGGGTAGGTCTGATAAGTGCAGGAGGAAAAGGGGGGGTTGTATGGGTACAGATACAGACCACAGTGCAAGGGGTGGCCTGGAGGCAGTGCGAGAGGGTGGCAGGGTGAGCAGGTACCTGGGCCCAAAGGACAGAGGGTGGCCAGGTGCACGGTGCCAAGAGAGAACAGATCAGCAGGGGAGAGGGGGAGCGAAGGCAGAAGAAAAGAGGAAGGTCCTGAGGTGCTTACGGAACCGGAGATGGTTCTCCTCAAGTTTTAGAGTGGCAGGGAGGCTGTTCCAGAGGGAGGCCTCAGCCGAAGACAGAGATCTACTACCAGCTCGTTTCTTTGAAAATCGACTGACCCTGAGGGAGTTGGATGTAGAGAACCGAAGAGCTCGAGAGGGGAGGTATTTGCAGAGGGATAGCTGAAGGTATTTTGGACCCAGGCCCTAGAAAGCCTTGTGTAAAACAGAAAATACTGGGATGGAGAAGAGGACTGCTGAAAGGAAGATAACTCAGTTGAGCTGAAGTGAGCAGTCTAGTTTTTTGACAAATAGGATTGGTTCTAAACAACTCCCTGTCCCAACGCAGGAGTTCAAATGCAGTACAGCTGACAGCCAAGGAAGAGTTCCACTGGGTAGCTGCTACCGGGGAAGCCAATGAGGCAGCCAGTTGAGCATGGAGACGCCAGACAAAGGGGAGAATTCTCCCGAGCTCGGGCTGGGATCCCGGAAAGTGGAGAACGAAGGGAGGCAGCAGCACAGAGAGAAAAGGAAGGAGAGGCTGGACCAGAGATGCATCCCCGAAGGCACCAGAGATGCCAAAGTGAGACACAAGGCAGGGAAGAAGCTTTGTCATTGCGGGAAACCGGCGCATCAGGCAGACACCCTTCCGGCGCAAGGCAGAGCAGTCTGCAATACAAAGAGAAGTCGAATGCGAAGACGGATTTGAGAAAGGTCGGAGAAACCAGGGAAGCCATCACAACGCCGGTGAGACCACAGTGGAGGGTTGGGACGCCGGGTTGTGGTCTGAGAACATATTCCCTGCCAAAAGTGGGAAGCAAAGTGTTCTTCATTGTCCCAGTATTTGGGGGAGATGGAAGTACAAGTACACAAGTATTAATAACATTGAAAGTAACAAGAAAGAGGAACTTGGGGAAGTACCATACCCCTTTTTGTTCTTGATATTGATGAACATTGTGAGAGGCCTTGCAGGAAAGTATACCAGACTACCTACGAGTCCGGGACTCGCCCACAAAACCAAAGTTAACCTAAAAGAAAGAAAGTCCTAGCAGGATAGTATACAAGGCACAGTGAAGGTACAAAGGCTCAAGGGAAAGTATACGACCCTTGGAGCTGTGTATATGAAAAGACCTGGCAGGAAAGTATACCAGGTATAAAGAGGGACTTGGGGAAGTACCATGCCCCCTTTTGTTCTCGATATTGAAAAACATTGTGAGAGGCCTGGCAAGAGAGTATACCAGGCCACGTGTGGGTCTGGGGCTGAAACCCAAAATACAGGTTAATCTAAAGAAAGAGTCCTGGCAGGAGAGTATACCAGGCAGAGCGAAGGTTTGAAGGCCCAAGGGAAGGTCCATGCCCCTTGGAACTGTGTAGATGAAAGACCTGGCAGGAGAGTATACCAGGTATAATACAAGTCTGGGACCTGCACCCAATTATGCTGAACTTTGGTGAAACGTTAAGGAAAGTGTACATCCTATAGAAAAAGTAATGTAACTCAAGGGGCCAGAGCGGAGACACCCTCCCCCTGAGAGTCTAAACTATAAGAGCTGAGAAGGTTCAAGGGAAGAGCTATACCGCCTGAAGCAGTGAACTTTGATGAGAACAGAAGAAATCGTAGGGAAAGGGGGCCACTATCCTTTGTGGTGACTGTGGAACTTTGTATCTGTACCTTTTTGCCTTAAAGACTGGCGCTAGAACTTTATGACCTCCGAGCCAGCGGCTCCAGGACATTTTTCCCTTTGCACATTATATTTAGTTCTAAGAAAAAAGGGTCACGTTAGGTATTGGACACAAGACAGATAACTTTTCTTTTGGACAGCCTGACAAACAACAGATTCATTTGTTAGTTTGGAAGAGGCAAGGGAACGCCTCTCATTCATAGGGATAGCGAGGAATATCCTGAACCCTTTTCGTTTTAATAAAAGTTTAAAACAACCAAAGTAACAACCTTGTGTCCGCCTCTTACTCCTAATTCATCATAGTATGTAGTACCCCTGAGGAGCAGTGTTGAGGAGACTCAATAACGCTAACACTCTGCTCACTGACAAGGGGTACAAGGTATGGGGTACAGCGGGGGATCCCCTACAGAGGTAGGAACTGGGGGACAATCAATATCTATTTAGCAATTTCTTTATACAAATTCAATTTGATACATGCTGGCATCTCATTGAAAACATTTTTGAGATTATTAGGTATACTTATTAGGTGTCTTGATTAAATCAAGCATTTTTAATTTGAGCACAAGTCTCCAATATCATAGTGCATAATTATTTACACAATTTCTTAACATAGGTTAACAAAGCCATGCATACTGACAGTGTTACAAAAGTGCTAGGACAAAAGGCAATGCCAGCTATATTGTACACACATAATTCCATAGGTGAAAGACAGATTAACACACAATAGCTCAAAGAAATCGCAAAATTAACTTTGTGAGTAGCCTATGGTCTGCGCAGAATAACTGCATTTCGGCGTGAATAGATTAATCGCCTTGGTTAGGACAGGAAAAATAGTGAATCAGGTTTAAGTTACTTACCTGTAGCTATTGTTCTCCAGCATGGGTCTGGCATGGATTCACATGCTCATGAATATTACCTGTCGTCAGGCTGGGAATCCTTCGTAAAAGAAAAAACACTTTCATTTTAAAACTGTATTTCTCCTCCAAACCAATGACTGTCCTCTGGGTCATACTGCCCCAATCCAATGACAGTCCACTTTCTAAGCCCCGTCTCTGGCAGCCATCTTCAGATCTGGTAAGCACGTAAAGTGGCAGTATGACCAAGAAGAGAGGGTTTGCATGTGAATCCATGCCAGACCCATGCTGGAGAACAATAGTTACAGGTGAGTAACTTAAACCTTCTCCAGCATGGGGTCTGGCATTGATTCACATGCTCATGAATAACGAATACACTGCAGTACCACATTACACAACCACAGGAGGTAGCAAGGGTCAAAACTTACCCCTGGAACAGACTCACCTCAAACGAACAGGTCGCGTAGCACTGCCTAGCCGACTCTGGACTCCTCCCTGGAATCCCTGTCGATGCAGTAGAACTTTGTGAAGGTATGCGTGGCACTCCACGTTGCAGCCCTGCAAATAACAAGCAGGGGCACACCAGAAAGGAATGCCGTTGTTGCAGTGATCGCTCTGGTGGAATGGGAAGTCGGGCAGCCCGGCAGAGGCCAGAGAGCCACCTTGAAATGGAAACCTTGGACAAAGCCTTCAAATGGGTCACAAGACAAAAGTTAACAAACAATTGAGAAGTCTTCTGAAAACTCTTTGTGCATGTTATGTAGAACTTCAAGGCATGAGCAACGACTAGCAAATGAAACGCCCTCTCTGCCGGCAATGCAGGTTTCGGGAAGAGAACAGGCAACACCAAGGGTTCGTTGAGATGGAATTCCGACAGAACCTTAGGCATGAAGGAGGAATGTGTACGCAGAACCACCCTCGATTTGTGGAAAGTCAGATTTGGTTGCTTGCAGGATAGGGTCTGGATCTCACCCACACGTCTGCCAGAGGTGATGCCCACAAGGAAAGGCGTTTTCCACGAGAGAAACTTAGGCTTGATGTATAAGCTTGAAAGGTGCCCCCATGGGCCTTCTCAGGACCAAGTTGAGATCCCATGCTGGGGCAGGAGCCTTCAACGTCGGGAAAGGGAATAGTTTCTTACCTGTAACTCCATTTCTCCAGCATTGGTACATGCTTAGAATATTCCGCGTCGTCAGACTGGGACCCCTCGGTACACATATATAGCCTTTTCCAAAGGAAAACTTTCAACAGTTTTGTGTCCTATCTACGTCCTTCTAGGACCCGCCTACGCATGCGCCACAGGCCGTGCTAGTATAAGAGGCCCGCCCCCGCGGCTCCCCTTCAGATTTCGGCCCCTCCAAAGTAAAAAGAGTTAAATTTATCACATACATTACATACGGGGAGGTTGGCGGGCGCATGTGAATCCATGAAAGATACCAATGCTGGAGAAATGGAGTTACAGGTAAGAAACTATTCCCTTCTCCAGCATTGGATCTTTCATGGATTCACATGCTTAGAATAGATTGTATAGCAGTAACGCTTGAGACGGCGGTGAGAATGTAATGTAACAATATATATCCTCACCCTACTACACAATGCATATCTACCGTAGGGATAAGTTAAGTCATATAACGTTGCCCACATAAAGTATATGTAACGCTCACCTGATTCCCGCAGAGGCGCCGGTCTTGACTGGGTGAATGCCGTATCTTCAAAGGTGATGTGTAACACACGGTTGGCTCTTTGGGCTGGACCTCTGTGCATTGTATGTCTGACTCGAAGAGTAAGATGTCTGCAGATAGAAAATATGGGATTAATGAACTGGGGTTATTGGGTGCCTCTCTCCTCTTCCCTTTCTCTTATCCTGTAGAACCCCAAAGGTTAACACCCTCACCTTAGGTAAGTGAACGCCGAGCTCTCCATCTGCCTCGGGGCAGGGTGCCGTAACCAGTTTCTTCACTGGATAAGGGTGCAGGCCTCTTGACCTCAGAGGACTGCTGTCCGTCGTTAACTGCACGAACGGTAAGTTCTGGGCACTTCAAATGTCTTAAAAGTCTTTTGTAATGATATCTCTTGTTTTGCAGGGTTCCGGCGATGGCGGATGGCGGGCTGATGAGAGTTGAGGATCGAACACGCGTGAGGAATAGAAGCGCCTGGAAGCACGTAAGTAAGCGCTTGTAGCCTGCTTCACGATGCGCACTAACTGTCCCTTTTATCTTGCAGGTACAAGTTCGGAGCTTTAGAGAAGCTGAAGGGTGCTGGAATACCCACTGGATTCGGCGTGGGAAGGAGTAATGGCACGTGAGTAATAAAGTTGCCCAATGTCTTTAAACGCACCTTCTTTTGTCTTTCAGATGCGGGATGCAGCGCCGAAGGCCTCCGGAGCGTGCGAAGAGCTGGTAAGCTTTTGTCTTTCAGATGCCGGAATGCAGTGCGAAGACTTCCGGAGCATGCGAAGAGTAGGTAAGCCTTTGTCTTTCAGATGCCGGAATGCAGCGCGAGGCGTTGGTGACAGCCGATGGACCAGGTAAGAGATGCGCTGCCACTGAAGACTGTAGTGCTAACCTGTTCTTTCTTTGTCTTTACAGGTGCTGCTGAAGACTGGATTCCAGGATGGTAAGCCTTTGTTCCCTTAGGCCCAGGATCAGAAGCAGAAGACACGATGAGCGTTCTGCTGCAGAGAATGCAGAATAACGCAAAGCAAGATTCATCCATCGGGTGTGGTTTAAATAGCCTCCTGTAGTGCTTAGGTGTCTCCTTCCACAGCCACGCCTAGGTAAGAAAAGAGTTCCTGCTTTCCAGAAGAGTTCCAGTGTTCTGAACCTAGGGAGTGGCTCCTGCCCCACCCAACAGGAAAAGTAGTCCCAAACAGAAGAGGATCAGGGGTTCAACTGGCAGGTAAGTAAGCAGCATGGTCTGCTGCAGGTAAGTCCTTCCAAGCATTATGAGCCCGGCGCTTCCAGCGCTGGGACTGGGCATCTTTATGAGCCTGGTGCCACTGGCACCAGGACAGGGTCCAAAAGGTCCCAATTGGGACTGGCTGGCACTCGGAACCGGGGTTATGGGTCTGCTTCCAAGGGAGTCGGGCAAGTCCTGATCTTTTGGAAGCAGAGATCATGACAGCACCCCCCCTAAAGGCCCCCCCCAAACCGGGCTTCTCCGGGGGTTTGGGCTTGTTAGGAAATGTTCGATGAAATCTTTTGATTAGACGAGGCGTGTGGACATATTCTGCAGGTTCCCAGGATCTTTCTTGGGGACCGTAGCCTTTCCAGTCAATCAGGTAAAATAGTTTAGATTTGGAGATCTTGGAATCCAGGATGCTTTTGACTTCAAACTCGAGTTCTCCATCAACTACAATAGGTTTTGGAGATGTAGTTAGTCGGGTTTGAGGTTGCACGGGTTTTAATAGAGAGACGTGGAAGACCGGATGTATCTTCATGTGAGGGGGCAAGTCCAACTTGACCGCTACTGGATTTACTATGGTAGTGATGGAATAGGGACCAAGGTATCTTGGGTTGAATGTGCGTGGTCCTTTTAGAGGTAGATATTTGGTGGATAACCAGACTTGATCTCCTACTTGATATTGGGGGGCTTCCTTCCGATGTTGGTCTGCTCCCTTCTTGTATTGTTCTTTAGCCCTTTGAAGGTGAGAAACGGCTTCCTTAAAGGCTTGGGTGATTGTAGAATGCAGGTGGTCTACTGCTGGTGTTCCAAGATCTTGGAGTGGATCCAACTCCGAGGTTCGAGGGTGACTACCGTATAAAAGAAAAAACGGGGTCTTCCCAGTTCCCGAGTGGACAGAGTTATTGTAGGCATATTCGGCTATCCAAAGGATATCTTTCCAAGTTTTATCAGTTTGTTGTAGCATGCAGCGCAAATACTGTTCCAGAGTTTGATTGGTCCTCTCGGTTTGTCCGTCGGTTTGAGGGTGGTGGCTGGTCGAAAGTCTCACATCAATTTGAGCCGACCGACAGCAACTTCGCCAAAAATGAGAAATAAATTGACTACCTCGATCCGAAATTAGAACTGAAGGAAAACCGTGCAGTCGGACGATGTTTTCGAGAAATTCTCGGGCCAGAGTTGCTGCTGTTGGTAAGCCTTTGAGTGGAATGAAATGCGCCATCTTGGAGAATAGGTCCACGATTACTAGGATCGTATTGTATCCGGAGCATGGAGGTAGATCGGTGATGAAGTCCATAGAAAGCGTATGCCAAGGGCGAGGCGGGATGTCAATAGGGCGTAAGAGGCCGGCTGGTTTTTCCTTTTGACTCTTGTTTTGGGCGCATACTCCACAGGACATTATAAAGTCTCTGATATCTTTTTTCCAAGACGGCCACCAGAAGTAGCGCTTGATCTTTTCCGAGGTCTTGGTCATACCGGGATGTCCTTCCATTAAAGAATCGTGATAACAAGAGATTACCTTTTTCTGTAAATCTGTGCTGGGCAGGTATAACCGTTCTTGGAAATATAATAGGTTGTCCTTCACCGTAAAGTCCTTTCCCTGCAGATGCCAATTCTGTATGTCTGCTGGAGTTACCAGTAGCCTGGCTTTATCCTTAACTTCCTCTATGGATTGTGTGGCGATTACACCTAGAATTCTTTGTTCGGGAATGATAGGTACAGGTTTAGGATTGATCAAATGTTCTTCCACTCCCATCCGAGAAAGGGCATCAGCTTTACCGGTTTTTGTACCAGGTCGATAGGTAATTATGAAGTCAAACTCGGCAAAGAATAGTGCCCAACGGAGTTGCCTAGAGGATTGAGCTTTTGCGGTTTTCGAATATTGCAGGTTTCGGTGATCTGTAATCACAGTAACGGTGTGTCGGGCCCCCAGAAGATAATGCCGCCAAGCCTTAAAGGCGGACTTGATAGCTAGAAGTTCCTTATCAGTAATAGTGTAATTGATTTCAGGAGGTGAGAATTTGCGGGACCAAAATGCCGCGGGATGCAACTGATTGGTTACTGGGTCCTTTTGTGATAGAACTGCCCCCATGGCAAGGCTCGAAGCATCAGTTTCAACGATGTAGGGGAGTTCTGGGCGAGGATGTTTTAAGATCGGTACAGAGATAAATCTAGTCTTCAAATTCTGGAAAGCTTGTTCCGCCTCGGTAGACCATTCAAAACGTTTGTTTTTCTTTAACAAGGCGGTGATGGGCTGGACTATTCGAGAGAATTCAGGGATAAACCTGCGGTAAAAGTTAGCGAAGCCTAACATGCTTTGAACACCTTTTACGGAGGATGGCGAGGGCCATTTGAGAATTGCATCGACCTTCTTTGAATCCATAGGCACTCCGCTAGGTGATAATATGAATCCCAAGAATTCAACTTCAGTCACGTTGAAAACACATTTTTCCAACTTAGCGAAAAGTTTGTGTTGACGCAATCTCTCGAGGACCATTTTCACGTGTTTCCGATGTTCAGTTTCCGATGAAGAATAAACAAGGATGTCGTCAATGTAAACAACAACACACACATCTATGAGCTCTCTGAGGACATCGTTCATAAAATATTGAAAGGCGGCCGGGGCATTGCAAAGTCCGAAGGGCATGACCTGATATTCAAATAGCCCATACTTGGTGCGGAAGGCCGTCTTCCATTCATCGCCCTCTTTTACTCGTACCAAGTGGTAGGCTCCTCTAAGATCCAGCTTTGTATATATGCATGCTTTTCTGACTTGGTCCAGGAGTTCAGGGATCAAAGGTAACGGATATCTATTCTTAACGGTGATCTGGTTCAGGGCGTGATAATCTATACAAGTTCTAAGGTCCCCTTCTTTTTTTGGAACGAAGAACAAAGCTGAGGAAGCAGGGGACTTGGAAGGACGAATAAACCCATTCGCTAGGTATTGATCCAGGTATTGTCGGAGGTGAAGATTCTCAGGCTCGGTGAGGGCATAAATTCTACTACAAGGAGGAGTAGATCCAGGTATCAGGTCTATCTGGCAGTCATAAGACCTATGAGGAGGTAGAGAGTTAGCCTGATCCTTCCGGAAAACATCTTGGAATTCTAGGTATTCAGGAGGTAACTGAGGAGCCTCCGAGGAAATTGCTGCCAGTGCAACACCAGGTCGAGGGTGACAAGTAGAGACACATTCTGGAAACTGAACCGTTCTTGCTCGCCAATCGATCTGAGGATTGTGCTTCTCTAACCAAGGAATTCCTAGAATAATCTGGAACTGGGGGTCCTTGATCACATCGAACACGATCTTCTCATGGTGTCCATCTTGACTTACTAGCGTCACTTCTTGGGTGGTATGCGTTACTGGTCCGGAGGCTATCTCCGTACCATCCACCGTAGTAATGACGTCCTTTACAGCCTTTAGACAAAGAGTCAGATTCATCCTCAAAACCATTTCATGATCCACATAATTGCCGATGGCACCGCTGTCGACGTAAGCTTCAATCGCATGTAATCGATCCGGATGTTCAGGGCTAATGAGGACCATAGGTATCACGAAATGCGAGGTCACGGAACTGGTTTTAACGCTCGGCAAGAGGACCTCTATTCTTGTTGGGCGAGGTCGTTTCCCTGCTCAGAGTTTGTGACCCTGGTAACTGCAGCTTCTACTGCCTTCTTGGCTGGTTTCACCGGACAGTCTCGAAGAAAGTGCCCCGAGTTTCCGCAATAGAGGCATAATTGCAGCTGTTTTCTCCTTTCCCGCTCCTTTTGTGTTAGTGGTCCTTTCAGGCCCCCTATTTGCATGGGTTCCCTGGAGTCTACTCCTTTGGTAGGAGTTGGTGGTTTGGAAAATACTCGAGCATCAAACTTGGAACGATCGGCCTTCCTGTTCTGCAGTCTGTGGTCAATTTGAACGACTAAGTCAATATAGTCCAAACAGTCTTGCGGGGGATTCACTACTTGGGCTAACACATCTTCATCTTTGAGCTCTCCACGTAGACCTCTATAAAACAGTGTAATCCTTTTGTCCTCAGGCCATCGAGTTTCCACTATCAGTCTGTTGAAAGACGCAATATAAGCCAAAAGGTCTTGATTACCCTGTCGCAATGAAAGGAGCTCATTGTCCAAGGCCTGCCCCTGTGAATGTCTTGCAAACAGTTTTTCCATACTGAGCTGAAAAGCTTGAAAATCATGGAGAACGGGATCATCTTGATTAACTAGAGGGATCGACCAGTCTACCGCATTGCCACTAAGGTACGAAAGCACGAAAGCTACCTTAGCTTGATCAGTTGGAAAGGCTGCTGGCCGGCATAAGAAGTTCAACCGGCACTGATTAATATATACTGCAAACCTCTTTGGGTCACCAGAAAATCGTTCGGGCGGAGCCAGAGGTACATTCCCAGGTAGGTTGATCTGCACTGGGTTCGTAGAGGATGTTGAAGGAAGATTTGCCCCTGATGCGGGTAACCGAGTTTGTCCGGCTTGTGACTGAAGCAATTGTCTAGCGAGATCGTCTGTTCGCTCCTTGGAAATAATCAGTTCCCTTCTTAGAGCATTCGTTTCCTGACGGGCTGCATGCACTTCTGCTCTTAGTTCCCCAAGTAACTGGGCTAGCTGGTCGGTATCCGAGGTTTCCATAGCGCCTGGGTGGGAGTTTTGCGATAGGCTTTGCGTTCTGTAACGCTCACCTGATTCCCGCAGAGGCGCCGGTCTTGACTGGGTGAATGCCGTATCTTCAAAGGTGATGTGTAACACACGGTTGGCTCTTTGGGCTGGACCTCTGTGCACTGTATGTCTGACTCGAAGAGTAAGATGTCTGCAGATAGAAAATATGGGATTAATGAACTGGGGTTATTGGGTGCCTCTCTCCTCTTCCCTTTCTCTTATCCTGTAGAACCCCAAAGGTTAACACCCACATCTTAGGTAAGTGAACGCCGAGCTCCCCATCTGCCTCGGGGCAGGGTGCCGTAACCAGTTTCTTCACTGGATAAGGGTGCAGGCCTCTTGACCTCAGAGGACTGCTGTCCGTCGTTAACTGCACGAACGGTAAGTTCTGGGCACTTCAAATGTCTTAAAAGTCTTTTGTAATGATATCTCTTGTTTTGCAGGGTTCCGGCGATGGCGGATGGCGGGCTGATGAGAGTTGAGGATCGAACCCGCGTGAGGAATAGAAGCGCCTGGAAGCACGTAAGTAAGTGCTTGTAGCCTGCTTCACGATGCACACTAACTGTCCCTTTTATCTTGCAGGTACAAGTTCGGAGCTTTAGAGAAGCTGAAGGGTGCTGGAATACCCACTGGATTCGGCGTGGGAAGGAGTAATGGTACGTGAGTAATAAAGTTGCCCAATGTCTTTAAACGCACCTTCTTTTGTCTTTCAGATGCGGGATGCAGCGCCGAAGGCCTCCGGAGCGTGCGAAGAGCTGGTAAGCTTTTGTCTTTCAGATGCCGGAATGCAGTGCGAAGACCTCCGGAGCATGCGAAGAGTAGGTAAGCCTTTGTCTTTCAGATGCCGGAATGCAGCGCGAGGCGTTGGTGACAGCCGATGGACCAGGTAAGAGATGCGCTGCCACTGAAGACCGTAGTGCTAACCTGTTCTTTCTTTGTCTTTACAGGTGCTGCTGAAGACTGGATTCCAGGATGGTAAGCCTTTGTTCCCTTAGGCCCAGGATCAGAAGCAGAAGACACGATGAGCGTTCTGCTGCAGAGAATGCAGAATAACGCAAAGCAAGATTCATCCATCGGGTGTGGTTTAAATAGCCTCCTGTAGTGCTTAGGTGTCTCCTTCCACAGCCACGCCTAGGTAAGAAAAGAGTTCCTGCTTTCCAGAAGAGTTCCAGTGTTCTGAACCTAGGGAGCGGCTCCTGCCCCACCCAACAGGAAAAGTAGTCCCAAACAGAAGAGGATCAGGGGTTCAACTGGCAGGTAAGTAAGCAGCATGGTCTGCTGCAGGTAAGTCCACCCAAGCATTATGAGCCCGGCGCTTCCAGCGCTGGGACTGGGCATCTTTATGAGCCTGGTGCCACTGACGCCAGGACAGGGTCCAAAAGGTCCCAATTGGGACTGGCTGGCACTCGGAACCGGGGTTATGGGTCTGCTTCCAAGGGAGTCGGGCAAGTCCTGATCTTTTGGAAGCAGAGATCATGACAGTATATCGCCCTTAAGAGGGTAGACAACAGAATCTCCACATGGAGGAGCTTACCTTACTGAAACAGATGGCGCAGGACAGCTCTTCCCATCTGCACCTCGTCTGCATGCTGCCTGGCAAGGCAGTAGTGGCGGGTAAACGTGTGGGGCACTGACCATGCCGCAGCTTGGCATATGTGCATCAGCGGAATCCCAGCCCATAACGCTGTTGAGGAGGACATCGACCTTGTAGAATGAGCTCTAGGATGTCCTTGCAGTGGCCTTCCGGCCTTAGAGTGACAAAAAGCAATCGTCGACGAGACCCATCTAGCCAATTCCTGTTTAGAGATTGCTTTTCCTCTCGTCGACGGACCATATGCGACGAACAGTTGCCGAGTAGCCCTGTTGTCTTGTGTACGATGTAGGTAGAATTTCAGAGCCCTCTTAACGTCCAGGGTATGAAGAGTTTTTTCTGCTGCCGATGATGGAGTGGCGAAGAAAGTAGGCAGAACCACGGATGAGTGTTTGTGATATACCGTCGGAACCTTCGGGACGAACATAGGGTTAGTTGCCAGGACTACCTTGTCCTTAAAGAATCTTAGGTAGGGCGGGTCCACGACCAGCGCTTGTAGTTCCGAGATACGTCTGGCTGATGTGATAGCTATCAAGAATGCCAACTTCCATGAAATTAATTTTATGTCGGACGTGGCATAGGCTCGAAAGGCGGTTTCATCAAGCCTGCCAACACTGTGTTGAGGCTCCACGTCGGGGGAAAACGTTTCACCGGGGGAAAAGCTTGAAATAAACCCCGCATGAAGTGTTTTACCAGTCTGTCACTGAATAGAGGAGACGACTGCCTCTTCCTTGTGAACCTCGAGATGGCTGCCAGGTGTACCTTTATCGATGAGGGGGGCAATCCCTTTTCTGCCAAGAGGAGCAGGTAAGGTAGAACTTGTTCCGGCGTCACCAACAATGGTTGTAGGCCCCGTTGTCCTCTACACCATTCACAGAATCTCCGCCACTTATAGGAGTAAGATTTGTTAGTAGAAGGGGCTCTAGCCGCCTGTAGAATTTTTTGGCAATCCTCTGAAATCTCTAAAGCGCCGAACTCCGAGAAGTCAGGAGCCAGGACGTAAGGTTGAGACTGTCCGGGTCGTGATGCCACACCGTGCCTCTGTCCCGGGATAGAAGGTACGGGACTTTCGGAAACGCTATGGGATGTTCCAGCGATAGATGGAGGAGGTCTGAGAACCACGGTTGCCTCGGCCAGTATGGTGTCACTAGAATCACCCGGCAATTGTATCTGCGTATCCACTGTATTCTTTTCCGTATGAGTGGAAACGGGGGGAAAGCATAGAGGAACATGTCCGTCCATGGGAAGGAGAACGCCTCCCCCACCGAACCCTCTTGGGGCCATCTGCTTGCAAATTGCTCTCATTTCTTGTTGTCTTTGGTCGCGAAGGCGTCCAGAGGGGGGTTACCCCATTTCTCGAACACTTTCCTCAAGTGACCCGTGTCCACTTCCCACTCGTGTATCTGGGCCATTCTTCTGCTGAGGGAGTCGGCTTGGCCGTTCCTCACTCCTGGAAGGTGATGAGCCACGAGGGAAATTTCGTGCTTCGATGCCCAATGCCATGTTTTCTGGGCTTCTATGGAAAGAGTCCTTGATCGTGTCCCTCCTTGTTTCCTCAGATAAAACATGGCTGTTGTATTGTCGGTCAGTATTCGCACTCGCGAACTCTTGATGTGTGGTAGGAACGCCTTCAAAGCCCATCGTACCGCTCTGAGTTCCAGTACGTTTATGTGTAGGAGTGACTCCGTTGGAGACCAGCGACCTTGCGTTTGGAGAGCACCCATGTGCGCTCCCCATCCGGTTAGGGACGCATCCGTAACTATGGTGCTCTGAAACTCCAGCTCCTGTAGGGGCACACCGTTGTTCAGATTGTGGGAACTCTGCCACCACTGAAAGGTCCGACGTAGCTTGTCGTCGTCGATGGTTATCCTGTCCGACCACGATCCCTGAGCCTGTGTGCATCGGTCCGCGAGGAATTCTTGGACTGGCCTCATGAATAGTCGACAGTTTCTCACCAGATGGATGCAGGATGCCATGGCCCCTAGGACCGAAACATACTTTCTCACTGAGATCCTGGTGTTTCGCCGTAGCCAGGCCGCTTGTTGAATGAGTCTTGAGGTCCTGTCGAGAGAAGGTTTCACCAGCCCTAACTGAGTCTCGAACTGTGCCCCCAAGAATACCAGCGTTCTCGATGGCCGCAGAGAGGATTTCTCGAAGTTTATGGCGAATCCTAGCCGTTGTAGAAGCTGCATGGTGGCTTGCAGACTTGTGTTGGTCGACGCTGGGGAGGATCCCCTTACCAGCCAGTCGTCGAGGTATGGGTATACATGGTGGCTTTGCTTCCTTAGCCAGGCAGCCACTGGAGCCAGGCATTTTGTGAATGTTCTGGGGGAGGTCTTGAGCCCGAACGGAAGAACCGTGAATTGGTAGTGAGTTCGCCCTATCACAAAACGAAGGAATTTCCTGTGTTTCCGACACATTGGAATATGGAAATACGCGTCCTCTAAATCCAGGGACGCCAGGAAATCTCCCTTTTGAACTGTGCGGATCACTTCCTGCAGAGTGAGCATCTTGAATTTCAGGCTCTTTAAGGACTTGTTGAGATCGCGTAAGTCTAGAATGGGACGCCATTTGCCGTTCGGCTTTTTTACGACGAAGTATCTTGAGTAGACTCCTTGACCTCTCTGTGATGTTGGAACTAATTCTATCACGCCCTTCGCTAACATGAGTGTAACCTCTTGTTGCAGTACCTTCATATGGGACTGAGCGGTGAACGCAGGTGGAATTTGCGGAGGGTTGTGTTTGAATTGCAGAGAGTGGCCGTTTCTTATAGTGTCTAACACCCATTGGTCCGTCGTTATCCTTTCCCATTCGTCGACATATGCTGAAACTCTTCCCCCCCAGAACGGTTTGTGGTATGTCACTGCTGATCTTTATTTTGCTTGTCTCTCGACGACGATGGGTATGATGGTCGTTTTCTGGAAGACTGGAAGTTTCGTCGACGGTTAGCCGATTGTGAGGCACGTCGGTATCCCTGGGAGGGGCAAGCCCATCTGGCAAAGGATCTGTCTCCAGAAGAGAATCTTGAATTACCTGAAGCCCCACTAAAGGGACCAAAAGACTTGTAACTTCTGCCACTCTGGAGGGCACCCAATGAACGTGCCGTGTCCGAATCTTCTCTCATTCCTTTTAGGGCCTCGTCCACCTTCTCACCGAAAAGAAGATCTCCCTCAAAGGGCATATCTAAGACCTTGTATTGCACTTCTGGCCTGAAGTAGGTACACTTAAACCATGACTGTCGACGCAATACCACCCCATTGTTGACTTGCTTGAAGCCTGACTCAGCGAGATCCACCGCGATGTTTATTGCGTGATTTGAGGCTTCCTCACCCTCTCGGACCAGTAGCATCGCCGCCTTCCTCTGTTCTTCTGGAAGATGATCAAGCAGCGGAGCTAGTCTGTGCCACATCTCCCTATCGTATCTGGCCACAATTGCCAGAGAGTTTGCGGCCTTTACTGTGGTCGCTCCCACGGAGAGCACTTTCTTGCCAAAGGCATCTTGGCGTCTCGCTTCGTTCTCAGGAGGAGTCGTGCACTTGTGCTGTGCCTTTGCCTTACTCGCTGCTGCCGCGGACACCACCGAGTCCGGTGTTGGTTGGGAGGATAAACACTTGGGGGTAGACTCTGGAGCCTTAAACTTTTTTTCTAGGCGTCCTTTCACTGCTGGTTCTGAGAATGGGTGTCTCATTGTCTGCAACCCCTCTTTCCATACATGGTCTAGTATTGGTATCGAGAACACCGACCTCCTTCTCTTGCCCATGTGGTCGAACAAAAAACAGTCCTTTTTCTGTTCTTCCTGGGACAGACCAAATTCTTTGCATGCCTTCTCCATCATAGAATGGAATGACGCAATGTCGTCCGGAGGGGACGGGTGAGCTGGGCTTCTGGGGTTTTCCAACTCCGCCTCTGACTCCCAGGTAGGATCCCTGGAGGGGGATAATGAGATATCCGACATGGCTCCCCTGTCAGACTCCGAATCTGGCAGCTCACCGTCCTCCTGTACCAGTGTTGAGTGGGTGCGTCGGTTGACGGGACGGGCCCGGCTCGTTGACGGGTGACTGTGGCAGGCTTGCCTGGGGTAGTCGCTGGTCCAACGACCGCAACAAGGACTGAAGCGTGGACAGAATATCCAACGACAAAACCGATTGAGGATTGAGGAGAGGGGCAGATACCGGTGTAACGGATGCCCTCGTCGACGACTTGTCAGCCGCTTGTAGCCCTAGGTCTGTTGGGCCAGCAACTCTCTCGTTCTCATCCTCCGAGGACAGCAACATAGCTTGTTCTTGTAGCAAAGGCTCCGGAAGGGTTGGGTCAAAGACTTCAGGCCTCCAGGCCTCCTGTAGGACCCCCGTCGACAAGGCCCTCGTCAACGCCATTGTCGACGGGACGGTGGATGCCCCCGTGTGCAAGTGGCAGGGAGGCGGCCGATGACTGGACCGCCGTCGACGACGAAGACTTCGCAGGTGGTTTTGGCGGTCCCGCCTTCTCCACACTGTGCCCGCTTTTACTCGACTCTCGACTCGTGGTCGATCTGTGATGATCGCCAGAGGAGGATTTCCTTTCCTTCTCATGCTTTTTTGATGAGGATGATTTCTTTGCCGAGGAGTCTCTAGTGGAGTGACTTCCAGACGACTCTTTTTCCGACGGTCTACATTTCTTCGCCGGTGGTTCCGACGAGGCCGCGCGGCGTGATGTTTTCGCCGACTGTGTGGAGCCCACCTCCGAGGGGGGGTATGCCCCCGCTCCATCATTCAGCCATGCCACCAGGCGTCGGTTCCGGTCTTTGAGGGTTTTTTGAGAAAAACCCTTGCATATGTCGCAGGTATCCGCCGAATGGTGAGGGTGGAGGCAATATATGCAGTCCATAGGTCCGTCGCCCTCGTAAACCTTTTTTTAAGCCGCATGTCGCGCATGGACGGAACAGCGCTTTTCCTGACACAGAGGACATTATTACTCGAAATCCAATAACGCAACCTAGTACAAAACAGTAGGACAACACAAGGAGATCCCACTACTTTGGAGACGGTTGAAATCTGAAGGAGAGCCGCGGGGGCGGTCCTCTTATACTAGCACGGCCTGTGGAGCATGCGTAGGCGGGTCCTAGAAGGACGTAGATAGGACACAAAAGTGTCGAAAGTTTTCCTTTGGAAAAGGCTATATATGTGTACCGAGGGGTCCCAGTCTGACGACGGGAAATATTCTAAGCATGTGAATCCATGAAAGATCCAATGCTGGAGAAGATCGGAAAAGCCCTTAACGAGTCAGTGGGACCAGAGCAGGGATCTACCCGGGGATCTGGTGTAGCGTGAGATGGCCGTCAGGTGCACATTGATGGATGCGTGAGCCAGTCCAGCTTTTGCCAAGAACAGCAAGTATGGAATAATCTCTGGAGCCGTGACCCTCAGAGGGGTTATCTTCTGCAACCGGCACCATGTAGCAAAACACTTCCACTTATGGCCGTAGCACTTCAGAGTCGGCGACACCCTGGCTTTAGCAAGGACTGCCCTGCAGTGCACTGGCAACTTATGGCCTCCAAACTCTAAGGCTGCAGGAGCCATGCCCTCAGGCTCATGATGAAGGACTGCGCCTCCCTCTCTGGTGAGCAGATCCGGAAGTAACAGCAACTTGACTGCAGGCGACACTGACAGGCTGAGCAGGTCTGGAACCAAATCTGCCTCGGCCACGCCGGGGTGATGAGTAACATCATGCATCAACACTGTATGTTGATGACAAGTAGCAGGAGAGGAAACATGGGGAAAGCGTACAAGAACAGACCTTCCCACGGTAAGGAGAACGCGTCCCCCAAGCTCCTCGGTTGGTAAAATCTGCTGGCAAACCTCTGCCATTTTGAGTTCGCCGCTGTGGCAAAAAAAATCAAGCAGCGGTCTGGCCCATTTGACAAAAATGCAGGTCCTCCTGATCCTGACGAAGTTCCCACTCATGGCAGGCTGGCAGCTCCCTGCTGAGGGAGTCTGCAACGGTGTTCTTGATGCCTACCAGGTGGAGAGGGACGAGGAACATCCCCTGTACGATGCCCCAGTGCCACAAGTCGTGAGCTTCCTTGCAGAACGCTGGGGATCGAATGCCCACTTGCTTCCTGATGTAGAACACAGTGGTTTTGTCGGTTAAGATCCTCACCACCTTGCCCTTCAGAAACGGTAGGAAAGACCTGAGGGCCCAGAACACTGCCCGTACCTCCAAGATTTTGACGTGCAGATCCTTCTCCTCGGGAAGCCACAGACCTCTGGCATGTAAATGTCCGGTGTGAGCCCGCAACCTTCCAGCGAGGTATCCGTGGTGACCGCCTCCTAGAATGGTAGGGCTTTAAATCCCGTTCCCTGGGCGATGTGGGGGCGCACCCCCCACCAATCTATCACCCGCCGGAACTCCTTATTCAGAGGGATCTTGTCAGCAAAACGCCAGACATTTGTATCCAACATGCATCCAGGAATTCCTTTAAGGGTTGCATCTGCAACCTGAAGAGACGGACGAGGTAGATGCAGGATGACAGCATGTCTTGATTGCCCGCACCGTGGCCGTCTTTACGGCGACAGTCGTTGCACCTTCCCTTGAATGGCTGCTAGCCTCTGCTCCAAGGTCGACACCAGGCAGGCCACTGTATTGAGTATGGCGCAGAGGAACAGCGCATGCTGCAATGGCGCTAAACCGAACTTCGTTTCAATCCCAAGAAGCACTAAAAAGCTTTATAATTGTTACATGAAACTATTCAGATGCTCTTTATAATTTTGTATTTAGGGCCAGTAGGTTTTGGCTATACTAATGCTTGAGAAGCACTTGCTCCAATGATATTAACTACATCAATAGAGTGCCTTCGTTGCCACAATGTCAATCCGATCCTAGACAAAATCTGCAGGACTACCATTGTGATCAATTTCACCCGCTGTTTTGCAAAAGAGCACAGCGGGTGTGTAACTTACACAATATCTTTAGAACTAACCGAATGTCAAAAAAGTATCATCCTCTTGTTAATAAAAACAATGTAAATATATATATAGCCACTGTTGGAAGGTGTATTTCTACATATTTATATCTCTACTTCTGTTTAGATGACGTTCACTAGAGTGATTGTAATGCCGCGCAAGCAAATTACACTGTTGCTTCTTTTTTAACACAGCATAGCACGCAGGCTGCTCGGGTACCACTCTGTGAAAGTGCCTCACTTGAAAAATGTTCACTGATTGTAATGAAATGATGTAAAGATGCAACCTTATACTCTCACTTGGGCACTGTGTGAGGAACCTCAGTTGGTTAACGATATATAAAAAATAAAAGTCGTCGTTGATTGAGCAAACAATGATGTTTCATGCAGGGGGGCAGCCCGCCGCTGAACCACTGATGCTGCATCACCTTCCTACGCCTTTTGCACTCCTTGACTCAATCGGCATATCCTATACAAACGTTGTCTTTCATGGGCGAGTGCTGTCCAGTTACTTCACTGATGCCGGCCCGTTTGATATTGTTCAGGTAGGTCTTTTTGCTGTTCTTTAGTTTTGTTGCTATCCTGCATGCCTTTCTTTGTTTAAAATGGCTCTTTTTTTCTCCCTTAGGTATGCGGAGCTATAGCGCGGTGAACTGGCTTGGTTGTGCCCCGCTGGTAAATGATGGCGCATTAAGAGCACTATGATGCGGTAAGTAAGCACTATGCGCAGCGCTGCGAAGTCTTGCCTTTGCTAACCTTCCTTGTAGGTCGCAGTGTTCTTCAGCGCGAGTGGAATGTCTGAAGTGGTGCCAGCCGAGAGGCGACCAGCCAGGTAAGCCTTTTGAGCAGTTCGTAATTTGTAAACGTCTCTACTGCTTTCTTTAATGTTGCCTCTATCTTCCTCTTTCAGGTTGTTCTGTCCGGGAGGCGTGCAGATTTGAGGAAGCTGTTCTCAGTAGCTGCGAGTGTTTAAAGATGAAGACTGCAGGTAAGATGCTGCTACTAATGATGTTCCTTTTGTCTCCTTGCAGGTTCTGCTTCTCCGAGGTTCGAGGGAATAGCTGG
This sequence comes from Ambystoma mexicanum, assembly GCF_040938575.1. Taxonomy (NCBI): domain Eukaryota; kingdom Metazoa; phylum Chordata; class Amphibia; order Caudata; family Ambystomatidae; genus Ambystoma; species Ambystoma mexicanum. Next base: position 1,276,041,864 of record NC_090934.1, read on the forward strand.
ACACGGTGAGCGTCACGTTGCAAGCTACAAAGTAATGCGAAGCATGTTGTCTTGCTCGGGTGTGGTTCAAATAGCCCCAACAAAATAGTCCAGGTAAAGTAGTCCCTAGGCTACCACACCCAAAAAACTAGACCGCATAGCTTGGTTCTTAGGAACCAAGCCATGTGGATGCCTCCATGTTGGCTGACAATACAATAAAGTAGTTCCCAAGCACATTGTTTTTCATGGTGTATGAGCCTGGCGCCATATGCGGCAGGACTGGCCCCATGAGGGCTTTTGAAGAGGATGCCTGGCTCTAGAGGCCCGAGTCCTGACTCTACCTGGCCAATGGGTTTGCCAGAGGGGGTTTTGGGTGAGGGTTGTGACACCCATCCCCATTCCCATTTGAGCCCCTATAGGGCTCAATGGGAATGGGGAGAGAGCTAATAATGGCGCCGTCAATAACGGCACGTTATTAGCTCCCTCTTCCCCTTGCAGGACCCGCTAAGGGAACCTCGTAATCGTTGCTCCCGAAATGAAGGGTGCCGGTCCCGTACCGGCACCCTTCATTACGGGAGCGCCAGGGTTATAATGAGGCCCACTGTCTATGCCTGAACGATGAAAAGACCGAATTACTTTTGGTGGGAACCCCGCTCAATGATCAAAAGACTCAATCCTCAAATCTCCACCTTTAAGATTGACAGCATCACTCTCCCACTATCACCCTTCGAGAAAATGCTTGGCGTCTACCTTGATGCCACCCAATCCCTCAAGAGACATCTTACTAGGCCATTCAGCTCATGCAGTGCAAGGGGAAGTAGGAGGAGAAGTGCTTGGGAGAGGGAGCAGGGAAGAGAGTGCAGTAGGGCAACCCCTAAGTAAGTGCAGCCAGGGAGCTGACTAGGGTTAGTGCACTGGAGGCAGAGGACTTTAGGGTTGCAGATACAGTCCCCTAAGTGTAAGGTATGCCCGGAGGCAGTGCAGAGGCTACTGGTCATGTAGAAGCCTGGTGCCCATAATGTTCAGAGGGCGGCCAGACAACCAGTTAGCGCAGCAGACAAGTACGTCAGCGGGAGAGAGAAAGCAGAAGCGAAAAGGAAGGTCTTGAGTTGCTTCCAGAACCTGAGGTGGTCCTGCTCAGGTTTAAGAGCGACAGGGAGGCTGTTCCAGACGGAGGCACCAACCGAGGAGAGAGATCTACAACCCACTCTCTGCCTGGAGAAGTGTCTGACCTTCAGAGTTGGAGGAGGAGGAGCGAAGGGTTCAAGAAGGAAAAGTGCTTAGGAAGAAAGAGTTGGATGTAGTGTGGTCCCCGGTCCCAGTAAGCCTTGTGGACAATGCAGAGTGTCTTGAACTTGATCCTTGAAGCTACTGGGAGCTTGAGGACAAGGACAAGTCTTGCAGTCCTGTTCTGGATTAGTTGTGGAGGGAGAAGAGTAGAGGCAGGTAGATTTAGAAAGAGGCTGTTGCAGTAGTCCAGCTTAGAGAGAACCAGGGCTCTGGATACAGTGAGCTTCTGCGGGAAAGTGAGAAAAGGCAGAATACCTCTGAGGAGGTGCCGCTGGTAGTGAGACTTCTTAGAGATGTCCGAGATGTGGGGAGAGAAGGACAGGGCGGAGTTGAAGATGCCACCAAGGTTTTTTGCCTCACAGGGAGGCGCAGGAAGAGGGCCCAAGGAGGGTGGCCAGAGTGAAAACGGGAGCAGGGGTCCCAATGAGAAGGATCTCTGTCTTACTGGCATTAAGGAAGAGATTGTTGGAGACACACCATTTCTGTATCGCGGATAGACAGTCGGTATAAGCAAGAGAGGAAAGAAGGCTGAGGGGTGCCTGATGGAGAGCCGAGCGTGATCTGCAAAACACTGAAAGATCGGAGTGCAGGAGGAGATGAGGGGGGCCAGAGGTGCCAAGTAGATGTTGAAAAGCAAGGGTGAGAGGTTGGAGCCCTGAGGAACACAACAAGTAGCGAGAGAGGCGGTGGAGATAAAGGACCCACGCTGGACCTGGGAGGGTCGGTCCAGGTCAACCAGGCCAGGGCCCGATCCATGATGCCCAGGATGTCATGGAGATGATTGATCGAGGTGGTGTGATTGACCGTGTCGAAAGCAGAAGAAAGATCGTGGAGGATTGGGACAGAAAGCAGACTAGAGTCGAGATTAGTGAGCAGGGCTTCAGAAGTGTTCAGGAGAGCAGTTTCCCTGTTTGTGGCTGTCCTGAAGCCAGACTGATGGTCATGGAGACAACCAACAGATTAAATATGGAGAGTAAGCTGGGAGATGGCCAGCTTTTCCAGGAGTTTGCCCAAAAAAGGAATGGAGAGAGATCAGGGAGTGATTAAGGGGAGGGGGAAGTTCCAGTTTGCAGAAATCGACCAAGGCTGGAGCGAGGGTGTCAATGTGGTCCGTGATGGTTCTGCAGCTGCAGGGGAGCACCTGCTTCAGACAACACTTTCATAGATCAAACTTGTTTAGAAACATCATCAGGAGTAAAAACAGGGAAAAATGAGAAAGGAGAAGTGGCTGCTGGAGAGGGGCAGAGAGAGGTAAAGGGAGAGCTAGAGGAGGAAAGAGAGCAGAGGATGTCCTGAGTTTTAGTGGTGAAGTGAGGGAACAGGAGAGGTGGAGACTGCAGTAGGATTGGCCAGCTCCTTGCAGATTTTAGAGTTTGGCTGTGTTTTTAGAGGCTGCAAAGACGCAGGCTGGAATGTAAGCTCTCTTCTTGGATAGGATGGAGAGTCTGTACTGTCTTTGGAGCAGGTGGCAGGCCAGTTTGTCAGAGGATGCACCTGATGCCCGCCACTTCCTCTCAGCCACCCTGCACTTTTTAGGGTGGCAAGGTCAGAATCATATGAAGAGTTGGACTTGGAGGTAGGCTTCAGACAGATCCTCATGGCATGGGCAAGTACATCAAGAGTGTTGGAGATAGAGAGATGCAGATCAGAGAGGGCTGTGTCAGAGTGTGAGTCAGCTGCAGGCATAGGAGGAGAAGAGAAAGTAGCGGCGAAAGCCTCCACTGACACATGCTTCATGGGCTGGATGACCGAGAAGGTAGGTGGCAGTGCTGGGGTCGGCTTCACCTGGGGGACAGAGAGCGTCAGGTGGGAGAAGAGCAGAAAGTGGTCAGTCCAAGACTGAGGAGAGATGAAAGAGTTAGAGAGGGGGATGTCTGAGGAGATGAGAACATCCAGGGTGTGCCCAGCAGAGTGTGTCGGGTCTGAAGGTAGAGAGAGAGAGAGAGAGAGAGTGGCAGAGATTTCGAAAGAGCCCAGAGGAGGGTTTAGGGACATCAGATGGATGTTGAGGTCTCAGAGGAGGAGAAGTTGAGAGGTAGAGACAAGGAGAGTGCTGCGCGCTCATCCTTGATGACTCAGGGCTTAGCGCGCTATACACACACAAAAAGCACACATTAAAAATGAACAATGCTTGATTGAGTTAAGACACACATAGTATATCTAATAATCTCAAATTGTTTTTGAATGAGATGCCAATATTTGTTGAATTGAATTCATATAAAGAAATTGCTAAATAGATATTGAACTAGCTACTGGTATGAACACCACTTTTTTGTGCAAATGGGGTGCAAGGTGGATAAAGAGAAACCGCAGTACTGTCAGCCAGAGGTAGTGTATTTAGGGCAAGTAATATCACCAATAGGAAGGGCAGTGATGCAGAGAGAGCAGTTGCAGTGAAAAACACACCACAGCCAGTTACTGCTACACAAATGCAACCATTCTTAGGGCTCTGGGATCTTTGACTACTCTAGCTACATGAGACCATTATTGCAAGGATTTAAAAAAAGCACAGAAAGTGAAGGGTTAGATCAGCTGGACGGAAGAAATGATTACATGTTTCCAAGAGCTCAAGGCTGCGATCAGTAAGTTCCAGTCTTAGCAACACCTGACTATAAGAAACAATTTCTTCTGTTTTTGCATTCGAATGATCAAGCAGTGATGGCTGTCCTGACGCAGCAAACATCCTTGGGTCACAAGCCTTTAGCCTATTATAGCATACTTTTAGATCCAGTGATGCAGGGTCATTTTCCATGTGAGCACAGCGGTTTTGCCATACAGAAGTTTTCGACCACTACTATGGGCTGCCTAGTAACCTTATACATGGAGCATGCAGTTTTTGCAATCTTGGAAAAGTCTAAGTCAAACCTTACCACGCAGAGAGCCTCGGGGTATGAGGTTACATTATCAAATGCTTTCATTCACCGAGTAAGGTGCCACATAGTCCATCCCGTGACATTCTTAGCCGAGCCAGTACAACCAGATGAGGTTGTGCATGACTGTACAACGTACGAGGGTGAAGCATACGAGAGTCCGAACATCAGGGAGGATGCACTCGAAGAGGGAGAAGTACTCTTCATTGATGGCTCCTCGATGATCGATCAGGGCACTAGTGATGGCATACAGATGAGGAAGTTGTGCGCCTTGTGGATGGCGAGTGTCAGGTCAGGGTAAATAAGAGATTGCCTTCACATTACTCAGAATTTGTGGCTCTCATAGAGCTGCGGGAAAGGAGCGGTAAAAACGCAGTTACCATTTATTCCGATTCGGCCTATGTTACATCTCCTGTGCATTCAGGGCTGCCGAGATGGCATACAAGAGGATTTAAGAGGTCTGACGGTACACCCGTCCAGCATGCTGTATTACTTTTCTGACTAACTGAAGCGTTAACAATGCCAGTAATAGTAGCAGTAGTGAAGAAAGACACTTATCTAGAAGTAGAACATCCCTCAGTGCCCCCTGAATTAGTGATATAGCAGGTTCAGTTATCAATTCCTTGTAATTCTGTGCCCCTAACACAAATCATAGAATTGCAAAGTCAGGCATTGCTGCAAGAAAAGGATTTGTAGAGTAAAAGAGGGTGTTCTTTATCACCTACTGATTTGGTTTGCAGATAGCATCTCACAGGTAAGGTAGTGATGCCCGAAGAACTGCGAACAGTTGCACTTGAGCAGCTGCACAACCCCTACACATGTTTCGAAGCAGGATGATGCTGTTGATATCCAGGATGATTGGGTCCCCCCAAATTCCAGCAGAAGGTAGATAGTTTTGTTGCAAACTGCACCACTTTTGCAATCAGTACAACCCAAGCCACACTCTTAAGACTTTGAAAGGATTGTTGCCCCGCCCCTCTGGGCCCTCTAGGGAGCACCACATTGATTAAATTGATATGATTAACAGGTGCAGAAATTATCGTTATTTCATTGTTGTTGTTTGTCCATTTTCCCGTTGGCTTGAGGCTGGACACTGTACTCACCCCGATGTTAAATCAGCGGCTACATTTTTGGTATGCAAGGTATTTCCTTCCTGGGGGATATGTGATGTCTTAAAATCTGACAATAAGACTCACTTCTTTAAGGACATCACTTCTTTATTGGGAATAAAACACAGGTTGTGTTCAGGGTATCATCCACAAGCCAACATTTTTGCTGAACGTCTTAACGGATTGTTGAAGTTAAAACTTTCACAAATCTGCCATTCTCTGTCCAAAACCTGGTTATACTGCCTTCCACTGGCCTTCTTTAGTCTCAGGAATCAGCCAGGAAAAAAACACCATTTGACTCCTCACAAGATCGTGACGGGGAGGTGAATGCACACACCACTTTCAACTGCATGCATGGCCTCTGACGCACAAACATCTGAAGACATACTAGTGGAAGAGTTTCAGGGCTAACTTGGGGACCTTACCAACACAGTTAAAGTTATATCTTCACAGATCGCATCTTGTCATCAACAGCCAGCTGCATCTGAAGGCGTCAATCCAGAGTACCTACAGCAACTTCAACTCTTTCCAGGGGAGAGGGTCTAGATTAGAACTATTGTTCGTTGTTGGAATCAGCAAAGGTTTCACAGGCAATGTAGGCAATATCGAGTCGTTTTTGAGACTCAAGTGCCATGAAGGTAGAAAGTCAGAAGTGTTGGATTCATATGTCGGATGTTCGATGGGACATCAGCACCAACCCAAATCCGCAAGAGCAAGACCCTAGTGGGGACCAAACCAAAGACTAAAAATATGATTACCTTCAGCAGATTTGTGACATTTTTTTAGATTAGGGCATCCTTGTGGAAGAATGGACAATGATTTTGCTACAGTCACCCAAGGAGCATCACACAGGAACAAGAATTTTATGATGTATATTTGTCTGTTGTTTTTCTCTCTTTTTTATCTTTGTCTATATGCAACGAGAATTGTGTGGGTGAGGTTTGGAAAGGGTAGGAATGAAAATGTTGATAAGGTAGACGCCACTGACATGAGGCCTTACGACGTGCCAATGCCCAGGAGGAAAAGGGCTACTGAGCAACAAGTGTTTGTCGAAAATGAAGGTGTTGCTTCTAACAGTATCGTAGATGTGCATTGCCCCGATTCAGCCAATATGTGCTACAACCACATGAGAGGAGGGAAGGGAGAGGTCTATAGATTCCTTTTATATCTGTTCCTTCATCCCACACACCACTGGCACTCTCACACTGTTCATTCCAAGAGAAATGCTGCCTCAAATAGCACAATGTTTAGTGCATCTAGCCTTATGCAGAGTATGTGGCATATTTCGAGGACAATCAGTACAGGCTACCGCCACAGCGATCGATGAAAATGGGTGGGTGAATTTAGTGCTAAGCTTGTTTGTGCCATTGTATGAAAATATTAAAGTGAATCTCTCTGCTAACACCCTACAACTTATATACAACTACAATATACATGGCATTACTCTGTAAAAGAGTCTTTAGAAAAAAAAATATTGAAGCAAGTCTGACACAATCCAGAACAGCAGAGACTTTTGCAGGAATAAATGAGAAAATAGTGGAGGAGATTTCAAAAGAGCTAAGGACCATAACAAAAAAATTTAAAACACGGTGTCGGATGCAAACATCTGCTCCATTAAGATGGCCATCACTGAGCAATTTTCCTCATTGCAGCACACCAAGTCAATCATACAATCAAGAGGGGTCCTTTACTGGAAATAGGTGCCATACAAATAGAAGATCTCCAAAATGCCCCGCATGAAATACCAGCATCTTTGGCAGATCTTATAATGAATGGTGAGCTGAATCAAAATGTACTAATACCATCTAATCCAATTGCTCAGGAATATACTCCAAGAAAAGCTAAACGGATGCCAAAAAGAGGGAGAAAAAATATGCAGAGGGATTCGAGAAAGTTAATGTGAAATCTCACCGCTGTGGAGGATACATTACCTCACAAGACAAACTGCAGTGAGAAGAGATCTCAAAGTAAACACAAAGGGGAAAAATCCCATCTCTCAAAGGTTAATATACCCTCCAGAAAACTGTAAAATCTTCTAACCAAGTCACCGATTAGAGCTACTTCAGAGTTGGATTCAGTTGTGTTATGCCAATCAAGGATGGCATATGGAGCAGAAGACGAAGGTCCTATTGAACAAGGGTCACTCAGATTAATTAGCATCAGAGGGAAGGATGTGACTCTGCAAACTGATGCCTGAAAGGACCTGCCAGGAGATTCAAGGGTAAGGAGAATATGGGACAAAAAGAAGTAAGTGACAACGCAAACACAGACGAAGAATAGAAATGGAGATGGAAGTTAGCCTCAATTTAATCAGAAGGCAAATAATCAGAAAATGAATGTTACAGCTCAAACTCAAACCGTAGAACATTCTATGATACAACAAAAGGATTCCTCTCATGTAAGAAACACACTCCTGCTGGGCTAATGGGAGCTGTGAGAAACCAAAGGGTGTCTCACCTACTGGTCCCTGGGGATCTTTCTCTCAGGTGGCCAGGGCATGGCCATCAGCTTTGTATACAGACCCTAGGGGTGGACCAGTACGGGAGGATCACCTGGGTCAGGGGTCTTCGGAGAGTGGGGGTGAGGCGACCGATCATGAGATGCAGTATTCCCCCTTTTCCTGTACCCATGACCCATCCTATTTTATGGGATTCTCCAATGTCCCAACTCCCCCCCTTTCTACACAAACACTGGGCCGAGGAAGAGGGCAACTGAGAGTAACGAGGCTAACCCTTACATATGTCATTGGACATGTCCAGCTAATCGGTCCAGGAAAACTCAGGTACTTGAATTTAAGTGCATATATCTGATACCAATTAGCTCTCCCCACACAAATAAAAGGCGGAACATAGAGACATACTCTGAGCAAGGTGGACCATGCGCAAGAGCAGAACTCCCAGGGCAAATGCAAACCTACTGGAGCAGGGCAACGGACCGAGGGACAAGAGAAAGGGGCAGAGAACCCCAGGAGTTCCCTACAGGAGGATGTTGCCTCCAAAAGGCTGTGAAAGACACATGGAGAAGGCCAAATCCCAGACAAGAAGACTGCATTGTGTTTCAAGGACGCCAGCGAGCCTCCTGAGTGAACGGCAGAGTTGGGGAGGCGAGACCAAGCTAACCTTGACTCGTGATTTAAAAACTGCAAAGACAAGCACACAGCCAGTGAGTTGGCAAGCGACATGAACGACTAGTGTTAAGGAAAGATTAAAGTTGCAACATTATATCACACAATTGAAGGCTGCACTTGTGTGGATGAGCCTCAAAAGGAAGGCAGATCTGTGATGAACTTTGAATTACTGATAGCTGTGAAACCAGCGATACTGAGTAGCAGAGTTGACCAGTGAAAGCAACTAGTCCACTCGAAAGTCTCTGTGAAAGGTTAAATGTTTTTGTTATGGAGTGATAAAGTGAATGAACTATAAAAAGCGGTGTGATCAAAATTAACCCTGGGGAAAAGGGGAGGAGTAGGAAAGTGAATGTTGTACTTTTATGCTTATGACATCAAACTACTCTGACCAAGAGACAATGGGGCAAATAACACAAGAGTGTGAGCAGAACAGAAAGTCGAAGAGGTCCTGCGGAGGTCCATAGTAAAAGCCACGTATATTCAAAAGTCTTCGATATCAGAAAAAGATCTGAGCCTGACTGAGGAAGAACAGAACTGTGATGATTTAGGGGAAGGGAACCCCAAAAGGATGTGAATTAAGTTTGGGGAAGGGAATCCCTGCAAGTGTTGTTTTTGAAAGGTCAGAGCCTGACTGAGGGAGACCTACGTGAACTTTTTGCTTTGAAAGGTCCGAGCCTGACTGAGGGAGACCTACGTGAACATTTTGCTTTGAAAGGTCCGAGCCTGACTGAGGGAGACCGGCGTAAACTTTTTGTTGAACTGTGTTTTGAACGCTGGAAAGAGAGACTTTAACGAGAAAGGCCAGGCGGGCCCCGATGCACGTTTAGAACTGCCTTTGTTTTGAGAACCTGTGCCAGGGTGTGTCATCCTGTCTATGGGGACCGCCTTACTCCGTGCTGTCTAACGTGGGGAGGAGAGCTGACTCAGCCACATTTATTCTCTATATTCGAATAGTGATTTTCCTTTGCATACATATTCTTCTTTACACACGTTTTGTACAAGAGATAGGGCCGGCATTAGGCTTTTGTTAGTGTAGGCCATTTTGATTTGATGGACACAACTAGGACTGTATATTTATTATTTGATGATAGAGATTGCTCCCATCCTAGCTATAGGGCAAAACAGGAGTTTTCCCAAACCCTGAATATTGAATAAAGGTTTTAGAAATTGTACCTTTTGTGTCAGTGTCATACTTGTGATACCATGCCTCCCTTACAGATCCCATATTTTACTGTGGGAAAAATAAGCCCACACGCTCGGGTACATCTTCGGGGCAAACGCAAGAGAAACCTACCAGGCAGAAAATGAAAATCAGTTTAAAGCGGACTCAACGTTGAGTGGACTGAAGGACATCCCAGTAATAGATCAAGCTCAAGCACCACCAACTACTCAACAAAAGACTAAAGAACAAGTTACTTACCTGGAACTATTGTTCTCCAGCATAGGTTTGGCATGGATATACATGCTTATGAATACTGCCCCCAGCCAATGACTGCCCTCTCCCTACGCCCCTCCTCTGGCAGCCATCTTCACATTTGGTAAGCACGTAAAGTGGTAGTATGACCAAGAAGAGGCGCAGAGAGATAGGAGGGAGGGTTTGCATGTGAATCCATGCCAGACCCATGCTGGAGAACAATAGTTACAGGTAAGTAACTTGTTCCTTCTCCAGCATGGATTCACATGCTCATGAATAAATAATACATAGCAGTACAACATCACACAACCATGGGAGGTGGCAAGGCTCAACAGAAGCAATTACTCTTACCTCCGGAACAGGCTCACCTTCAAGCGACCAACTTGCGCAGTACTGCTTGGCCGACGCTGGACTCCACTCTGGAATCCGTGTTGACACAGTAGAATCTCGTGAAAGTGTGCGTGGACCTCCACGTAACAGCCCTGCAGATGTCCAACAGGGGCACACCAGACAGGAACGCCATTGCTGCAGTGACCGCTCTGGTGGAATGGGTTCTCGGACAGCCGGGCAGTGGTTGGTATGCCAACCGATGACAGTGTGTGATATAACCAGAGAGCCACCTTGAGATGGAAGCCTGGGACAAGGCCTTCCCATGGTTCACAGGACCAAAGTTCACAAACAGTTGGGACGTCTTTCAAAAACTCTTCGTGCCTGCCACATAGAGCACAAGCAATATCCAGCGAGTGCAAAGCCTTTTGAGCCAGCGACAAAGGTTTCAGAAAGAACACAGGCAACTCCAAAGGCTTGTTGAGGTGGAATTCCAACGGAACCTTCGGCACAGCATGTAGTAGGGGTGCATCCGCAGCACCACCCTCATTTGTGAAAAGTCAGATATAGCTGTTTGTAGGACAGGACCTGGATCTCACCCACCCTCCTGGCAGAAGTGATGGCCATGAGGAAAGCCGTTTCCATGAGAGGAATAGGGTCGAAGTTTCCCACGCCGCGGCAGAAGCCTTCACCAGCAGAAAGGAGCAAAACAGTCCTTTGAGGAACCTCTTGACGAGACGGTGGGACCAAAGAGAAAATCATCCTGGAGACCTGGTGTAGCGGCAGATAGCAGCCAGATGCACCTTGATAGAGGCGTGCGCCAGCCCTGCCTTGGCCAAGGACAAGTATGGAAGAATCTGCGGGCTCTGACCATAAGAGGGTTGATCTTCTGCAACCAGCACCACATAGCGAAACACTTCCACTTGTGCCCGTAGTACTTAAGAGTCGACGACGCTCTGGCCGTGGCAAAGACCTCCCTGCAGTCCGCCGGCAACTTGCATCCTTCGAACTCTAGGGCTGCAGGCGCCAAGCCCTCAGGTTCAGAGATCCTGGGTCGTGATGTAGTATTGCACCTCATTTTCTGGTGAGCAGATCCGCAACCACTGGCAGCTTGACCGGAGGTGACGTTGACAGGCCGAGAAGGTCCAGGTACCAAATCTGCCCAGCCACAAACAGTGCCGATGCCCCAGCTGCATCGGCACTGTTTGAGTTGATTGATGACTCGCAGCGGGAAAGAGAATGCTTCCCCCGTGCCCCTCGGCTGGTGGAAACTGCTGGTGAATTTGTAGCATTTGGAGTTTGCCACCATCGCAAACAGATCGATTTGGGGTCTGCCCCACTTGAGGAAGATGCGGTCCACCTGATCCTGCCGGAGTTCACACTTGTGGCAGGAGCGCAACTCCCTGCTGAGGGAGTCCGCGGTGGTGTTCTTGACTCCCACCAGGTGAAAGGGGATGAGGAATATCTCTTGGCCGACGCCCCAGTGCCACAAGTGCTGCGCCTCTCTGGAGAGCGCTGGGAATCGTGTGCCCCCCTGCTTCTTGAAGTAGAATATTATGATGGAGTTGTCCGTAAAGACCCGCACCACTTTGCCCTTCAGGGATGGAAGGAATGACTTGAGGGCCAAGAACACTGCCAGCAGCTCCAGGATATTGATGTGGAGATCCTTCTCCACTGGCAGCCACAGGCCTCTGGCTTGCAGACATGTGGTGTGGGCTCCCCAGTCCTCCAGGGAAGCATCTGTGGTGACCGTCTCCTGGTATGGGGGTTCTGAAACCCTGTGCCCCAGGCGACTTTGGAGTGGATGCCCCACCATCTTATCCCCCGACAGAACTCCTCATCGAGAGGGATCTTGTCTGCAAAGCTTCTGGACATTTGTATCCACAGAGGACCCATAAACTTCTGAAGAGGTCGCATCTGTAACCAGCGGAGTCGGATAATGTAGATGCACGATGACAACATGCCGAGCAGAGACTTGATGGTCCGCACTGTGGCTGTCTTTAGTGACAACAGCGGTTGTACCTTCCCCAGAATGGCCGCTACCGTCTCCCATGAGGGCAATAGCAGGCAGGAGACCGTGTTGAGCCTGACTCCCAGGAACAGTGTGTTCTGCAATGGAATCAAGGACTTTGGATAATTCACAGAGAACCCCAGACCTGTCAGCAGCTGGACGGTCCTTTCCGTGTATTCGACGGTAACGTACCTTGACTTGGCCCGAATGAGCCAGTCATTGAGATACAGATAAACGTGTATCCGCTGTAGATGTAGATGGGCCGCCACTGGTGCCAGGCACTTCGTAAACACCCAGGGGGCCGTCTTTAGGCTGAAAGGGAGGGCCTTGAATTGGAAGTGTCTTCCTTGCACCACGAAGCATAGGAACTTCCTATGCTTCCTGTGGATGGGAATGTGGAAGTATGCGTCCTCCAGATCCAGAAACGTCAAGAAGTCGCCTTCCTCCAGTTGGCCGAGCACGTGCTGCAATGTGACCATCCTGAATTTATGGGACTTGAGGTACCTGTTGAGACACCGCAGGTCTAGAATGGGCCTCCAGCCCCCGGTCGTCGTCTTGACTAAGAAGTATCTGGAGTAAACTCCGGAGCCCCAAAGTCGTCTTGGAACTAGCTCTATCGCCCCATTTCCTAGAATGGCCTGTATCTCCTACGGGAGCTGAGGGATGTGCTGCTCATGCCGGGTCACTGGAGGGATCAGCAGACACTTTTGCTGAAACTCCAGGGTATCTCCGTGGGTGAGAGCGTCCAGGCCCAATTTGTCAGTGGAGATCTTCTTCCACTCACTGACAAATCCCGCCAGCCGGTCTCCCACCGGGGTGCTTGGGTGGGGGCCCGACACCCTGGCCGGTGGTACAGTGTTGCTTCAGTGCCAGCGTTTTGCCGTGGGGGCGACGACGGTGCTGGCCACTTCCAACGAAAGTCTTGCAACGGCCTCTGTAGACCTCCTGGGTCATGGAAGAGGAGGGCTAATGGTATGACAAGGAACCTCCACTGAAACAGTACGTCGATCAAAGAAGGAGTTTGAGTGGAGAGGGGTGAGTCACTCCATGGCTCTCACTTCTGAGACTCCGTGTTCAACACTTATTTTCTTAAACAGTGTTGCGCCAGAGCAGGGTCCTGGTCAAGTTTGCGGACCCCATCAACCATTCACATCACACTTGAATGCGTTCAATGTGGGCAGAGCCCAATTGTAGCATATCACATTTGGGGCCCCCCCTGCGAGCCTGGCTGAGGGCACCCCCTCCCTCAAGCGCCTTAACAAATCACAGGGCACGCCATACCCCGGGCCGACCCAGACCACCACGTGTGCGCTATGTCCATGATGATTATTCCACTACTCCAAGTGAAAGTAGTAAATATGTTTTTTTAATCAAAGCTTAAATGTTTCAACCTAGCGTAGAAAGAAGACGGCGGTGCCTGGTCCCAAAATATACCAGCCACCTGTGGTTGCTGGTGAGTTGTTTTATTGGAGGGTGTAAATATTTGCCACAAATATGCGATTGCGACCGAGCATAGTGAGGGGGCCCAAACTCTCAAAAACGGGTTGGGGGAGGGGGGTGGTGGGTTTGGGGTCAGGGGGTTTATTCCCACTGCCATGAGAACATTTTTGAATAAAGGGTTCAAATGAAGCATTACACAGCACACTTTCTTTGAAAATTTGGGTAGAAGGCCAGACAGTCTGCAATCGGTTTTGTAGGGTGTAGGGTAAATCAAGGAAAAAACGTACAGTAGATGCAAGTCGTCACCAAAAGTGGACAAGCATTTACCAGTGCATTGTCATGCCGGTCCCTTCAATATATGCCAGTATAAAAAACATGTTCATGCTGGCTGTGCCCATTCATTTCCACTAACATATGCTAGCATTCCCATAAAGAACATACTCATGTACGTTTTGAGATGTTTGTTATAGTATCTTTACTGGCACTGGGCACAAAGCTGGCTCTGCCAATATAGGCCAATACTCCTATGTAAAAAAATACTCCTGTTGGTTTGGCCATTAAAAGTGACATGTCGTCAATCAGAAAACATGTGCAAACTGGTTCCAATATAAGCCAGTCGAGACCCATAAGAACACTTATCCTTGATTCATCATAGATGCTCAATTAATAAAACGTCATGCTACAATAAGAAATATCGAGGCAGCTACACCAAGAGGTCAGTCTAGCGATGTAATACTGTTTATCATGTTTGCTTTATCAAAGATGCTGAGTAATAAATGTCATGCCACAGTAAGCAATGGCTAGACTGGCAGTACCAAAATGCCAGCCTAGCAAGGTAATTGCACACATGAACTTGGCTTTGCCCGTAAATACCAGTAAAACATGCAAAGTCAATAAAGGATGTGTCCAAAAATGCTGTATGGATACCCAGTCTCCAAGAGCCTTAAACACACTGTGAGGGGTGCGACAATCAATCAGGGCTTGGGGTTGTCATCTTTACCAATTTTATGTTTATTGATCCAGGTATATTTACACAATGGGCTCACTAAGCCACAAATCTCCTGTCCCTTACGCCTATCGCATAAGGGTCAAAGACTGTGTTTGGCCCTCACTCCCCAGAACTGGCCTTCTTGGAGTTCCCTAGGAGGATATTACAGTTTGCCGGGGGCCTGGCGGCAATCCTCGTTCCCTGGTCTTCTCCAGGTGCCTAGGTGGACAATCCATGTCCCTTGGTTTTCTCTGGGTGCCAAGGGGGGCAATCCTCATCCCTTGGTCTTATCTGGGTGCCAAGGTGGGCAATCCCTGCCCCTTGGTCTTTCCCTCTTATGCCAGTAGAGACAATCCACGTCACCTGGTCTTTTCTTCTAAATCAGGTGGGCATTCAGAACAGGAATCGTTGTTACAACTCCTTACTCCTCCTTTCTACCCCCAAGGCTTTACTTCCTGGGAGTTTATCCTTAAAACCTTAACACCTATCTGGTCTTAGTACCTGAAAGGGGTAAGGTCTATAGTATGTAAAAGGAGGGGGTTCCTCAGAGTAGTCGCCACAGTCTTATGAGGTGCTTTACGTCCGGCTTAATAATAATCTCAAGCCCGTTATCCCCCGTTGTTCAACAGGAAACACTGTCTATCTGTTGGCCCTCCCTCACACATTCTTTCACCTGTCTTCCCTGCAGCTCTGTTAATCGCCGGCTGTTACTTGTGATCTCACAACTTACGTGACTTTGTTCCTGTCAGCGTCTGCCCCTCGCTACAAAAGCTCAGCACAGGATCACCCTATTCCTGTATAGCGAGTTGTCTTTGATGATTTGGTTGGTTTCTATTTCGGTTCTTCTCTCTCTTTCAACAGTCGGAGTCTCACAGTCCTCCTTTCTTTGTCGCGGGCATATCCCTTCTTTTCTTCCACATCGGCCTCTTCGATTCTCTCGGCTCTCGCCATCCTTTTTACCCTGACAGACTTCTGCCTCTCTTCTTAACTCCTCATGATGCACACGCCACGCTTCCATACACCGCCTCTCTCTGCAGACCTCAGTGTTTTCTCCAAACAAAGTTCCCTGCTGCTTGTACCAGCCTTAATGCTGCTTCTTCTGCTGCTCCCTTTGCTGGTGGGCTGGCCTCCTTTTATACACCTGCAGCCCCTTGACAGGCTGCAGGTGTGTATGTCCCATCAGCCCTGGAACAATTATTAACATGCCTGACCTTCACTGTTCTTGCAGGCATCTTCCTCTTCCCAGTACCAGAGTGGTAAAAGAGCATATTCTTCATCCCAGTACTGTCAGGTGTTAATTGTGGAGAAATGAGGGAACTAGTTTTAATAGCCCGTGAAGGTGGGGCAAGGGTTGGGTGTCAAAAGGGAAAGGTGGATACCATGTCTCGCCTAGGGGCTCCCCACTCCCAGTCCCCAAGGACGCTCCACCAAGGTTATCCTCCCTCGCTTCTCCGCCCCCATGGTCAGGATCCAATTGTGATGGCCCCACACAGAGGATCCACGGAGGTTAGGAGTGAGAACTCCCTCAGGTATCTCACAGTACCTTCAACTCCAAGAGGGCAGGAAGGGTTGGCGCATGTGAATCTAAGCAGATACAAGCATCAGAAATATGATTACGTTGAGTAATGTATTCCTTCTGAGGCTTGTGGATCTGCTTAGAATCACATGCTTTGCATAGACTAGCGAGCAGTACCTGGAGAAGGCGGTGGCATGTTAGAAGATACAGCAACAAATAGATGTTTTAATACTGCTTGTCCCATCTGTGAATCTTGTTTGGAGAGTATATCCAGACAGTAATGCTGAGTAAACGTATGTATGGAACTCCAAGTGGCTGCTTTGCAAATGCCATCCAAGGGACATTTGCGATAATTGCTAGGGTAGCCCCTGTGCCACATGTAGGGTGCGCTCTGAGAGTGAAAGGTAGAGTCTTGTTAGAAAGGGAGTAGCACATTTGAATGCATTTGACTATCCGCTTTGAGATAGTGGACTTAGACATAGCTATGGACACAAAATAATTGATGAGTCTTTCTGATTGGCTTTGTTTTGTTAAGGTAATACATAACTCAAACATACATTTAGGTGAAAAACGAGGGTGTGTTCTCATCACCACCTTGTCTTTATGTATGGTAACAAAGTATCTTGAACTGAGTGCGTGAAGTTCACCGACCCCTTCCGATAGATGTAATAGCTACAAGAAAAGCAGTCTTGTAAGTCAGGTGTTTAAGACTGGTTTTATACATGGGCTCAAAGGGGGACCCGTGAGCTTTGTAAGTACAACATTTAAATCCCATCCAGGAGTAGGGTTTGCAATAGGGGGGTGCAATCTATTAACCCCTTCCATAAATGCTTTAACTAGTGGCACTTTACACCACAAAACCTTAATTTGAGCGGTGTATGCATACAGTGCAGGTAAATGGATTTTAAGGGAGTTGAAAACTAACCCTGAATCCAAAAGTAAATGTAGACATGAAACAACGTGTGAAGGAGAGCAATCAATTGGACTGATGTCTCGAGATAACAAATCGTTTCCATGTATTGTAATAGCAATGTCTGGTATTAGGTTTGCGTGCCTCTTTAAGGATGTCCATACATCTTTGCGGTAAATTGAGATGACCAAACTCTATGACCTTAGGAGCCATTGTGCCAGATTCAGTGTTTCACGGCATGGGCGATAAACTGTTCCCTGGTGTTGGGACAGCATGTTGTATGGGCATGGAAGTATCACTGGTGAGCAAAGGGACATTCTGCGCAGGTGTGAGAACCATGGCTGACGTGCCCACATTGGAGCTATCAGAATTAGTTTGACTGGTTCCTGGTGCATTTTGTGGATGATCTTGTTGAGAAGTGATGTTGGGGGAAAAGTGGAGACAAATCTCTGATCAATTCATCCACAGAGCATTCCCCTTGCACCATGTCTGGGGGTAACTGGACACGTAGTCTGGGCATTGTGTGTTGTGCTGGGTTGCAAAGAGATCTAGGTCTGGTTGTCTCCAGTCTGAGTAAATGTCTTTTATAATGTTTTTGTGCAACTGCTATTCGTGTTCTGGTGGAAGTTGTAACTTTCTGCTTAGGACATCAGGTAGGCAGTTGTGCTCCCCTGGAACGTGTTGGGACAGAAGGAACATATTGCTTTTCAATGCCCAATTCCATATGTTCTGTGCTAGTTTGGACAGATTTGGAGAATGTGTTCCCCCCTGCTGGTTTATGTAAAACATGGCTGTTGTGCGGTCCATTAGGATTAGGTCTGTTTTCTCTTGAAGGTGTTGAAAGACTTGAATCACTTTGAACACTGCTAACAATTCTAGAAGACTGATATGCTTCTTTGTTAGTGATTGCAGAGATGTGCTCCCCACCCTAACAGCGATGCGTCTGTGGTAAGATTAGCCTCTACTGCGGGGGTGATGAATGATTTTCCCTGCAGAAGGCTCTCCTTTGTCCACCACTGCAGGCAGTGAACTAAGTTTTGCGAAATTACCACTAGATCGTCCCACTGACTGCTTGCCTACAACCACTGTTTCGCTAGCGACTCTTGCATTGGACACATGCACAGCTGTGCATGAGGCACTATGTAAATGTAGGAGGCCATCATCCCTAGGAGGCACATGGCCCTCCATACAGTTATCTGACGACCGCTACATAATGTGGAATCTGAAACTGGACATTTTCTACCCTCTCGTGTCTCTTTTTGAATTTGGGCCCATGAAACAGTTTTGTTTGACTTGGAATGAGACTTGTTTTTTTCTCGTTGATTGAGAAGTCTAGATCAAAAAGCAGGTTGATTGTTTCTTGGGTATTTTGTTGACACTGTTGAGGTGTCTTTCCTGTTATGAGCCAGTAGCTGAGATAAGGGTAAACTGGAATGGACTGTCTGAGCAGCTGCCAATGTGAGGTCTACAGTGAATATCCATGGTACTGAGGATATGTCTAAGGGAAGTACTTTGAACTGGTAATGAGTTGCGACGCCCTTGTACCCGAGATATTTTCTGTGAGCTGGCAACATTGAAATATGAAAGTATGCATCTTTCATATCCAGTGTCGCTGTGTAATCCCACTGTTTTAAGAGCGGGATTACCTCCTGAAGGCTAGTCAATCAAAATGATTGCTGTTTGACATATGTGTTTGCTGGACGAAGGTCTAACACAAGGCACATAGTCAAATCCAGTTGAATAAATACCCTTGTGTACCCCGTGAGGAGGAACCAGTTCTAGTGCCCCTATTTGAAGAAGGGCTTGGATTTCTTCCTGAAGAATCTATTGATGTTCTTGAGATATCTTGTGCTGTTTTGGAGGATGATGTGGTTTTGTCAGGAACTCCATGGAGTATACTTTTGTTATGATGGAAAGCACCCACTTGTCCAAATTGATCCCCTCCCATGCATGGGCATAATGTGATATTCGACCCCCTACGGGGGTACCATAGGAGGGGCCCTGAACTGGGAGTCACTTTTTCAGGGCTTTGGCCCAGTGGTCGAAGTGTACGAAAAGAAGTAGTGGAGCTATGTTCCCTGCCAGTCTGCCCCACTTTCCACAAACCACATTGCTGCGCCCCCTCCCACACACAGTCCAAACCCCCAAACAAACACACCTATTATTTAAGGTAATGTTCAGTGCAGTGCACTGAAGTGCAAGCTTCAACTTCTTCCTACACTTCCGGAAAGGTTTCTTTTTAAGATAAAAGTATAGGAACAGTGAAACTGTAAAATAAAAAGTATAAGAGCACCGCTCCCGCCCACTTCGACCTCTGCTTTGGCACATTTAAAGACTGCTGCCCGGGACCTACCTCTAACCTGTCTAATTCCTCCTTGATAGGTAGATTGAAAGGGGGTGGACTCATCACTGTTTTCCCAGCAGTGACGACCTCCCATGTGGCCAGGGGACGGCATCCGCTACCTGATCCTGACATGGGGGTGGCTGTATGAGGGAGGATCATGTCGGGGGAGATGACCTACCGGGAGATATCCTAACTTCATCGGGTGAGACGCAGTATCCCACTTTCCACTTACAGGATGAATCCCCATTTGCAACAATGTAATGTCCAATTGTTGAGTCTTCCTTCTTTCATCGATGGAGAGTAGTGGAAATATTTGGTCACATCCCAAAAGCCAACTCTCAATGTAACAGGCTTGTAACATTATGAAAGACACTTTTCCTAGCTCCACATACTCTTCTTCTAAACATAGTTTGCCTTTACAACCTATTTCAAACATTTATTCAGTATTCTCAGAAGGGGACTACTGTTCCCATAATCCCCATACCACTAGGAAGAGGAAGAGGAAGAAGAGAGGAGTAATGATGACCGCTTCCCACTGTCAGCAGTCTAGTCCTTCCCCAAATCCTACTAGCCAGAGCTAATATAAAAAGGAGAAAAATACTCAGGAAGTGTCACAGAGATCCCTGGAGGACCTGGCTGCCGGAATCCTGTGCTGGAGAAGGAAGGGTGGAAAACTGCTGTGCCAAGAGAACAAAGGGGAACCCCTGGCTGAAAACTGCCTGTGGGGAGCTGGAAAGCACTGGCGGAGTCACGGAAGCCAGTCTGCTACCTCCAAGAGGAAGGGGGACCCCTGGGCATCAGCAGAGTGCTCCAGCCCAGAAGAGACTGCAGTACCCCTCACTGAGGGGGAGACTAGGGAAAGTTTGTTGTCTCACACAGCTGGGGGTGAGACCCGTTGAAGTTGATTGTAACAAGATTAAAGAACTTTACTGGAGAGAGAACGGCTTGTCCTCTCTATTGCAAAGGCAGCAGAGGTTCAGGAGAAGACGCATCTCCCAGAGAGGTATGTAGACGCTGGAGGCACGAGCTGGTGTGGCCGAGCAGAGGACCCCGCCAGCAGAGAAGGAAAGTAATGTTGCTTGAGCAGGATGTGCCGTGGAGAAACCAGGAGCCACGAGAGGGTTCCTGTGCGCTTAGCAGCTCGAAGAGGCAGCGCTATCCTTACTGGGACCTGAAGGAAAACAGGCGTGCCGGAGCACAGCCACGAGAGTAGCCGGAGAGATGTCAGAGCAGCCCAGAGTGGGAAGCAAACGGCAGAGCTATGCTGCATAACTGCAAATGGGACCGAAGACGCTAAACAGAGCCGGTGAGTCAGCCCAAGCAAAGTAGGGACCCTGGGGCGGGTGTGGTCTCCATAGCAATGCCGCCGGCATGCCTTTTGGAAGGGCAGGGGGGACTGGCACTTGGGAAACTGCTGCTGCTCCAGTTTCTTCTTCAGCGTCACTTTGTGCGCTGAATTCCTTTTACTGCAACTCATTGCCGCCTGTTGGGCCTTCTATGGAAGTGATGGCGTGGGCTGCCCAACGTTTTGTTTTATGCCGGTCTTTAAGAGTTTTCGGTCAAAAAAAAGCTGGCAGGCAGCACAGCGTTTTTACTGGAGCTGGTCAGCCCACTGGATGGTCCAGGAACACTTCTGAAGGCTTTTACTTGTTGGGATACCAGAAGACGCCGGGACCAGTGGTTCCCATTGGCCCAGAGGGTTGAAGCAACGCAGGTCTTTGGAGATCAGTAGCCAGACAAGGCTCCACCGGGTCTGCAGCAAGAATTAGTCGCCAGGCCTCTTCAGAGATCGTCCACAGGTCTTGCACGTTCTTCAAGCGTCCTGCGCGGCTTCATGGTCACACGCTGGCTTTCCTTTTTGGCCTGGACTCAAGAACGTTGTCTCTTCAAATGGGCCACCACCAGGAGCTTCTGCACAGATCCCAGTGTCTCCACGGCCATTCTTGCTTGCATGCAGCGTTTCTCCCCCTGTCCCGGCGGCCTTCTCCGTTCCACCACACTTGTCCGTATACCTCGCATTCGTGAGCCTCAGTATGGGGTTCAACCTTGTCTCTTGCACTGCCAGATCCAATAGTGCAGTTGCCATCTTTAACCCTCTTGTACATGGAAGAACAACTAGCCTGCATCTTGTACTTGAAGCTCCTGTCAGTTTGCACAAACTCCCAAACATCTCCTCCTCGTCTCAGTACCTGAGTGGTTATGGGAGTTGGAGTCCATGGATGTCATTGGACTTTTAACTCTTAGATGGTTTTTCTCAGAGATTTCATATAAAGGCACATCGGAACCAAAATTTGTTATGTGAGAATTGTGGGTGTTTGGGTCAAAGGTGGGGGTCTGACCAGAGTAGTGTAGAGAACAAGTTTTACAAAGGTAGCGGGCGCCCCTCTCTCCATTTGCATATCAGTCTTTGTCCTTTTAAGGAACCTGGGATTGGTAACCCTAGGTCTCCTGAGGGCAACCAGACGTGGTCTCCCTCTCACTGTGCTTAGAGAGGCATCAGCTTCACCTCACTGATGATCCCCAACAAGGGTGAAACACGTGTATGGGGTTGCTGGTGGTACTCTCGTTCAGATTGGAGTTGCCATTGTATTTCGGTGCTGGACTGCCCCTGGGCAGGACAAAGACTGATATGCAAATGGATATTTCCCATCTGTGAAAGGCACAGTGAGTAAAAGCAGTGGCTGCGAACTCTCAAGTGGTTAATAACCACTGAACAGGTTATCATGTCTGTTCTTGCGAGAGAGGGGCGCCCGCTACCTTTGTAAAACTATTTTTTAAGGAACCTGGGATTGGTAACCCTAGGTCTCCTGGGGGCAACCAGACGTGGTCTCCCTCTCACTGTGCTTAGAGAGGCATCAGCTTCACCTCACTGATGATCCCCAACAAGGGTGAAACACGTGTATGGGGTTGCTGGTGGTACTCTCGTTCAGATTGGAGTTGCCATTGTATTTCGGTGCTGGACTGCCCCTGGGCAGGACAAAGACTCATATGCAAATGGATATTTCCCATCTGTGAAAGGCACAGTGAGTAAAAGCAGTGGCTGCGAACTCTCAAGTGGTTAATGACCACTGAACAGGTTATCATGTCTGTTCTTGCGAGAGAGGGGCGCCCGCTACCTTTGTAAAACTATTTTTTAAGGAACCTGGGATTGGTAACCCTAGGTCTCCTGGGGGCAACCAGACGTGGTCTCCCTCTCACTGTGCTTAGAGAGGCATCAGCTTCACCTCACTGATGATCCCCAACAAGGGTGAAACACGTGTATGGGGTTGCTGGTGGTACTCTCGTTCAGATTGGAGTTGCCATTGTATTTCGGTGCTGGACTGCCCCTGGGCAGGACAAAGACTGATATGCAAATGGATATTTCCCATCTGTGAAAGGCACAGTGAGTAAAAGCAGTGGCTGCGAACTCTCAAGTGGTTAATAACCACTGAACAGGTTATCATGTCTGTTCTTGCGAGAGAGGGGCGCCCGCTACCTTTGTAAAACTAGTGTAGAGAACAGGTTTCTTGACTTCCTCTACGAGGGGGAACCAGTAGCTGACAATAGGCCGTTAAGGTCTTCGATGTCAGAGGGTCTTCCTCATAAGAAACGGGGTGATACCGCATCTCATCCAATGAACTCATGACATCTCCCCGGTAGTTGTCTCCTCCAATGTGATCCTCCCTCATTCAGCCGCTCCCACGGTAGGGATCAGATAGCGGCTGCTGTCCCCTGGCCACATGGGAGAAGATTCCCACTGGGGAATCCATGATGACTCCATTGGATTCATTACTGTAGCCAAATCCGGTTAACGCAGTAAACACGGTAAGGGTAACGAAAAATACAGTAAAAAGTATGAAAAGGTAACTGCTGCCACCAATTTGTCCTTTAGCACATCTTAGTTAACCAAAAATCGTTTTGAGTGTAGTCTAGGATCATACAAAAGAACCCCCATTGCAGTGCATTGGAAGATGCAATGTGCATTGTTAAAAGGTGACCCCAAAAAGGCAACAAAGTCAAAAGACTAAGGGAAAAATAGTTTCCCAGAACTGACAGCCTGAAGCACTAGCCAGTTTCCCGATAACATGTGAGCAAAAGCCCAGTGGAATGAAGCTGAAGGATTCACTTCACTGTAAAAAAGTCAGGACATGGTGAAAAACAAAATCAGAAAGTTTGGGGGTCCATAGAATATGGAGGGAACGTTGCTAAAAAGAGAAAGCTTTCCTAACAAATGTACTATGAATGAATACATTTTTCCTTTCTCCTTTGTTTTGGTTGGTGGCTTAGTTATAACACATTTTTAGAAATATTGAATGTGTTTTTATAAGCATTGAATGCAATGCTTTATTTGAATTATTATGCACATCAAATTTAGTTTCAACAACCAAATGAATTATTTCACATGAATTCTAATCATTTTTTCTAAAAGTAAAACACAGTACGCTTTATTCCACGCATTCTTTGGTAAATATTTTTACATCGATTTGATTGCTGTCAGAATTAAACTAAACATTAGACTATCCAAAAATGTATAGGAACCTACCTTTAACTACAAAAAATTCCCCATAAATGAACACTATCCCCTGGATGTATTGAGATTTCTGAATACTGAAGACTGCACACTTTAATCCCAAAGCCACCTCTCCTGCTAGTATGACATTAAGGCGATATATGCATAAGGTCCTGAAGGCACATTTTCTAACAGTAGCTCTGTTTACCATACACTAAACCTATGTAGATGACGATGCTTTGAGACACAAAATCCCTGACCAACTCACATTTCACCGCAGTTCTGTTGCAACAAGATCCAGACATGTTCAGGCAAGACCTATCAAAAAATAAAAAACACAGCAGAAACCACTACGCTCTTTGTTTTGGGATACCACTACTAGAAAGACAGCCCATGAAAAAGAGGAAGGAAACCGCATAACACGAAGCCCCGAAAACTAAGATGAAGTACCTTGAAAAACAAACCCTCATGTTCCAAATGTCCTCAGGCAATTGCAAGGGGGTGAAATATGAATAAATCTATACAGCTCAAGGATTCATCTTACACGAGACAGCTGGCTGCACCTTCGACTAAGAACTAAATAAATTAGGCAGACTCCTGGCAAACTGCACTAGACAGCCCAAAACCACTAGACACATCCATATCAGACAGAACGCAACTAAAGGATAAATCAATCAAAAGACAATAAAACTAAGACCTCATTTTACATCAAATTCTTACAGGGGCTCATCCCCTGGAATCAGTAGAAGGAAGAGGCATACAGGAATGGGACACCACTCACACGGAATTCTACAACAGTCATATTACCAAAGAATAATAGATCCCTTGTCAGGTCCAAGTGGGACAGCAGCAGAAACTAGGAAAATTTAAAAGGCGTGTCTTTTCCTGTGTCACGCGCCTGCCCTACTGGCGCTTATGGAACTCATGGAAATTACACCGCCATCAGTGTGTTCCACTACGTTTTCTCTGTTTCTGCGTTTCCTGATGTGCAGGTCTAGTCTTTTTCTGTCTGCTTTCTTGTTTCCCCTTATAGCCACGCCCTTCCTTAGCAACAGTGCGTAGCAACCCTTTCGCTCTGGGGTCTACACGCTCGTGTTTTTGCTCTGACTCTTTCCGGTCATTCATTTCTCTCCTCTGTAGCTCACCTCTTGCCTTCCTGTGCTCTTTATTTCCTCCCTTTTACCCTTTCTGCTTTTTCCGTTACAGCTCGGTGCAAGTCTCTGCTCGTTCTGACTGCCACGGCCCTGCAGCGCCACATACGGGACTCGTCCCGTCTCTGTCCTCCGCTGCCTTCCGTTTTCTGGTATTTCAGTTTTCTGAACTCTTCCCATTTTCACTTTTCTCCCTTTACCTTTTCTGTCTTCAGATACGATCATTTCTGGGGCTTACGTATCGCTCTTACATACTGTCCTACGTTCCGGCCCTTTTTTCTGTTACCGCCGGTCCAGTCTTCCTCCTATCGGCCTCGCGGTTTGCCACTCTGCAAGCCATTATTACGGGGCGGTCGGCTCTACTTACCTTTCTGCCCTCATACTGCCACAAACAGCTTCCTGCAGTGCCTTTGGCTCCACGGCTCTCACCCTATTGACTGGTCTTCCTCTTGGAGTCAGTATCTCCTTATACCTGCCATCCACGGACTTGCTTCTGGCAATCCTTACTGGAGTATAAATTGAAGAAGCTTACATTTCTCCATCACCTACAAGAGTACCAGAGTCAACTTTGAAGAAGTTTCCATTTCACCGTCATCAACCAGAGTGCCTCATAAGAACTTCATCCACCAGAGGTTTTTTCTGCCGCTGGGCTTTTTCCTCTCTCCGGCACTCGCGGAGGGGGTCCCTTGCCTTCCTTCGCTATAAAGCGGCAGGTTGGCTTACACCCGAGGAAGGCCGTACCTCCTCTGTAAAAAAAACAAAAGGATCAGAGGAAGAAGGGTAGGCTACAGCATACTTCGTCTGAAGACACAGGTAAGCAGGAGGAGGGTGATACTGGATTAAGTGACGACCAGGAAGTGTTAGACAAACCTGACAGTTTGCAACACCATATAGGTCCTACCATGGCAACGGCTGAGCAGGTCCAAGAAGTGGTTAATGTAATGCAGGGACTCTCTCAGGAAGTCCAGACTCTCAAAACAGAGAACACAACCCTTTTGCCAGATGATGATTAATTGAGATGAACAGCGAACTGAACTCCACCCCATGTCGCTGGCATCCGGGAAGTACGATGGCACACCCCGGAGGTTTAATGAGTTCATGAAGGCATGCATAATACACTTCACCTTCCGCCCTCAAAGCTATGCCTCTGATCAGGCTTGCATAGGGTTTTTCACCTCCAACTTAACAGGGAACGCGTTAGCATGGCCAACTCCCTTGGTAACCAGTGCCAGTCCCCTTTTGCAGGACTACAGAGCTTTTACTGAACAATTCAAACAGGCCTTCGAGAGGCAGGAGTCGGCTCAAGTTGCCAGCGAGGAACTGCTGGACATACGCCAAGGGTCATCTGATTTATTGACCTACATCTCCCAATTCAAAAGGGTCAGCAGAAACTGGATGTCCTGAAGTCGCTCAATACACGATCTTCCGACGAGGGCTTTGTGAAGAGGTGAAAGATTAACTGGCCCACTCCCAAAGATCTGCCTCGTTTTCCGATCTACTATCCACTGTCCTGCAGGTAGATTTTTGTCTCGCCGAGAGACGTACTGAACGAAGAAAAGGACCTAGTCCACTCTTTCATCCGGACCCACCTGTTCTGGACCCCTCCTCACCTCGACCGGCCAGAGAAGAGCCAATGCAGATAAGGATCGCTAAAGGACACTTGAGCGCTGAAGAACGAAAGAGAAGGAGGGATAATAACCTCTGTATGTACTGTGGATCGGACAAACACATGCTACGAGACGGCCCAGAAGTCCCACCTCGCTGGCCGTGAAACGGTCGCCCTTGCAACTTGCAGGGACAAGTTACTGAAGAGGGTCTACTAGTCCCTACGTCTCAATGTCAGTCTCTTCTACTGCTCCTACGGACGACAACAGACTCATGGTGGTCAGTATTCAGCTACACTCCAAACAACAGATCATAGACGTCCTAGCCCTCGTGGACTGCGGGGCGGCTGGATGTTTTATGAATACTGTATCGGCCGAAAAGACAGGAATTGATCTTCTGGAGAAGGAAGAAGTTCAGAAGGTGGAAGGCGTTGACGACAAGCCCTTGAGTTCAGGTCTCATCACACATGCCACTACTGCTCTTACCATGACGGTGATGCAACACACAGAGGTTATCCAGTTTGACCTTATAAGGGCTGCTCACTTCCCGGTGATCCTCGGGGTGTCCTGGCTTCGGAAGCACAATCCCGCTATAGACTGGGCAAAAAAATAAATGTTTTTTATCTTCTGACTATTGCTGCTAGACATGTCTGTCCGTACCAACTATGCTCCAGTAAAGGCAATCACTGGTTCTCCCATACTGCAGACCACTCTGGGAGTACATTCTATCCCCAGTGCACTTGCGAGTTTAGTGAGGTTTTTCTCGATAAAGACCCCCAGGATTTACCGCCACATCGACTGGAGGACTGCACTATAGATCTCCTGCCTGATGCCCTTGTACCTTTTCGCCGCATGTTTTCACTGTCCCTTAAGGAGAAGGAATATCCATGGAAATATCTTGATTCCAACTTGCTCAATGGACTCATTCAGCATTCCCGTTCCCCAGCGGGGGCTTCTTTATTCTTCGTCCCTAAGAGGGACACCCACGAATTGAGGCCATGTATAGATTACTGTGGCCTTAACACAGTGACAGTTTGGGATAGATATCCCATGCCGCACATCCAAGACATTCTGGAGGCTGTCCAGGGGGCAGTGTTTTTTTCTAAACAGGGCTTATCACCTTCTGCGTGTCCGTGCCGGGGACGAGTGGAAGACCGCCTTTCGTACCCCATACGGACACTTCGAGTACCGAGTCTTGTCCTTCCGTCTGGTTAACGCGCCATCCATATTCCAGAGATTTATGGACCGCCTGTTCTCTGGCCTCTTGTACCACAGTACCATTATCTATCTCGACAATATTTTGGTCTATTCCTCCTCCCCCCAACTGCATCAGGAGCATCTCCTTCCAGTACTACAACGAATCAAAGATGACCACCTACTGGTCAATCCAGAAAAATGCGTGTTTCAAGCCACTACGGTACCATACCTGGGTTTCATCTTATCCAGCGCTGGAGTTCAAATGGATCCCAGGAAGGTGAAAGCTATACTGGATTGGCCCTCTCCTTCTTCGATCAAGGATGTGTAGAGATTCCTGGGTTTGGCCATGAAGACTGCCTGTGAGGAATGGCGCCACCTCCTCCAAGGTGCCGCTCACCCCTCCCTTCTGAGGACTGACCATAAGAAACTGAAAGTCATCCAGCAGATGGAGTTTGTCAAATCCCGCCAGGCCAGATGGGCATATTTCGTCGCCCAGTACGACTTCACAGTATCTTACATACCAGGCTCGAAGAATGTGCTGGCAGATGGCCTCTCCCAGATTCCTATCCCTGACGTCACACTTGATCATCTCCCTGAACTGGTAATCCCTTCTAACAAGGTTGTTAGTCAATTATCCACGTTCCTCCAAAGAGTTAAGGATGCCACCAGACTTGTTGTCACACCACGTACCACGACAACGCAAGGCACCATTAGCTGACCATTAGAGAAGATGGCCTACTCTTTGTCAACCATTGTTTGTTTCTTCCTGACTCTGTTACCAGGCAACTGCTCATACCACAGAACTCAAGAGAAAGTTCTGGTGGCCAGGTATGTCATCAGACGTCATCAAATAAATCTGGGCCTGCCCAGTCTGCAGTCGAGCTAAGTACAATACTCAAAGACCTATAGGTCTGCTGCAGCGCAATGTACTACCAACAAGACCATGGAACATAATTTCCACTAATTTCGTTGTGGAACTCCCTCCCTCGGAGGGTTGTACTTGCATCACGGTCGCGATTGATACATTCACTAAAATGGTCCATTTCTCTCACTCGCCTGGGGTTCCAACTGCAGCAGAAATGGCCAATGTGTTTGCCAAGGATATTTTCTGTCTACACGGATTGCCCGAAAAGATCATTCGCGACCGAGGGAATCAGTATAATTCACACTTCTGAAAGGCTCTATGTACCAAATTGGGCATTGAAAGAGCGTTGTCTTCAGGTTTTCATCCCCAGACCAATGGGCAAACCGAGAGATTGAATGCCTCCTTGGAACAGTACCTTCGCTGCTATGTCAATAACCAACAGGATAACTGGGTGGGCTTACTACCTACTGCCGAATTCTCTTACAATAATTCCAGACACAGTGCCACCACACTTAGTACCTTTTACTGTTCCTATGGGTTCCACCCCCGCGCCCTGCTGCCTGGGAACACACAGGCCTCTTCAGTTCCTTCGGTGGATGCTGCTCTCTCCAACATCACTGAAGTTCATAAAATCACCATGGATAGTCTTCAGGACACCCGACTTCACTACTGTACTCAGACTAACCCACATAGACAACCTTCACATACATGGGGGAAAGGTACCAAAGTTTGGCTCTCACCTAAATAACTGCCACATTGGTTGCAAGCTTACAAGCTATCTTCGCGGTATCTGGGTCCTTTTTCCATCCTGGATCGAATCAATCCAGTGGCTTACCACTTGCAGCTGCCCAAGCACATGAGACGTATTCATCCTGTATTACACTCTTCTTTGCTCAAGGAACACCACCCGATCCCTACCTACGCCCCTGTCCCAAAAACCAGGCACCAGTGGACCTTACACTCGAAGAGTATGAGGTTGCTATGGTGATGGATTCAAGATACAGGAAGGGCCGTCTCGAGTACCTAGTCCATTGGAAAGGTTATCCCCACTCGGAGGACTCCTGGGAGCTGTAAGCCCATCTCCAAGCTCCCGGACTAGTCCAGAGGGTTCCACCAGTGCCATCCTGGCAAGCCGGGCGGTCCATCCCTAAGGAGGGGGTATACTGTCACGCGCCTGCCCTCCTGGCGCTCATGGAAATTACACCGCCATTATTGTGTTCCACTGCGCTTTCTCCGTTTCCTGATGTGCAGGTCTAGTCTTTTTCTGTCTGCTTCCTTGTTTCCCCTTATAGTCACGCCCTTCCTTAGCAATGGTGCCTTGCAACCCTTTCTTTTCTGCTCCGGGGTCTAAACGCTAGTGTTTTTGCTCTTGCTCTTTCCGGTTATTCCTTTCTCTCCTCTGTAGCCCGCCTCTTGACTTCCCGTGCTCTTTCTTTCTCCCTTTCTTTACCCTTTCCGCTTTTTCCATTACAGCTCGGTGCGAGTCTCTGCTCATTCTGACTGCGGTGGTCCTGCAGCTCCACATACGGGTCTCGTCCCGTCTCTGTCCTCTGCTGCTTTCCGTTTTCTGGTATTTCTGTTTTCGGAACTCTCCCCATTTTCGCTCTTCCCCCTTTACCTTTTCTGTCTTTATATATGGTCATTTCTGGGGCTTTCCTATCGCTCTTACCTCCTGTCCTACGTTCCAGCCCTTTTTTCTGTTATCGCCGGTCCAGTCTTCCTCCTATCAGCCACGCGGTTTGCCACTCTGCAAGCCATTATTACGGGGTGGTCGGCTCAACTTACCTTTCTGCCCTCGTACTGCCACAAACAGCTTCCTGCAGTACCTTTGGATTCAGGGCTCTCGCTTTCCCACCCTATTGACTGGTCTTCCTCTTGGAGTCAGTATCTCCTTATAGCTGCCATCCACGGACTTTCTTCTGGCAATCCTTACTGGAGTCTACATTGAAGAAGCTTACATTTCTCCATCACCAACAAGAGTACCAGAGTCCACTTTGAAGAGGTTTCCATTTCACCGTCATCTACCAGAGTGCCTCATAAGAACTTCATCCTCCAGAGGTTTTTTTCTGCCGCTGGGCTTTTTCCTCTCTCTGGCACTCTCGGGAGGGGGTCCCTTGGCTTCCACCCGAGGAAGGCCGTACCACTTCTGTAAAAAACGAAAGGATCAGAGGAAGAAGGGTAGGTTGCAGCATACTTCGTCTGAAGACACAGGTGAGGAGGAGGAGGGTGATACTGGATGAAGTGACAAACCTGACACCCTGCCTCTCAAAGTTGTAAAATATCTACTTGAACTGATATTACTCAATTTTCTCTAATGCCAAATTGACCTACTCTGAAATTGACCAGGTTTTTCGGGTCGAATGTGGTAGGTCAATTGGTACATTTGAATACAAAAATAGATCTGGGGTGGGGTAAGGGAAAAGGTTAAGGTGGGAGGGAAGTAGGGGGGGGTGACTCCCGCATTATGGGGGAGGGTGGGAGTTCATTTTTTTCATCAAACAACCCATATCCCTTGAACGAGAAGACAATTCTAAGTTTATGAAAAATGACAATACTATAGTGGTTCATAAGGTTATAAAGGGTAGTAAAGAATGTGGTTATTAGCATGCGCATCACAATTAAACATGAACCAAAAAAGTGAGGAACATGGTAGACGATCGGGTGCAACTGAAAATCAGATCGATAGTAGACCTGAATATTCTGTGTGACTGCCAGGGACATCATTTAGGGGTCGCCAGAGGTCGCATCTGCTACCTCTGATGTCTCTCTTGCAACCTCTGTGGTCGCCAAAAAAATATGTTTTTCTTTTTTGGGTATTTTTTTTTTTTTTTAGTAATGTAGCTCCTGGGCTGTGGCCAGCACCATGTCGCTCTTTACTTCTGGAGTGTCTGGCTTTCTTGTTCAGGCCCCTTAAAAAAAGAAGAAAAATAAAAACAGGAGTGCCACAAGTCTAACACTTTCAGCACTGACCCTAAATAATAAAGAATAGGAATACCAAATAATGTGTCTTTCTGGAATTCTATACAATAATTGCTAGAGTCATTAAAGGTTTATTTCAGGCACACTTCAGGGGGTGAGTCACTGATTTAGTCTGTTCTTAAACGCCTCAACTCAGCCTTTCAACCTTCTGAGGTCGATAAATGAGTACCAACACAGGTTGGGTGATATTGGGTGCATATTTTTTCTATATAAAGCGCCTAAGCGTAAGTGCTATATAATAACACATTACCATTTGGTCATGGACGTCTGCTTGCATTCACAGTGATTTGGTAATATATGGGCCTGTATACACTGATCTTAACGATACATATGGCAATCTATTCTTGTATGAAATGTACATCACATTATAGTGATATTGTAACCATATTTTTCGTAGTGTACAATGTTATGTGATGCCACTTCCTGTTTTGTGAACTGAAAGGTTGTGTTCCATCGCTTCTTGCGATATCACTTCGGGGTGTGGTCAAAGGACATCACTTCCTGTGATGTAATCAAGGGTAGTGTGATGTTACTTCCGCTAGCCCTGGCATTTTGGTGAAATGACGTCCCTGGTGTCTGCCCCTCAAAAGCACAAGAAATCAGATATGAAGTCAATGAAAGAAAAGTGCATGATAAAGTACTAAACAAAATGCCTTTCGGTTCAAAGCGCTGTAAAATAAGACTTATGTCCCACTATCAGTACAAAAAAGGTAGTGCGTGATCGCTGTTCTATTCTTTATGGCTGCCCTTGTGAAGTCAAAGAAAGGAACATGCGTGTGTTAACGCACTGCACGATATGCCTTTTAGTTCAAAGCATTATAACAAATCCGACTTTCATCCCACAAACCTTCATATCTGATTTTTCGTGCCTTTGAGGGGAAGTCACACAGAATACAACAGTGATCACGGATGTATCGACTTGCTCAATTCAATCTCCAAGGATTCTATCTCCATACGTTAAATCGAAATAGATGTAAGGATAATTATAACCAGAAAAATGGAATGCATAATTGTCACTATTAACAGTGATTATTTGTATTTGCGTCAGATGTTTGGTTGTAACTTTAGGAGCCCCGAGGAAGAGCCCTCATTTGTTGTTTCACTCACTGTAATTACCAAGCTTTTACATATTTAATCAGTTTTTTGTTAACGATTTTGTGTAACATCCGTCACATGAAATGAATTCACAAATAGTTATGAGTGAGAAAAAAAAAATCAATCACTACCTGAAATATATGATAGATATGATATTACAATAGGCAATGCCAACGATGGTTTAAGACGCTCGGTTAATATCCCTGCAATTAACTTTTGTTTTGGCTGGTAGCATTTTGTAACCCAGGTGATATATTTGTAGTGCAACATGGTCCCTTGCTTGGCTTTAGGGACCACTGAACCGCTGACCCAGGATCTCCTGCCCTTTTCCGCTGGCCCATGACAAGGGTCAGTCTCAAGGCTTCATCAAAGTCCAATTGTGGGCCTCTCACCCCTACCCACCCTACCATACCACTAGGTAAGGCCAGAGCTAAAACCCTGGGCCTGCAAAATGACCTTGTGAGACTTTGAAGGGCAGAAAGAACGTACCTCCTCCACAACAGAGAGAGCGTGAAGATCTTTCTGAGAAGTCCCAAAGCTTTTATGTAAAAAAGGACACATTTCCTGTATAGGGGAAATCATTTCTCCTCCTATCACAGTGCGAGTGTAAGTTTTGATGCAATTGCAGCTTTATCTAGAAGATTAAAGAATAATTTCACAACATTTTGTGACCTACAATGAACTCTGCATCTCTGCGGACA
The DNA here is from genome assembly GCF_040938575.1 of Ambystoma mexicanum. NCBI lineage: Eukaryota > Metazoa > Chordata > Amphibia > Caudata > Ambystomatidae > Ambystoma > Ambystoma mexicanum. The sequence continues at coordinate 1,276,075,270 of NC_090934.1, forward strand.
CAATATTGCCATTTCACGGCTTCGAAAATGCAACGAGTTCAGCGTGGGAATGAAATATAAAGAACCAGTGCTCCCCGAAAAGAGTCTCATGCTGGGATACAATGCCGCTATTGAATCACAAGCCCCATAAGAAAACAAACAATTTTGAAAACGCGTATCCAGAGTGTTTTCCAGCCCTAAACCACACACAAACCCAGCTCAAAACAGGAAGCACAAGGGAGCGTCAGAAGAGGAAATCTAGCACTCATGGTTGTGAACGAGCCAGTTATAGGCCTTGTACAGTCTCTTGAATGCAAAGCAGCCCCAGGTGCACTCGGGTAACATAACCAATATCAGCTCTGACACGATTACATGACTCAAGTGCAAACCCTCAATGACAGCCCCACTCAGGGGGAAGAGGGCACACTTTATAAAAGCATCCAGTCCCAGTTGGCCAGTGTGGGTTGCTTGAGAATGTTGCGGCAAAATATTGGAGATTACCGGAAAGTGATTTAGGAGTGATATGGAGGTGAGAGAGGGGGACAACAGAGAAGGAGGTAATAACAAAGGAAGAAGTAGAAGTAAAAGAAGGAGCAGCGGAGTCTGGCAGAGTCTGAGGAGTGACCAGTAACTCTTTGCTTTCTACTGCTGTGGGAGTGACTTTTGCTTAAAACCTGCCTCTCCCCGCGGAGCGGGCGCGGAGTCTGGCAGAGTCTGAGGAGTGACCAGTAACTCTTTGCTTTCTACTGCTGTGGGAGTGACTTTTGCTTAAAACCTGCCTCTCCCCGCGAGCGGGCGCGGAGTCTGGCAGAGTCTGAGGAGTGACCAGTAACTCTTTGCTTTCTACTGCTGTGGGAGTGACTTTTGCTTAAAACCTGCCTCTCCCTGCGGAGCGGGCGCGGAGTCTGGCAGAGTCTGAGGAGTCCGAGGAAGTCCGTGGAAGTCCGTGGAAACCGGGACTCTTCTCTGGACTCCCCTGGCTTCCTGCACACTGTGTACACCCCTGCATCAGTCACAGCTATAATGCGAACCAACGCACACACGGCTCTGATGAAAGGGAAGACTGCGAGTGACGCTATAAAGACTCAAGCCCAAAGGAAGCGTGTGCGCGAGCCAGCGTGCCTTGACTCCGACTATTCATGGACTTCGGCGGAGTCTCCGGTGACACTTTATACACCTACCCTTGCTTTCGATGTCCCTAACGGTGTGCAATCCAAGAATGAACGTGAGTGTCTGATGCAGCTAACATCGACATATACACACAACGACAACGACAACGATGGTGAAACAGTAAGTGTTTGTGTGGCAACTACTTCACGTGCGGACCCGGTTTTTCCCTCTCACTCCCGGCTAATGGGAGGAGTGGTAGAGGGGCTGGGAGCTGAGAGAGCGGCCGAGGTAACTGCTCTACAGTCCACTATCGACATCGGTTCTGCCCAGCCCAGTCCACTCAAAATGGCCGCTCCCCACGCTTTTTCACCCCACTCCCCGTGTCCAAGTAAACGTGACGGGCCACCTGATAAGTGTGCCAGTGCCCAGGAAACACAAGATACTCCGATGGACATGTCTAATTCGGCCCTAACACTCGGCCCTTCTGACCTTCCAGCCAGTACTTCATCACATGACAGTAGCCCAATGCGATATGAGCCCGCTGTCATGCAAACGCCTCTTTGTCAATTTAATAGTGTGATGTCTGGTGTCCAGGTGCTCCAAACAACCCCTGGTGATTGCGATGCAGTAGGTGTCTTAACACAGAAAGAACCAACTAATGATTCTCCACGCCCACGATTTTACAGCGCACACGAGAAGTTGATACCTTCCCCGGCGTCGCCACTAAATACGCTGCACGAAGGTATTTCTCCTAACACAGCGTTCACATTCAACGAAGTGATTAAACCGGTTCCAAACCCGGTCTTACAATCCTTTACCCGTGACTTCCTTACAAATGCTCAGGGAGAGACGATGCCGACTCTGCAAGAAAAAGATCCAACCAACCGCAGAAATTCCTTAGAAGTTGTTAACAAGCTCTTGATGGACCTCAAGCACCTGAATAAAAGCAGATCAAATATCCTGGCCACAAAACACCTCACGCCGGCTGATATAGCCCCAACGAGAGTTCCGACTAACGCTGTGGCTGGTGTGCCCTTATCGGAGTTGTTGGCCAAAAGCTCCCCGCTAAGCCCTCCTACGATCAACCTGATCGAGAGTAGAAGCGGACGCTCGAGTCTTTCACCTAGCATTTTATGCTCACAGAAGAAATCTGTTACAACCAATCTGAACGAAAGCAGAAGTGGCCGCTCGAGTCTTTCATCGAGCATTCTATGCTCACAAAAGAAATCTGCTTTTGCGAAAGGGGCTGACCTCATCATATCGCAAAATGGTGCATCGTTTAACTTCCATCAACGTATGCATGGACCCTCAAGCGTGAGCTCCCAATCTGAGGACAAGACAGATTCATCCTCATCGGACTCATCTATAATGGAGCGCCCCTTTCCCAAGATTAGACGCCCAGTGGGCAAAAGGGGATCTAAAGGCCATACAATGGACAGCATCGGCAATGCATGCCATACATCAAATATGCAAGAGCTTCAAACTCTCATTATGTCATCAACCTCAATTGCTTTGGCTCCTTTTTAAAAAATGTATGAACACATAAACGACACCATGAAAGATTTATCAGCTTCAATTAGTGGTCTAAATGCGAAGATTGCTAATCTGGATAACTCTCAAATGACTCTAATGAACACATCCTTACATACCAATAAACAGGTGGAAATGGCATTCAATGCTCTAATAGACAGTAATAAAAACGCACTATTAGACAGAAAATTACTGGCTGAAGTGGCTAAACAGGCATTACACCTCGTTCAACAAAAAGCAGATAATCTTGACCACAATGAAGCCCCCGAAGACAGAAATGCACAGACCTCTCGAACTCCAAATAACCATGCAGCATATTCACCCCTTCGGATACCAATAGCCACGTGCGCCCAGATTGCAGAAGCTACTGCTCTCGAGTGCGACAGAAGTGTAGACAAGGTAGCTCGTACTGAAAAGGTTACACTCGAAGAGGGTCAGGAGCAATCGCTGTTGATACCTAATCCATGTGCTACAGGCCTGCAAACGGTTGAGCTTGCCTCCGCCGCCACTGATCTGACTACACTTGCGCTGACCAACTTCCAGGCTATCTGCCTGGAAACTCAGGATGCAGAGAATTCGGCCCTCCATGATACTCAAGGGTGTCCAGTCAACTGGTCGACTGCAATTTGGTCGACTGCAATTTGGTCGACGCAATTTGGTCGAATGCCAAATGGTCGAATTTTTTTTTTTTTATATATATATGTGTTTTGTGGGTTTTCGTGTGGGGAAAAAAAATAAAAAAGAAAAAAAAGGGGGTTGGGGGGGGGACCCCCCCAAAAAAAAAAAAAAAAATGGGTAAAAAAAAAAAAAAAAAAAAATTCGACCATTTGGCATTCGACCAAATGGTGTCGACCAAATTGTCTGTCGACCAAATGTTTTCGACCATTTGACTGGTAACCTGGCTGCCTCTTCAAACCTAATTCTTGGTCCTGCTCCTGTTAAAGAGGTGTCGGTCGACACACTAAAATCTGGAAATGATGCTGCCGTTGCAGTCTTCGACATATTTAAACATCCTACAAGAGGGCCTAGCACTGGTCTGAAAACTGGAATTCACAGAGGCAACAAACACAAAAAACCAAAAAACATCCCAATGAAAAAAAAGAATCGAGGTAATGATTCCAGGAAATTCTTGCGTAATTTAAAAACTCTGAATGTAATTGTCAACAAAACAACTCCAAAAGAGAAACAAGATGTGTATGCACCCCAACTAAACGACATTGACACTGAGTTAGATCCGGTCACTGAACCTATAATTGACTTATGTTGCATATCGGAGGAGCTGTTAAATATGTCGGTACACGACGAACAAGTAGCCGACATAGCGGATGGGACCGCGGAGCACAACCTGTTGTCAGTTACCCCCCTGGACGTATCCAGGCAGAGAGATAACACCGCTGTTCTCTCGAATGTTGTCTGCTCTACAATAAACAACCGGCCCGACATTGGACTAAATTTGGCTGACAGTAATTCCTCTCCGTCAAAAGTGCCGGTCCGAAAAACATCTAGAATCATATCTATATGTGAAGCAACTGGGCCAATCATCACTTCCGTAGACGATATGAACTTCTGTTCTAAATCCTTCATGACGCTCGAGGAGAAACGACGCAAGATCTGCAGCCAGTTCAATAAGGGCCCTTCTAAAATGAAAGATACAGAAACTCAAGCTTCTCCCATCCCCTGTATTAATCTACAACTACCCAAAGCCTTTAAGACTGATCCTTCAGGCGCTAAATTACAGGACCCGACCCAGACTAAACCATTGCATTCCAAGGACTTGAGTGTGCCGCAAGAAAATCCCACACTGAAAAAGCACATAACAAACGAACATCATAAGAGTAAACATTGGAAGAGTGAGTCTTCTTATCATCAGGTACTCTTAGAACGGATCGATTCGGATGATGACTTGATACTGAATCGACACAATGTTCTATGGCTATGTCATCTGATCCCAAGCCTTCGGGCAATTGAATCAGGTGACCTGAAAATTGTAGAATTCCTCGAGGAAACCAAAAATGATGCAGTCATTTTACATGTTCAGTCAAAAATCATAGCTGACACTTTGCTCCAAGCCGGACCTGTGTTAATGTCGCTAGGGTTTGATATCTCACTAGCTCCAACAAGGGCCTCAACAGAGACCCTGAATGAAGCCGCAAACCAGATGGAAGCTGGTAGAGATGATAAAATTCCTCCAAAGTGTTCAAGTGAACGGGTTACTGCGGCTCTCCATTCAAGACCCGTTTCCCTGACACAGAAACCTTGGAAGCCTATGTATGAGCTACCTAGCCAAAACAACATCAAGATTACAATCCAAGGAGTCAGCCAAACACATCGAATTGAAGACCGGCCAGTATCTGACACATCATCTATGACGCAAGGGAATGACTGGGCCTGGGTTGCTGAAACCCTAAACAACACCATGTCTTGTTAACGCCAGGCCCCCAAGAACCATAACAACAAAAAAACCCTCAACCTGGGCTCCTGGAACACAAGAGGGTTCAGTCACCTGTTTAACACCACCTGGGCCGATGATTTGGATATTATCTGCCTACAAGAGACATGGCTCTGTGAAAAACCCATTTTGGAGGGTTTTGAAATTGCCCATACACCGGCGCTCAAACGGAATAGGGGGAGACCGATGGCAGGTCTACTTGTAGCTGCCAGGATCAACTCAGGTCTTTTTTCTTTTTTTTTTTCTTTTTTCTCATTTGTTCATATGAGTGGCAAGCAGGAGAAAACCCCAGTCAGTGTGCTCAGACTACGCAATTGAGGATTTGGGTGTCGCTGTGGGATCCTGGTGAGGGTGGGATGCTCTCCTGGTCCTAAAAATGATATAAAGGTGCCTAGGATACCTACGCGCCTACCCACATGTTTTAGTTCGACTGGGTGTGAATAATGTCTCAGAGTAAAAGACTTCACACACTTGATTAATTCATAAACTTGTTTTTTATAAGAGATTCAAAATATGTTTTAATCAAAAGCAAATACAATGGAAATTGAACCGTATCACAGAGAAAATAAGTCAACACGTGTTGCAAGCCTAAGGGCTCTTCAGGTCTTCGGATTCTAAATTCAATAAACATCTCTCCATATATACAGGTGACTACGGTCGGGGTGGGAAGTACACCCGCTGGAGCTACAACTAAGATCTGCATTTTTAATCTCTACTGGAACCATGCAGTGAGTGGAACCACAAACTTCATAGATGAAGTCACAAAGTCCTTGGACGAGTATATGGAAGCTGGCCCCGCAAATGAGTTGATAGTCTGTGGAGATCTTAATATTGACTGCTTTGATCATTCGAACGAATCAGGCTACAAGAAGACTGTAAAGAACTTAGAATTCCTTCCGGCAACCCAATGGTGTCTGGAAATGAAGTTACGTGACCTGATGATGCTGAATGGTCAAACGATGGGAGATATTCCAGCTGCTCCTACTTGGCGTCAAGGCAACCTTAACTCAACCTTGGACTATATATTTGTATCCAGTAGGATCCATACGAGAACGATTAGTCTGTCTGTCCAAACAATGCAGCACAGCGATCATGACATGGTGGTCTTGACATTCACGGAAACAGTTGAAAACCCTCGAGATCTGTGGGCCTTTCCTATCAGAACAGGAACCGGCAGGATTCGCTTAAATCTAGATTCTAATGAGACAAGCAACATCCTGAAGGGCCTTCAGACCTCTGATTTCACGGAATATGATTATCTTTTAACTCAATAGCGTGAAAACAGGATCCACATGGGCAACAGTCTGTTCTCATCGAAGCACAAATTTGATCTTGAGGTGCAAAAACGGAAACGACTCCTACGCTGGCAGATAAGATCGGCCCGCAAACAAACCCCCAGCGTTGCCAACGGAACTGTTAAAAAATTTAAACAATGCTACAAGAACTGGCTTAAGTCCCACAAAGGTATCATGCTGCAGAATGATGCAGAGCTAATGTTATCAAAAATGAAGAGCTTAAATACCGCTGAATATTGGAGATTGATAAATGACAATCTTGCTCCTCAACATGCTCTCCAAGCTAACTTGGTCTCTGAGGCCGAGTGGGTATCCTTCTACGCAAACCTCTACTGCAGCAACAATGAGGTTGTTGCTTGGAGACCACCTGCACAGTCACATTGGGACTTGGTTTTCGATCATGATGACATACTGAGAGTCATTAAGAACTTGAACAACTCAAGAGCCCCTGGCCCTGATGGCCTAACGAACTTTACACTTAAGCTCCAACCTGAACTATGGACCACCTTCTGCGAGTTGTTGTTTAAAAGGATTGTCAATAACTGTAAGACTCCCAAGTCCTGGAAATCGGCAGTGATTATACCGATTTTCAAAAAAGGCGACTGCCACAATCCAAAGAACTATAGACCAATTGCTCTACTTGATGTGTTGGGCAAAGTCTATGCTACTCTTCTTCAACAAAAACTGACGGAATGGTTAACAAGCTGCAACCAGATGGACCCTAGACAAACTGCTTTCGTCAAAGGTTTGGGCTGTGGTATCAACCTCTTAACTCTAAATCTATTGAAAATGGAAGCCCTACGATCTAATTCCAAGATTTATCTCGCCCTCGTGGATTTGTCCCAGGCATTTGACACCATTAATAGAGAACTGCTTTGGTCTAAACTGATCAAATGGAATTGCCCTGCAAGTCTGTTAGCCGCTATTTATGATCTTCACACGGACACGACCATCAGAGTTCGCCTAGATCAAAAGGGCAACCTCTCCTCACCAATTGACACCTTTCGAGGTGTCAAGCAAGGATGCCCGCTTGCGGCAATCCTATTCAACTTGTTCATATCCGACATTAAGAATGTATTCTGTGGTCTCCGCACTTTCCCGCCAAAACTCCACGGCTCATACGTGGACTACTTAGTCTATGCAGATGACATCATACTGATAGACTCAACTCCTATAGGTCTACAGCGGAAATTGAACGCCGTGGAGAAATATCTAACAGAGAACGGGCTGGTTATCAACAGAGCGAAATGCGAAGTCATGGTCCTTGAAAGACTCCATGGATCCAATATGCGTCGGCAGAAATTTAAATGGTATGTGAACAAAGAACCCATTGGGCGTGTGCTTAACACCAGATACCTAGGCATGCAGATAAGTGCTAGCATAAACGATGCACCATGGGTTGATTTAGCCAAGAAAAAATGCCGTCAACTGGCATGCCAAGCAGTCTTAATCAACAAAAAGTTTGGTAAATTTAGTTTAAGACCAACGTTAACCTTCTTCCAGCAGAAGGTGGTACCGTCTCTGATATACGCTGGCGAAAATGCCTTTGGGTGTGGATCTGATGTGTGGAATTCCTTAGAAAACATCTTTTGGTCTAGGGTTCTCCATCTTCCCAAGGGCACCGCCACAGTGTGCATCAGATATGAACTTGGATACATATCTATGCAAGCGAGAGTTGCTTGGAACCTCTTAAGCATCTTCAGGAAATTAAACACGAAGAGCACACAACTTACAGTCTGCCAAGGCCCCTACAATTGTATTCCAATGGAACAAGCTATGCCTTGACGTGCTTAACACGTACGACACCACAATGCAACTGCTGCTTGAAAATCCAGATGCGGCAAAACTAAAGATCTGGAGAAATGACTGGATTCAGACCTGTGACAAACGAGCCAATTCGAGGTCCATGCTTGAAGCGCCGGCCGAGGCAAGGGCATATGGATGTGTACCCCTGTATTTGGCCTGCTTTCCGGACCAATGGGCTCGGGCCCTTTATCTCCATTTTAGACTGAATGTCATGACAACTAAAGAACGCCTCTGCTACTGGTCACAATCTCCGGACGTGGTCCTGACCTGTCGTTTTTGCGCTTCCTCTAAAGAAACTCTGAAACATTTAATCCTAATGTGCCCTGTGTTTGAGTCCAAAAGAGTTAACATCTTTAGTCCAATAACAATGAACTTTCAGTTCCGCACCCGAGATGATTGGTGGAGAGCCCTGTTTGATGGATCAAACAGAGCAATGCTATATGCACTGGTCTCTTTTCTTCGTATTATAAAAGATCATCTACAAGATGTCTCGGTGGACACGATCGTTGGGTCGCTTTGAGATCCACACCCGAGCTCATGTTAGGGGAAATAGATGGGGAGATGAGGGCCGGCACTGATTCCAGACGAATGTTAAGGCTTGGTTTGTGTCTGTTCTTTCTTTTTAAAGGGTTAAAACAAAACCCAATAAAAAATAAAAAAATAAAAAAAAGAAGGAGCAGCGGTAATGAGAACCGATGTGAAGGAGGCAGGCAGATCCCTAGCTAGTAAGAAAAGAAAGGCATAAGGAGGCCCGATTAGTCAAAGCCAAGCTGAGGCAGGAGGAGGAGGAATGAGGGTTGAAAAAGTGTGATGTCAGCCCTGAGGAGAGTAGAAGCGCTAGTAGGTAGTGGTGATAACACGTGGGCTCCCTTCTTGCCAATGGAGTAACTACTGCTGTACCACTAGTTGGTCCAAGAGAGACTTGCTACTTTACTGGAAGGAGGTCAGAAAAAAGAGTTTGAGAACTACTAGGAACCCCGAAATAGACTATCTGTAAGTCTTCATGAACTGTTGGAAGCCTGAAACGACAATGGGAGACGAGACAGAATTATGCCCAGTGAGAAAGTGTTGGATTTTTTGTTTCCGTTATTTGGGGGGGGGATTTCACCACATTGTGTTGCTTATTGTACAAATAAAAATTCTAGGAACAAACCCTTCCTGAGTCTAGTCTTCTGTGCATTCCACATAAGTTTTCGGACAGTACAATGGTTGTATTGGGTTCAGCTTCTAAAATATATTATGCCAGCAGTAGGAAATTATGAGCATCACCGGAAACCATACATAATATTACCAACAAAATTACACCCTGACAGATTATTTCAGGTTTTGTGACAAAGAACAGCAGACAGTTTGTCTTCTATAACGGGCCAATTGGTGTTTGTTTGGCATTTTTACTTGGTATTAAGTTGCTGTGGCATATATACCAAATGAGAATGTTCTGTACCACACTTAGCAATGTGTGGGGCTACTTGAGCCTCTTTAAATTGAATGTTACGTACATACACATGAGGTCATTGTGTTACAGTTACTTTATAGAAGTAAGCTACATTTCTATTTACCCTCTCCCTACACACCCACATACAAAGCAAATAACTCACCATTAAAACTTACTCTCGTATCACTCGCCCTCCCAACTATCTCCCAACTATCCCACAACTAGCTCCATAGTATACACTAGCCTGCAAATCGCCCGTCCCTATATCATATATACTGTCCCTGGTTTTTGTACCATGTACTGCCCATCCTCTACTGACCAACTGCTCACAACCATTCAGTCTAATTTAGAGAACCAGACTCAGGATATGCCTGCTTAAGGGTGTGCGCTTCTGTGTGCTTTTCTGGGGTAAGCATACTGGGCCCTCAAGAAATACAATACCATTGCATGTTCTGCTTCTTAAAGAGGTAGTACAAATGATGTACCACAATTAATATACTGTCCTCTCTTTTGCTGAGAATTGGAATCGGATGCAGTATTGACCAAGTTACCAAATTGCTTTGTACCAAAACAAAGACCAAGTGCTCCAAAATGGAAAATCAAATGTAAAAGAAATGCACATTTAATGTTTAATTTGTTCACGGATTGCAATTAAAGTTAGATTTATGGTATATAAAAGCCTTCCTCGCATACCCCCTAGATTCTTATCAGTACTGTTACCACACTGTGGAACATGTTATCACAGGCTTAAAACCTGCTCAGATTCTGTTGCATCTATGAGGAGCTGGAAATCTATTTATGTATTTATTTAGCTTTTGAAAGGCGCTTATAAAGCAAGCAAATTGTGTTTCAAAGTGCCCACAGGGCAACAGGGAGGGAAGATGGGAGTGAAATACAAATATAACAATGAAAGATAGAGGCGGTCCTCCTAGGCCTTGTGAGCATTCAGAACGAGCAAGTGTAGAGAGAGAGAGAGAGAGAGAGAGAGAGAGAGAGAGAGAGAGAGAGAGAGAGAGAGAGAGAGAGAGAGAGAGAGAAGGGATGACAGAGAGGGGGAGGTTAAGTGCTAGGGCTGCCAAGGAGGGCAGCTGTTAAGTGACTTGCAAGTGCTGGGAGTGGGTGGAGGCTGAAGGCGATTGGGTGTCTGAGGCCAGGAGCCAGGTGGACACAGAAGGGCCCTGGTCATCAATCTAAGTAACTGTGGTATTTAGCAGAGGAGAAAGGAAGGGAAGGAGGAGGTGAAAAGGAAGGTCTTGCGGAGCTTCCGGAATTTGAGAAGATCTGTCTCAAGATGAAGAGGAGGGGAGGCTGTTCCATAGAAGGGAGCCAGTCAAGGGAAGAGATTGGCCCTCAGCTCGCTGTTTAGAAAAGCGCTTGACACACAGAGAATTGGTGCCAGAGGAACTTAAAAATCTGGAGGGAGAACACTTAGTGAGTCAGTTGTAGATTGTGTGGTCCCCGGTCTCAGACAGCCTTATGGATGGATGCAGAGGGATTTGAATTTGATCCTTGCAGCAACCGGGAGCAAGTGGAGAGATTTTAGGGCTGAAGAGATGTGGCCCCTGGGCCTGAGGCCAATGATAAGTTTTGCAGCCCTATACTGGATGAGCTGGAGGGGTCGTAGAGAGGAAGAGGGTAGACTGAAGAAGAGGATATTGCAGTAGTCTAGCCTAGAGAGCACCACAGCTCTACAAAAATTGAGCTTCTGGGGGAAAGTGGGGAAAGGAAGGATTCCTTTGGGGAGGTAGAGTTGGCAGTGGGCCGTCTTGGCAAGGTCCTGAATTTGAGGGAGAAAGGAAAGAGAGAAGTCGAAGATGACTCCAAGGTTTCTGGCTTCAGTTGAAGGGGGAGAGCCCATAAAGGGTGACCAGAGTGAGGGGAAGAAAGAGGGCGCAGGAGTCCCAATGGGAAGGATCTCAGTCTTGCTGGTATTGAGGCAGAGATCACTGGAGGCACACCATGACTGGATGGCAGATAGGCAGTCAGGTATAATGGAGGAAGTAAGGAGAGGATCAGACGGAAGTATGAAGAAGAATTGTGTGTCATCTGCATAACACTAGAAGTTGGGGGGACAAGTAGGAAATAAGGTGTGCAAGCAGAGGAAGACAAACGTTAAAGAGCCCTGGGGGACGCCACAGGTGGAGATAAAGATGGGTGAGGAAAAAGAGCCCAGAATGACCTGGGATGGACGGTCATTGAGGAAGGAGGTCAGCCAGTCCAGTGTTCGCGCAGAGATCCCTAGTGTATTGTGGAGCCGTTTTAGGAGGATGGAGTGGTTGACTGTGCCAAATGCAGAGGAGAGATCAAGTAGAATGAGGTCAACTGGAGAGCTGGAACCAAGAGCTGTGAGCAGTTCTTCAGTATTCAGGAGAGCAGTTTCTGTGCCTCTGGATGCTCGGAATCCAGATTGATGGTTGTGTAGGCAACCAACAAGTTCAGTGTGCTGGGTCAGTAGGGGAAGGCCAGCTTCTCCAGGAGTTTCCTGAGGAAGGGGATGATAGAGAGGGGGAGGTAGTGAGCTTGACAAGATGGGTCTGCAGAAGGTTTTTTCACGAGGGTCGCACAAGGGAGTGCTTGAGGGAGGAGGATAGAGATCCAGTAGCAAAAGAGTGGCTGCAGAAATCAGCAAGTGCAGGGGCAAGGTAACCAATGTTGTCCCTAATGGTTCTTGAGGAGAAGGGGAGACCTGTTTGGAGGAGACATTCATGGAGTTGACAACTCTGGTGAGCTCATCAGGTGTGATGGGAGAGAAAGGCAAAGGGGGTATGGGAGGCCATAGGAGGTAGGGGTTGGGGGAAAGGGAAGCAAGGGAGCTCAGGATGTCCTGTGTCTTTGCAGTGAAGTGTGTGGCAGGAGCGTTGCAGAGGGCCTGGCAGGGAAGCGGTGAGGTGGAGACTTTGCTAGGATTAGCTAGTTCCTTGCAGATTTTTAAAGAGGTCAGCCGTGTTGTTCGATGCACCAGAGATTCGTGCTTGGATGTGGGCCCTTTTCTTGGTGCAAATGGAGAGTCGGTATTGCTTCTGGAGCAGGCGACAGGCCAGTTTGTCAGAGGATGATCTTGAGATCTGCCACTTCCATTCCGCAGCTCTACACTCGCGTTTCAGGGCTGTTACGCTTGGAGGTATGCTTCAGGTGGATCCTCATGACTGGGGCAAGAATGTCAAGAGTATTAGTGATGGGAAGAGGTTGTTGAGCGCAGAGTCAGAGGTAGAGTCTGCAGAGGGAAGAGAGGGGGGATGAAGATAGATGTAACGGCAGCAGCCAACCCTCTGAGCTAGAGCATTCCAAAGCTTCAATGACTGTATGGTAACCGAAGAGCAGAAAAGAGGTAGCTAAATGTTACCAATAATAAAGAAAACTGATATATGGAAAAGCTTTACATATTGTCAGGTTTCCAATTTTCTGGTATTCAAGTTTCAAACTCATATTTAAGCAGCTGTACTCTGAGACTTCTTTAAGTAAGCAGTCTTCATGTTTTGAGTAAGTCTCTTGCCTTACTCTGGGGATATCTAAAGGTGTGGGCAAGGGGTTAGGAGACGACTCCAAGTGAGTGGCTGGGTGGTGGACTCGGGAGGGTTGGGAGTTGTGAGGGAATAGGGGAGAATCCTCTGGTAATGATCACTTAGCCCTAGTTATTGGGCAAGTGACAGTCGCACCACAAAAGGATACCACTGGCCCTTTAGGGCATGGAAAGGGCACCCGTAACCTTGCACGGTAAAGTGTATACAATCCGTACGGGCGGTTGGAGAAATATAAGGTTTTTGATCAATTTGAAGTACTTGTGACTTGGTTCCACTGCAAACATCATTCTATTGAAGCCAGCGGTTGCCAAAGCGCGTTCGCAGACAGACGTGAACAGGGAATCCAAGATGGCAGACCAGTTTTATGAAGCCATGGTCTGCCCTTCCCCGTAATGCATCCAATATACAATCAAATACAAATGATCTCAATAAAAATACAAATCAAGCCAGACAAATTCTGGGGTCCAATCATTATCATGCATAGGTGTGAACACCAAAACCCAATGCCCAACACGTTGAGGGGTCCACATAGTACAAAAAGGCCAGCTCAAAGCATGGTGGTGTTGCTGTTTGGATAAGATGTTTGCGGGAGGGGTGAGAAGCGAGTTGGTAGTTATCAGGTGGGGGCTGGAAGTCATCAGAAGGAGGTTGGTTTAGAATATTAGACAGATGTGGAAAGTCATCAGAAAGGGGTTGGTGTAGAATACCAGATGGATGTGTAAGTGTCTCGGGAGGATAGCTCAGGGGCAACATGCTTGCTTTGGAAGCAAGACGACGCAGAGCAACACAGGTTCGATCCACGGGTCCGCACTTAGAAACCTCTGGGTATTAAGTGCGTTATAAATAACCAATTACAATTACAAAAGTAAGGAATCAGGGAAAAAAATGCATGTTTACAAGCTTGCAAAAACAGGAAGGAAGTCCACGTAAGGGAACAGGGCGAGATTCAGATCTGAAGGGACTAAACATATGGTGGGAAGAACATGCCTGTGGCATGGCATCAAGGAGGAGCAGAAACAGAAAAAGCAGAGAGGTTGTTTAGGGGGAGAAATCAGGACCATACGAGAGCAAGGTAATGAGGCCCTCTTAACTACACCTGTGACAACTGGGGAAGGGAAACCGAGGTGGCTTTCTCTTCAAGTCTAGGAAAAAGTAAATTTGTATCGACAGCCCATGGTGGAGACACAGCAGGTTCAACGGGACCTACAACGATAACCGTAGATGGTTGTAGCCTACCATCAACAGGAGACAAGTCTGAGAAAACTAGTACCCCAAAATCTTGAGACCTTTGTTACCCTTAAACTGCTGTAGTTTTTCAGAAGAGACTGTCCTGACATTATATGGTTTGGTTTTACCCAGGAGAGGAGCTTTTTGTGTTATATAAAACCAGTTTGTATCCAATTATGTGTTTAGACCCCCCTCTCTGCTTCATGGCACTCTGCACTTTATTAAATAATAAAATGAAGATAAAACGGTAATTGCAACATACTTGGAAGTGAAAGCCAATAAAGAGGGCACACACATACAGGTATAAGGGAGAACTGTACATGCATCTTTGTGCATATTGCTGTAAATAGGTGGGCAGTGTAACAAACCAACTGGCATTAATATGAATTAGTTTACATGTAAATTACTCTGGAACAGACACACAAGGCATTCAGAGGCACCAGCCTGGGGTTAAATTATGCCATCTGCACTTTGCCCATGGTCGCAGCCAATAAAAGGGCAAGTTTGCAGACCACATACTGCAATTATCTCTAACCACTGAGTTTAAAGTCACGTTCAGAACGGTTTTTGAAGTGTCTATGTCTTAAATTCTAAACCTCTGACAGGGACTGAGCACCTCATATTAGGAGCTTTCCAGATGTTTTAGGCATTGCTCAGGAAGATTGAGACTATGTCATTAGTTTGCGAAGACCAGTAAATCAACATTGACACCAGACAGAAACGTATAGTTCGCTTTGAAGGGAATCAGCTTGGACTAGTAGCCAGCTTAGAAAGGAGAAACTCTGATGACCAAACACCTAATAAAAACAGACTTCCCTCATTTTGTCAAACATAATTTTCCTCTTGATATCTGAAGAGGCGTCAACATTTGCTGCAATTCAATAACCACACTTTCCTCTCTTTTTAAGATAGAAAATATCAACAATAAAAGTACCAGATACCATCACTAACAGAAACCCACAATGTGCTGCTATGTGATGTATCTCCATAAACCAGAAGAAACTGATCAAAATGAGGCCAAGCCCCCTTAAAACTGAAAATGGCTGTAGAAAATGTGAAAATAAAAAAGGGCAATGGGAGGGGGAACAGGTCAGGTCTTGGTGGGGAAATGGAAGTGGAAGTTTAAGTGAGATAGAAGACAGGAAAAGAGAAAAGCAAAGGGGAATGTGCATATTAAAATACAATTTAGGTAAAAAAGACTCTGCAAAATGCCCTTGAAATAAAACACAGGGCATTTGATATGCACAGTGCATTATAACTAGGGAGAACATGTTCTAGCCCATTGTTCAGAATGAAAAATGGCTTACCAGTAACAATAGTTCTCCATCAAGGGTATCCTTTACAGGTGTACAAGCTATTCCTTGTGTTCGGACAGCATTCCATTGTTGGGGTTCACCTGTCCCATTTTATGGAACTCCTAAACGTTTTGCTTTTTCTCTAGATCTTAGACTATTTTTGTGGACAGACTGTCTTCTACTGAAGTCCTTCTGCCACTGAAACCCTTTATGATGTTCTGACCTATGGCAGGTCATGTGGCTCTTAGAACAGGGTGCTTTTTGGCCACCTCATTTTGGTCCCAGTATGATTTGGTCACCCTCTACGTCTGTTGAGGGTAGGTTGGTTCAGCTGTAATTTCGTTTTGTCTTTACTGGGGGTGCAGGGATTTTTACCATACCAGTATGTTAGCTATTTGGGTACTAGCTAATTGGGTACTGTGAGAAACCCGAGGGTATTCTCACTCCTTCTCTCATGAATCCTCGGCTCAGGTGGACAACCATTGCTGTTGGATCCAGAATCTGGGGGTGGACAAGCGAGGGAAGATCACCTGGGTGAAGAGTCCTTGGGGATTAGGAGTGGGGTATCCACGGGTGAGACGCGGTATCCCTCTTTTCCTATAGATGGTAAATCTAGCCTTATCCCTCCCACGACCTCTTTAGGCTGCAATAAAACATATCCCCTCATTTTCCCACCTGTAACATTTACCGGTACTGAGACACAGAATTCCCCTTTGTCCAATTATCAATCACCTGACTTTCTCTCAGCCTTAATGGGATATTGTAAATCCTGTTTCCCCCTCCCCAATTCCAACACATACTGAGACGAAGAAGAGGTGATCGGGAGCAATGAGGATTACCCATAACACCAACATAGGGATGTCCAAGAGATTTTCTAGGGTAGATCCTAGCCATTCCTCAGATTCTTACTTGAATTGCTGGAAGACTGCTGTGAAGATGGGCTGCCGCATGTAGGACCAGGTTAGGCCATAATGGCTGGAGCTGGTTCCTTTATCCTTGCATAGGTTTCTTCTTAAGACTACTTAAGTTTTTCCTGTGATTTTCATTGTCCTCCCAATGTCCTCCTTGTCGGCTGAACTGTTTGCCCTGTGCTAGGACTGTTTCTAGGTCATTGCTTTGCAAACTTCCTTTGAAATCCTCCTACATCAAGCGTCTTAAGGGAGGGAGTCTCCTTGATCTAGAAGAGCTCCATCTGGGCTTGTCCTGGGTTAATTCCCTATGTTATTCCGGTCATGGGGCTTTTCTTAGCTGGTTTAGCCTCTGGTGTTCCCTGGGGTTGGTTATTTCTTTGGCCACACCTGTGAGGCAGAACAAGTACTCACCTGGCTTTAACCCATCCAACCACCACTGGCAACACGCCACATCAAACAAATATTCAGGAATACATCACAATTGCCTTGATAAAGAACCTTGAGTGTTTGAATCCCGTGTCGGCACCCAAGGTGATAATAATGGCATAATGGCATAGATCTAAAATGAGTGGACTACATCTATCAACGTGCTATGATTGCACAGAACATAGGAATTCTCCCAAAATCTATAACCGATCTATAAAGCGCAACCATTGTACGAATCCAACACACACCTACCTATACCAGAGAAGGTTAGGGGATATTGTTCATCCAGTCCAATGATCTCTAAGAAGGCTAGGAACCAGTACTACAATGGACAGGTTAAACAAAGAACGAGGAAGGGTAAAAATGAGACATGGTACTTCCCTTTATCCTCAGGATAGCAAACCTGATCTTCCCACGACCTTTATGGGTCATTATAAAGTGCTCCACTTCTCACCCCCTTTAAAATGCATGACAATACTGAGACGAGGAAGAAACAACTAGGAGCCATGAAGATTACCTCCCATTCAAATACTTGGACAAAGAAGAGGCCTGAAGGTCAGACATGTCCCCTTAATTGGTTTAATTGTGGTCAGGCAAGGTAAGCCCTTAATGTACACCTGCAGCTTATTAGTAAATCTCAGGTGAATACAAAGGGAAACTGCAAACAAGCATTAGAACAGAGGCAGAAGCCCAAGCAAGAGGACCAGAGTAGAAGCTGTGCGGCAAGAGAAGCCAGTATGCTATGAGAAGTCCTGGGAATCCCGTCGGAAGGTGTATGTGCGTCAGAGGTTCCCCAGATGGGCAGGCAAGCAGCAGGTGCTGCAGAAAGGCAAAGATCTGCAGAACAGCTGGCAAGTGCACTGTGAAGCGCCCGGCTATTTGGCTGTCCACTGGACACCGAAAGCAGAAAGAGGGAGCTGCCAAGACGGCGTAAGTGTCTGGGACACTCGCAATACCCGGGGTACTCTAAGAAGACCGAAAATACAATACTGCTCATACGAATTAAATGAAGCACGTTACTTATGCCGAATTGCAAGCTGAATTAAATGAATACTAGTAAGGTAATATATGGAACAAATCTGAAGACGTTACATATATTGAATCCCAAACTAAATTAAATGAATGAAAGTAACTTCACGCATCGAATGAAACTGACAATGTTACTTATATGAAACAAACAACATTATTGAACTGAACAAAGCAAGTGAAGACATAGCGGATTAAATTAAATTAAATGAACTAATTTGCTTTAATTAAATATTATACTGAATAAAAGTAGTGAAAGAAACTTAAATTGAATATCAGATTGCATGAATGGAAATACAAATTGAAAGACATGAAAGCACACTTGATAACCAGATTAACTATTTCTTTGAATACAATGATATAAGCTCAACACCATTGATGAACAATGAATTGAAATTTGACAAGGAAACTATACTAAAGGCTTTAAGAAACCAAGTTGACAAAGTTTTGAAGATGCACTTTAAGAAACTGTTTGGTGAATCACAACTTGAACTCTGAAAGAAGCCTGGAAGTTCCTGGTCGCGTGACCTGTAATGGGTGGACTGTGTGGTCTAAAACAGCACCAAGACCACAGAGCCACTAATTGTGAACCAAAGGTTGATGGCAAAACGAATGCTAAATTCCTGGTTGCATGACCTGTAATGGGTGGACCTTTTGGTCTGGAACTACGCTTTGACCAGGGAACCTTTCTATGTTAACAAAAAAGTTTGCTGTCGCGAAAATTAAGAAAGCCAAAAGTGATCAACATTAGACTTGGGGAGGGGACATCATCTAAAAGAAGATACTTTCTTTTTATATGAATATTTTGGTGTCTTGGAACCGGGTTACCTCCCCTGAAACTGTGTTGAACTTAGGGAAGGGCACCTTAATCTTTATAAACTGTATTTCATCTGATGCTAACAGGAAGGGAAATTGAACTTTGTGGTGAACCAATTGACATTTGGAAGAGAAAGCTGAAGAATGTGCCAGAGCTTGAAGTAGCTCAGAACTTAATGTTTGGAACACTATTTTGAGATATAATTGATGCCCCTACACATTATTTGGTAGTATTTATGAGGGCAAGTATAGGATTTGGACAAAGACAGATTTTTACATTGAACTTACTAACATTGACGTTCCTTAGTTTTATTTAGGTAGGGAAATGCCACCTTAATTTAGGGCAGGTTGGGCCTTAATCCTTGATGGTTCAACTTTGAATCTGTTGTTCCATGTTGCCAACCTCACATCTGAGACTGCTAACCATAGAGAGTGTAGTCTATTGTGAGGAGCCAGGAATGAGATGCAGACAACATAAAGGGGTTTTAAAATGCGTCACTGTCCCTAATCTAGAAGGT
Source organism: Ambystoma mexicanum (assembly GCF_040938575.1). Classification (NCBI taxonomy): domain Eukaryota; kingdom Metazoa; phylum Chordata; class Amphibia; order Caudata; family Ambystomatidae; genus Ambystoma; species Ambystoma mexicanum. Next base: position 1,276,094,614 of record NC_090934.1, read on the forward strand.
ATTTCCATACCTCAACCAAAATGAAGGGTCCGTCAGTGTCAAGATGTCCAAGGCAAATATGTCCTGTGTCCGAAATCCTATCCTAGTCCTTGCATTGTAAAACTAACTAAGGTGTGAAGGGTATTGTCTTTGGCTTAGAAAGTGTGCAAATGTTCATGTTTAACAAAAGGAATAAATTCAATAAAAGTTCAGAATGGATAGTGTTCACAGTTCCAAAGGGGATGACTCCTTTCCCCAGGATTCTCTCCACCAAAACAAAAGTTCAAAGAATAACCAGGTTCTTAATAGCCCAAGAGGCTAACCCCCTCCTCTTGTTTTGCAATTCAGTTCAGGGGAAATGACTCCCTTCCCAAGCCTTTTTCTGCATTCAATACAATTCCAATCTTAAGGAAAGGAATGAGTCTTCCCTTAGGATTCTCTTTCCAAGATAACACAACTTGGGTGCAGGTCCCAGACTCGCAAAACAACTGGTATACTCCCCTGCAAGGTTCTCTTGTACAGTTCTTTACGGGTGCAAATCCCAGAGCCGCAATACGCCTGATATACTATCCTGCAAGGACTTTAATGTTGCAATCTCTATTTCTCATTCAGTACAAGGAGGCATGGGTCTTCCCCAAGTTACTTTACAACAAAGTACTGTGACGATGAAGATGACACTGATTCCAATGAGAATCACTCTCTTCCCCACTCTTGGCAACCAATTCACCCTTTCAGGATCTCTTTGTATCAGTTTCGGTGTCCCATTCTCCCCTCTGGGTTCACTGACATCATCTGCATTCTCTCACACATATCGTACACATTTGGGTATTCGCCTCAGTATCTGCTGCACCCAAGCAGCTCTCTCCAGTCAGCGGAGCCGACGCTTGTACAAGGAAGCTCTCTCAATTTTCTCACAGCAGCTGACTTAAACTCCCACCTCCAGGCTGGTAAAAGTCTTGGACCAATCACATTCTTCACAACTCTAGACTGCACATTATGGTTCACACTGTTTCTCATGGCAGTCCCCTTCCTCAGCTCAGTAGATGTTGTTTTACTAGGTAGAAAATGTTCACACATTCTGTCAGCAGCCTTTGCAGGCTGTTGAAGGTGGTTGTCACAATATGCCATCAAGGCATGGGGAATGGAGGGGATATCCCTAAAAGGACAGGGGGGATACCATGTCTCATCTGATGTGATATGGCCCACTACCTCTATGGGTCCTCGCGCCAAGATGCCTTTTGGGTGATAGTGCGCGTAAGAAGTTACTCTAACATAACTTAACGCCTGTCCATCCCTCTGAGGGTCACCTTCTGTCATGTGATCCTTCCTTGCATATCCCTCCCAGGGTCAGGATCAGATAGCGACTGGGGCCCCAGGCCACATGAGGAGAGGCTACCTCTGGGAAAGGAGTGATGACAGCATCAGATTCATTACACTAACTTTTGGCTGGAATACTATCTAAGCTTTATGAATGTTTTTAAACCCCTCACCAGGATGCCATGAAAAAAAACCTCCCTAATACCCCAACCTCAGGTCAAACCCAGAATCATATGTAATGTATCTGCTGATGTCATCACTCCTTTCCCGGGGATAGTCTCTCCCCATGTGGCCAGGGAAAGGCAGAGGATACATGATCCTGACTCTGGTGGTGGCTATTTAAGGGAGGACCATATTGCGGGAGGTGACCCCCAGGGGCTGGAAAGACAGGAGACATGGCATCCCCCCTTTCCTTTCAATGACACTCCCTCAATCCCTCTTGCCTTTATAGCATACTGTAATAACATGTTGCAACATCCCACAAAGGCTAATGATAAAACTTTTAAGAATTCACAATTGAGTAAAACAGGAAATACTGAGACTAAGAAGAACATTGGTGGAAGGAAGATCACTCTGGTGAACAGAAGTGAGCATTCTAGTGTTTTGACAAATCTGATGGGCTCCAAACAACTCACCTTCCTAATGCGGGAGTTCAAATACAGTACAGCTGACAGGCAAGGGAGAATTACACTGGGTAGCTGTTACCAGGGAAGCCAAGTTGTCAGTCGGACAGTCGAGCAGGGAGGCGCCAGATGAAAGCAGAGAATTCTCCCTAGTACGGGCTGGGAGCCTGGAGAGTGGAGAGCGAGGAGAGGTAGTGGCACAGAGAGAAGGGAAGGCAGAGGCTAGAATGGAGATGCGTCCCAGAAGGCACCAGAAATGCTGAAGTGGGACGCAAGGCAGTGGAGAAGCATCTGGCATGCAAGTGAAGTTGCAGCGTCGGGCAGACACGCTTCCACCGCAAGGCAGAGCCGCCCATATCACAAAGAGAAGCTGAATGCAAAGAAGGACCCCAGAGAGATTGAGGAAGCCAGAGAAGCAAACACACACGCCAGTGAGCCCACAGTGGAGGATTTGGACGCCAGGTTGTGGCCGGAGAACATATTCCCTAATGAAAGTGGGAAGCAGTATCCCATAGCTTGCATCCTAAGTATTCTTCATAATCCCAGTACTTGGGAAAGTTGGAAGTACAAGCAAGTTAATAACACTGAAAGAAATGAAGAAAGAGGAACTTGGGTAAGTACCGGAACCTCCTTTGTTCTTGGTATTGATGAAGATTGTGAGAGTCTTGGCAGGAGAGTATACCAGGCCACCTGCGAGTCTAGGACTCACAACCAAGACACAAGTTGACCCAAAAGAAAGAAAGCCCTGGCATGAGAGTATACCAGGCACAGAACAGAAAGTTCCACGCCCCTTGCTCTCCCTGGGAGGAGAGTAAACCAGGTTTAAAGAGGCACTTGGGGAAAGTACCATACCCTCTTTTGTTCTTGGTATTGCTAAACATTGTGGGAGCCCTGGCAGGAGAGTATACCAAATCACCTGCAAGTCTGCGACTCACACCCAATGTACAAGTCACCTAAAGAAAGTAAGCCCTGGCAGGAGAGTATACCAGGTATAGTGCAAGTCTGGGACCCGCACCCACTTATGCTGAACGTTGGTGAAAGGTTAAGGAAAGTGTACATTGTTGATCCTTTTTGAAAATGTAATGGAATTCATGGGGTCAGAGCAGAGCTCCCCCCCCAAACCTCAGAGAGAGTGAATTTTAAGAACTGAGAAGGTTCAAGTAAAGGTCCATAACACTTGATGCTACTTTATGCGCAATTATGGCTATGAATATTTGGCTTTTCGTACGTGTCAGTCTTCCAACATGATAATATTTAGTGCATATTTTATGGGTCTCGTATTGACGGGACATTTTTGTCTTAGGTCTCATATGCTCACCTATATCTAGAATATAGACCTTATGGGTTGATCTTAGAGCAGGTCCGGTTGTGCCTTGAGTTGCTTGAAACCTTAGCTGCTAGTTGAGGTAGTAAAATAGCTTTTGCATCTTTATCCATTCCTTGGGCTTACTATGCTCTCTGGTCACTCCATTATTGTCCTGTTTTTCTCTTTCCTAGTGAATTTGGTGTGAATGAATGTGCTACTTCAAGTAGGTGGACATCCGGGTGATCATCGTTCCTGATTCTATGATCCTGTTTTCGACCTTCGGGTTGACGATGTGCATGTTCCAGCTTACCTATAGAGTTTGTGATTTGGTCACATTATTGTTCTGGTCGGGGGCTCTGTTCACGTTTCTGGTGTCCAAAGGGAGAGTAGCGAGATCTCAATTGAGTTGTGCCTTTATCATCTTTCTTATGTCTTTACAGATTGACTTGGTTGAGCACCTGTAACTTTTCTTGCGTGGCCAGAAGAGGGATGTTCTCCTACTAGCTACATGCAGTGTCTACAACTTGACTTTTTAGAATTCTGCAGGGAGCTATTTGGTTTATATTTCATTTAGGGCATGAGGAGGGGGGATCTAGACCACGTCAAGGCTTTTTTATGTTTTGTTTTACTATGTATGCATTGTGATTTATTATTGGTAGTTTTATTTGTTTACAGTGGAGAATTATACAAGGATAGCATGCAAAGACTCTCCACTTACAGAAGACTGTAGACATGGAAGAACAGAGGGAAGAAAATCAAGCTTAATTTTCCTTTGTCATGACATTGAATGTTTATTTATTTATATAGAACCGTTTCTTGCAAGTCCTGAAGAAGACGAGTATCATTCCGTCTCTCTCTCGTTGTTGGAGAGATACGTTTTAGTCATTGCTTTGAAGATCGTCGAAACTACTGTTTAACAATCGTCATTGATTCCTTGTTAGTTACATCAAAATGCTTTAGATTTTACAAGGTACTGGTAGTTGGCTTATTAGCTGGAACTGGTATAATCTTTAAACACTTTTTGTATTTCCTATGTTGGGTGTTTATATTCATTGATATCCATGGTTTCATGTATATGTCGAAACATTATTGTGAAATGCATGTCTATATGAGCTAGAAAGTTATTGTATATTCAGCCTTATACTCATCCTTTAGGCTTTCTAGGCTCCTTCTTCTTCTCTTCTGATTTTTCTTTTTTTGAAGGGAAGCTGATTTTTATATTTGGTGCTATTTTGTATTTGCTACACTCTTATGGTGCAATATCATGAATTATGTATTTTTATGATACACTAGGTGTCAAGTGTTTTCAAATACTTTTTTGATAAGTGATGAATAAAATATATTAATACAATTTCTTCATCCTTGTCTTGGCCTATGTCCTCCATGATGCTTATGATTTAAGTCATGTTTATTCCTTTCTAAATAGATTCTTTATTTCTGTGTGGCCCACCCTTGTTTGGGTTGTTCCTTTCCTGTATGAACTTTGATGAGAGCAGAGGAAATTATAGGGAAAGGGAGACCCCTTTCCTTTGTTGAGATTGTGTAACTGTTTTATATCTGAACCTTTTTGCTTCAAAGACTGGGGCCGGAACTTTATGATTTACGAGCCAGTGTCTCCAAGACATTTTCCCTTTTGCACATTATATTTGGTTCTAGGAAGTGAGGGTCAGGTCACATATGTTGGAGACAAGACGGAGAACATTTTTTTTGGACATTCTGACAAAACAGGTTTATTAGTTAGCTTGCAAGAGGCAGGGAAACAACTCTTAGCGATAGGGACAGCAAGGAATTTGGCCAACCCTTTTCATTTTTAATAAACCTTTATAACAACCAAAATGACAACCATGTGTCCACCTTACTCCTGATTCCTCACATATATCACGTATTTATTTTGAAAAATAGTTGTAAAAAGCTAGCAAGCACCATAAAGAAGGTGTGCAATTCACTTTTTTAAAAGCTATTTGGGCTTTTCTTTGGCCTATGATTTTATACTAAAAACTAAAAGTGTAGAGGAATAAAGTTTAAAAACAAGAATGAGAAAAAGAAACAATATAAAAATGAATCAATCAATTAGCATAATTGGGAGAAAGTGCTCATATGGTCTGAAGAGGGAATGGGAAGGGTTCCAACTCATTTTAAAATCAAACTTAAAAGAAAAAAAGGCATACGGATACTTTACTTCTGTAAAGGTAGGATGTGCAGCACACAGGGCAAAAGGGAGCCACAGGGGACCCCATTATAATGTTAAATAAAATGCATGGCTAGAGGATGGGGAACATGATTAGAGGAAAGGAAGAGAAGATGTCAGGAGGGAAGTAAACGTAAATCACTTTAAACATAACCAAAATTCATCAAGAAAATACATTTTACGAAACTTCCACTTTCCAAATGAAAAGGATAACTCCACAAAGGCTCTCATTATATTATAGGCGGCGGAGAGCCGGTATGTTCCAATTCCCATGGAGTCGCATAGGACTCCATGGGATGGGATTGCCCGATTCACCGGCACCATTAGTAACAGTACCTGTGATTAAGGCATTTAATGCCGGTAGGGGCCTGAACTCCCGGCAGAGATCTGTGGCGCCCACTGGCAAACATGAAGTGCCAGTCTGAAAAAAAAGCCAGAGCTGGAATTATCGGCATTTTCTCTCTCTGATGGAATGGACTTCAGGCCAGCATAGGGGAGTCCGGTTTGAATTTTGGCAGGACAGTTTACAAAGCCACAATTCACATTGAAATGGTTGCTAACAAATGGGTGTCCAGTGTTGGGCACAGCATGGGAAACTATCATTTGTTTTGCTGCACTGAAATCTTTAGTAATTTCAGGTAAAATCCAATGACTCTTGTCATCCAGACTGAGAAGAGTATACTATGCTGGAGATGTTGGATTCAGAAAAAAGATCAGAGGTTCAGGTGACATTATGGAATCCATATCGGCAGAAATTGTGGATGTGTTCAAAGCATAACCCTGTCCTTCTGAAAAACAATTAAAAAACATAATCAGTTAAAAAAATGAATTTACAACTCAATCTCCTGGTGGATATAATGGCAATGAAAAAGACCACTACTGCATTAATAACAAACAAAAAAAGGATTCCTCGCAATGGGAGTTTCCATTTGCCATAATGAAGGCCAGGTGTCCCCTAATAAAAGAAGTACATTATAAACCTCTGCTAGTCAACTGTGGAAGTTAGTGGCGCACATAATCTTCTTGACAAGTCAGGGGGTTATTTTATGGCAGATCACTGGGCACTAGTGTAGCTGGAAGGTCGTCTAATCTCCAAGTGCTCTCTTTGGCAATTAAGAACCCTGAAAAAAGAAAAAATATCAGCTCTGTAGTACACATAGCATAATATTAAAGTGGTCAGTTGTTGCCTACATTAACTTCGCAAAATGAAAGACATAATCAGGCTGAGATGTTTCAGTAGTATGCTTCACATCCAAAGGCGGCCCTGAGAAATTGGTATTACTACAAAATAACGCAGACCATCATTGTGCACCCCTAAAGTCGAATTTCTAAAGCGCCATTTCACTGCATATATATGTGGGGGAATTGGTTAAGTTAATATACAGGTTGGGGGGGAGTGTGAGTGTGTGTGTGTGTATGTATATCCCACTGCATATATATGCAGTGGGAAAAGAAAAAAAGATTCAACATTTTGGTTTTGGGATGTGCAGTAAAACATTTCCAGTGATCACATTGATCCGAAAAACCAGCCAGATCAAACTACTAAAAATCAGGCTCCTGGCTGCAGAATGCTGTCATGATGCCCATCCCTTCTGTTAGGTAGAATCCTGTGCAGTTCCCTTGGGGAACACTGCAAAAAGATTAAGACTACAGGAGCAGCAGTTAACCCCATTGGTAGCAGTCTGTACCACCCAGATTTACCTGGTAGCTGTGGCTGAGCAGTCAGAATTCTCTCAAGAAGAGTAGGGCACTATGCAAAGTATACACAATAGGGTCAAAACACAGTAGAGCAAACAAGCACTGACCAGAGCTTTGTATAAAAAGTATATAGCTATTTATTTAAAACACACTTCAGGTAATACACTAGCACTCTCAATGAAAAGTAATCTAAAACACAGTCAGGTAAGTATATACACCTCCCTTGATAACTATCGGACAAATCAGGGTCAAAGCACACCTATTGTTAAGACAGAAGTATGCGCTTAACCTAGATGGCACTCCAATAGTTTAGGTTAAAAAGGGAGAGAAAAGGCAGAGCATAAAATAAAACAGTTCCCAACACTTTTAATAGTTCAGAGCAAGGGGAGAAAGGCAGTGTATAAGGTAGAGCCAAAGTTCATAGGCCAGGCCTACTTTAAATGGAGCAAAGTGAAATGTGCCCAGGATCACACGGTTTAAAGTGCACTGAAAGTCTTTGCAGAGTGTTCAAGAGAGGTTGGGGTGATTCAAAAGATATAGTTAGAGGTCTGGAGCCAACCCAGTATAGAAGCCAAGGATTTAAGAGTCACCTTTAGCCATCTGTAGAAAGGGAGGCCAGGCAGGACACAGTACCTTAAAGAGAAAGGAAGCTCCAGCGGGGGCAGTTGTTCCTGGCAGTGGTTGCAGTTCGTTGTTACGACCAGGGGAAGAGAGGATCTCGTTGAGGAGGAAACTTGGAGTCATTGAACTGCACAAGGATGAAACCAGCCGAGGAGTTCCCGATTAAAAGGTGCGGTCCTTTTATTCGTGGTCAAAAAGTGGTGAGCTTCGCTATCCGGCCGCCGGTGTGCTTGGCACGGGCGATTCGACCAAGGGCCGTCTTTGGAAGGCGAAAAAGGGTGAACTGGTTGGTCCCACCAGCTCAGAGGAAGAAGACTCGTCCAGCAGAAGATCTTCTCTTGTCGTCGGGAAAGTGGTGAGGTAGCTGCAGCAGGGCTTCACCGGTCGTGTCGTCGTTGCAGATGGCTCAGCTTCGTCCCTCTTCGGATTCTTAGGTCCTGTGGCGACTTCTGAAGTTCCAGTCCCAAAGGCCCTGCTTTTATGCAGAAAAACCCCCATTCATCAGCCTAGCTGTCAATCAAACATGCTAAGTGGTGACCCAGGCGGCTCACCGCTAGGCCAATCAGAGTAGAGTGCGACTTGGGTTGCTAAGACAACGTAGTCCAGGGTGCCAATTCCCCCTTCCTTTGGAACCCAGACATAGTGGCACCTCTTGGAGGGCATCTGTGGAGATGCCTGCCAATTTAGTGGAACGAAGGGCTCGAATTTGGTCAAGGTTTCAGAGACCGACACATACGCCATTTTAGAATCAAGTTCTGACAAAAAGACCCAACCAGTGATTTAATATTAAATAAACCAGCAGTATCTTTAACATTGCACCAAACAGTGGTACGTTTAAAATGAATGGGAAAATCCCATAGAGAATATTCTGGTGGAATATTTCGCGTGGTAACCACTGCCACCAGCCAGAAACTCGACGAGGGGCGACGGGGCAGTGCCCCCGCGAAAACAGACCCAGGGGCAATTGAATTACCCCTTACCAGTTCTTCCACAATATGATGGTTTGTGCTGGTTCTGTTCACAATTTTGGAGTAGTAAAGCCAATGGTGACTTTACATGCCCTGGGAGACCGTAGTCAGTCCCAGGGTATGGAGTCTATGTTTGGGGGTCACTGTGACACCCCTGTCGTACTGCACTGAGGGTGCTGTGTACCACACATACAGAAAAACAGATGATACCCTATGGAGTAAAAATAAACCCCATAGCCCATAAACACATAACAAGTCAAAGACATACCTCAAATCATGCCTCAGAGTGGGAGTAAAAGAGTCTCACTCTTAGCAGGAGAAAAAAACAAACCCCAAAAATCCAGCAAAACTGCTGGGGGACTCACTAGGTTTGGGAAATTAGCCTTATAAGAGAATTCTCCCTAACACCTTCATCAGCTCTTGGATCAGGTATGAGGAGTTGAACCCTTTATGGTTAGTATCACAGGCCGGCCAAGGATCGAGAAAGACACCAATATCATACATTTATGGATACAATTTTATTTTGGTGATTATTTAGAAAAAAGGGGTTAATTTAAAATAGAAACAGAATTTTCCCAAAACCAAAATGTCAGGAAGACTTCTCCTTGGACTTAACAAGGACTTCTGCCTCTGGAGGCCTCCCAACACTGTCCTCCTTGGTCAAGCCGGGCCTGTTAGGGAGATTTATCCATTTTATGCTTAATCTCCTCTCCTAGCGAGACCCTTTCTGGACATTTTTCATTCTCTCCCGAATGAAGGGAGCCTTTTCCCCCTAATTCATTCTTATTTGCTCTGACTTTTGGGAACTCTTGTTCTTTTTGTTTCACCTTATTCTATGGCATCTGCTTTCTTCCATATCTCTTAAAAGCATCTGTGTTACAGTTTTGCAGCACACAGCATCCTATGTACAGTGTTTCTGGGAACCCATTGGGTTCTCCTTTGATATTCTTTGACTATCCCTAAAAATTACTGTTCTTAAGGATAGAGGGAGACTTTGTATCCTTCCTAAAACTTTAACCTATGAGAGATTAGCACACGCCACCTTATGTGGAGTGCTAAGCTCCCTACTCCTGTGACCTTTTGGTCACAGTGACAACCCTGTAGTTATGGGTTGTGGTAGTGGATGTATTCTACCACCTTTGGTGCTATTTTTTACCGCAGACTGTATACACAGCCTTGGTTATGCACCAAAGGGTCATCTGTGTTCTAACATGGTGGCTCCTTTCTTATTTCGCCATTTCTTGTGTGGTTGTCCTTTGTTAGCCCTTCTTCTACCATTCTGGGGGGGGGAGCTCTGAATGTGAGTTTTGCATTTGTCGGGAACCCATGGGTGTCCCCTCCTGAGCTCCAGTGTGTCTGCGATGGCAGGAAGCAGGGGAGGAGTTTTACACTCCCCTGTCCTTTGTCTGACAGAGTGCCTGAATGGAACCAGTTGCTACTGGGGGGGCTGGATGTCTTGATTGGACAGCCACCTGCCCCTTTAAGTAAACTACTGAGAGAGTTTGCAGAGGAGTGAATGGGAAATCCGAATAAAAGGTGAGGTTCCTGAGGCAGAAGGCAAGTCGACTACTGGAACAGAAGGTCTGAAGCTGAAGACGACCAGAGATGCCTGTAGCCTATTCCAGTAAACGTGAAGCGACCACTGCTGTCCTGACCTCGTTTTCTTATCGACAGCAGATCTGCGAAGAGGACGAAGACTCTTCTCTGGGCTGGTGGGACCAACAAACTGCAGATTGAGCCATTCCCTGAGGTGCTGTGACCTTCGAGGGCTGCAAACTTCGAATACCACGGGACCTCCGACCCATTTGCAGGGCAACGTTTTTGTGTGGTGAGCTGCAGTTGGATCTCCAGAGGCATAATCGCACTCATTCAAGTCCCCTCACCAGAATTCAGGTCTGCAGAATCGAGGAAGATCGACCGGGCGATAACTGTCCATTGTTGGCACTGATAAAAAGGCACCAAACCCACAGACCGATGTGGGAGACCGATGAAATACTTGCTGAAGGTCCTATCTCATGACTGCTGCTGTGACATCCCATTCAGAGTCCTTCCTTTTGTCACCAGACCGAGGAATCAGGAGACCGGGTCTGTCGCTGCTGTACAGGAAAGAATCCAACTACACTTTCTTCAACCAACCAAAGGCACTGTGAGGCTCAAGGGAGAACTTAACTCAAGCCAAATAGTCGCTTCAGTGTGACTGGAGTGCGTTACAAGGTGTTTGGGTGTTCACCCGTAGCTCTGGCCGAGGCTTAGCACCTTGTGCTCTTTTAGGGCGTCCTTTGTAGGGTCCCTAAATATTCTGTAATCTTGCTAATACATTTTATCTAAGTAACTCTTTTCTAATGCTGCATAAAACTTTTGCTCCCCGACGGTATCGCCAACGCCATAGTTAAAGCCAATCCGACATTCTGGGCCATCACCTTATGTCGTCTCTACCTACATATCATCGATACTGGAGACATGCCTGATCGCTGAGGACAATCGGTTTTGGTCACGGTCTATAAGAAGGGAGATAAGACCAAACCTCTTAATTATAGACTGCTGGCCATGCTAGATTGCAGCCAGAAAATATTTGCCACCCTTCTCTTGAAAAAGATGTATGCGTCGGAGGAAGAGCGTGGACTGGTACATAGGTATCAAACTGGCTTTTGGAAAGAACATGCGGCCACACTAAACAACTGTACTCTACAATGTCTGGCTGCCGAAGTGGAATTGGGAAAGGGGCAAAAGAAATTGTATGCCTGCTTCGTAGACTTCTCTAAGGCCTTTGATACTGTGTAACATGATTGCCTTTGGGCAAAATTGATAAACTGGGGCATTGACCCTAGGCTGTTATATCTGATTAGTGAACTCTACATGAACAACACCGTGGTGGTGCGTGTGAACCAGGTCCATATGCACCAAGAACGTTTTGAAGCAGGGATGCATTCTCGCTCCCGTGTTCTACAACTTGTATACTTCCGACATGGCTAAAATGGTGGACCCTTAGAAAATGTGTTGGTAGAAAACGTGGATATAATATAGAGGGCAAGATATTGATATACAGAACCAGTGTGGTCCCGGGGATATTATATGGCACAGTTGCTATTACTGAGCCCAAAATGAAATGGTTGGAGACCCTGGAGGCAAAAATCCTCCGCTCAATTCTGGGGTCCCCAACTCAGTCCCTATTGAAGCCCTGCGACTGGAACTTGGCCTTACTTCGTTAAGAGCGCAATGGTATTTATTGCGCTGAACATTTTTGCTCTCTCTCTTATCTGCCAACCTTAACACAAATTCACGGAAGGGTCTAATTGCGGGGCACCGTATTCAAAATACTACCAACCCTTACCTCTGGGATCTGGGAGCCTCCACTATCCATTTCTTGAGTGAAATCAATTTAGATATTATAGATTTCATTGACTCTCCCATCGGTATTGTAAAATTAAAGAGACATACTGAAGTCTGGGCTGCCAACCTCAACCTATGTCGGTTTCATACAAAGACCAGCCTCTCTGAATTTCCTAGACAGGGATTTAAATGTAACACACCTTGTTACGACTTGCCTCTATCAATTTAGGAGATTTATTACGTATATGCCTTTTAACATTCTTACCACCAGAGAGACTTTGGGTCACTGGACTGGGATCCTGTATGAGGATAGGAAATGCTGTTTCTGTGCTGGTGAAGTTGAAACCACACAACATTTATTTACCAGCTGTCCCGTGCTATTGAATCTAAATATTAAGGGCTACTTGACCATGATCTCTAGTATGCAATCCTTGGGCACAGAACAGTTTTGGAGTTGGATATACAGTGCAGAGTCCATTATATTCACTGCAGCTGCATTTCACATATGGGGGGAAATACTAGATAGAGCCTCTTGACCTGTTATCATATTAATCTTGCTTTTATATTAACAGAGAATATTGATACTGTTTTTAAGTTAAAAGGAACCATATGAAATGGTTTCTTGTTTTCTTTTGTTCTCTTTTAAAGCTATAAGGCAACATCTGGAAATGTTTTTAATATGTCGGATATTTATGACTTGTCTTTCAACATGTATGTTGTTCTATCGTTGATCTGTTTATGTATGTGCTTAAGGTTTATAATTTTATTTAACCTAATGCACAATAAAGAAAAAAAGAAAATGAATACAACTGTAATTTGTCTGTAACAAAGGCAGGTGCACTGCTGTCATTTTCTGTAACAATTGTAAGCGTGAGCAGCTACTATTGAAGCAGTCACCTTTAAAAAGTTCTGTTCATATTTCCTATGTGTATTGGTTAGTCTAAAAGAGTATTTACTTACCTGCCTCGAGTATATAAAATAAATGTATATTTTATGATATCTTTCAGTGTGTAAGAGTTTCTTTGGACTATTGTATTGACTGGGTTAATTGTACTTACCTACAGCTCACATCCTCCTCTTAAGATAAGCATGGCTGCTCTGCCATTCTACCAATCCTTTGGGTAGTACAGACTTATACTAAGAGTTGGGGACCTGTATAACAACGGATAGTTTTATAGAGTCTAACATCCAAGTGGATTTTAGGAAAACTCCCCTAACACGGTCCCTGGGACTTCCTGGCTTCACAAATGTCCTTACTAGTTCATACAGTGAGAAAGTGGTTTCATCACCACTTCTCAGTTCACTGTGCGTCATGGGCGCTAGGGTTTCCTGAACCCTTTTTACAGTGATGGATTAGTTGCAGGCTTTCTGGCGTCGTCTGTGAGGAGCCAGGAATGAAACTCAGAAACCAATCGTGGCTTTGGTCAAAGACTTATTTGAATAAAAAGGGAGTAGGGAAATGCCTCTCTGTCCCTGCTCTAAGAGGTATTTCCCTACCTAAAACCAAAACTAAGGGTCTACCAATGTCAGAAGGTCCAAAGCTAAACCGTCCATTGTCCAAAGTACTATTCTGGCCTCACATTCTAACATAATAAACTCTAGGGTGAAAGGGGTGATGTCTTTGGCCTTGAGTGGTTTATCCATGTTCAAAACGGAAAATGCGTATCTCCAACACAAAGGTTCCAGAAGGCTACAGCTCCTTATTCCAGAGGGTGGTTCCCTACCCCTGGATTTCTCTTCCCTCTGTTGTATATTCAGAGATATCAATTCCTTAACTTTCACTTGCTTCAACACAAATGGTACACAAAACTTGGCTCTTTGTCTTTATCTTGTTAGGATATCCGGTGTTCTCTCCTGTCAGGTTCCCACTCCTCTTCTCTTTGGTTTCACACAGCCTTTTGTCTAGTCCTGATGTATCCTTCTCAGGATCCCATTAGGTGCAGCCCCCCTTTTGGGAAAGTCGAATCTGTGTGTATTGTACTGTGCTGTGCTCAAATACTTAGCCAACAACTTGGCCGCTTGCGCTCCCTCACATCGTAGGTCCCTGCATCCTGTTCCGTTCCCCCTCCTGCGTTTCTCTTCCTTCCTCTCGCATCTTAGCCCTTCCCTCTTCGATCTATTGTGTACTATTCTGACATGGTCTTGTGCTCCACTGTTTTTCTGGAATTACTTTGCATTTCCTGCATTCTTCTTCTAGGTTCCTGTTGTATTATGTGCCTTCTTGACTGTATTGTTGATTGTATTGACTTGGTGTGTGCTCTCTACGGTTCTTGATATTGTGTTGCGATCCACTGTTTGTGGCATCACATTGCAATTGAATGCATTCTTCACTTCTAGGTTCCCTGCTGACCTCTGTGTTTTGCTTTTGGTCCTGTATTGCATCTGCTTTCTTTACTTCCAGGGTCTCTGTTGTGATTTGTGCTTTGCCTGGTTCTGTACTACATCTGCATTCTCTACTTCTAGGTTTCCAGTTGTGCTCTTTTCTTTCTGATGGTTCTGTACTGCATCTGATTTATCGGTATGTTGTTCTTGTTCTTTGTTGTGACCCCCTCCCTTTCTTGTCCCCCCTCGTGCCTCCCTCTTGTCTGCCCACCCAGCATGAATTCCCCTACCCACTTCCCTGCCTGGGCTCCCCTCTCACTAGCCCCCTCTTTCCTCCCTGCACTCCCTATTACACTCTGTCTCACCTATCTTTACTAATTGCTTTTCTATCGATTATCCTATCCCTCTCACTAAGTCTGGGAGGAAGAAGTTCAAAAGGGACACCCTGGTCTCCAACCCAGGCCTCCCTATCGCTGATACCCGTACTTCCTCCAGACAGACTCTTACCGACATACTGTTTGTTGTTCCCTCTCCAGGCCTTTGGACCCCCCATATGGTCTTTGTTCTCTCTCCTTTTTCCTCTTCTCCCATTAATGGTGGCACCCAGTGGGAGGCCCTCCTGGCCCCCTTCCGCTCCTCTAAAACCATCATTAATGTCTACTTAAATGGCACCGTCTTGATCCAGGGCCCTCAGGCCAATCTCCTCCTCTTTGATAGATGCTTCCCGCGCCTTATCAACTTCCTTTCCTTTCCTCTCCTGCTATGCCTTCTTACCCCTCTCTGCCTCCTCCTTCCTCTGACACCTCTTTGGCACCCCCTGATGCTTCTCTGGCCACCCTGTTGCCTCCCTCCTCTGCCACCCCACGTGCACTCTCTTCTCCCTCTCTTCTACTCTGCCTTCTCTTCCTTCCTCCTCTGCCCATCATCAGGCACCTCCAACACTTCCACAGGGTGTACCTCTGGCCTGTACCCTCCCCGGAAGTCCTTCAAATGTGTCAACCTGCTCCACATCGCTACTCTCAACTCTTGTTCAGCTGTCAAACACTCCTCTGACATCTGCCATCTCCTGGAAGAGCTTCATTTGGATGCACTCGGTCTCACTGAGACTTGGTTCACGGCCAGCTCTGTCATGAGTTTTGACACTCTCCTTCCCGATGGCTACAAGATCCCCTCCGAACCCAGAACCAACCGTCCTGCCGGGGGTGTAGCCTTGATTTTCCCACAGTGGATCCCTGTTTCTATCACTCCAATGCAGCACTACACCTCCTCCTTTGAATGTCTGGTCTACGGGCTCTCCATCTCTCCTGGTCTCTCTCTCACTGTGGGCACTATTTACAGGCCGCCTGGCCACCCCACCCTCTTCCTCTCTAAGTGGGCTGACCTCTTCTCCTCTCTCCTTGCCTCTACCTCCCAACTTCTCCTGCTGGGAGACTTGAACATCCACCTGGATGCTACCAGCCCTTCTTCAGGACTCTTTTGCAACCTCTGCGATTCTCTCTCTATTCTTCCCTGTGGCCTGACTCACTCTGCAGGGCACACCCTGGATGTTCTCATCTCCTCAGACCTCCCCTTCTCTAACCCTCTCACCACTCCTCTCTCTTGGAGTGATCATTTTCTCCTTTCTTCCCACCTCTCTCTCTCTCTCTCTTCCCCGCAGGTCAAGCAAACTCCAGCACTGCCACCTACCTTCTCGGTCATTTGACCCATGATGCGTGTGTCAGTTGAGGGTTTTGCTACTGCTTTCGCTCCTCCTCCTGCACCTTTGGCTGACTCACACCCTGACACAGCCCTCTCTAACCTTCATCTCTCCATCTCTAATACTCTGGATGTCCATGCCCCTTTCATGAGGATCCGCTTGAAGCCCAAATACAAGTGCAACTCTTGGTCCGATTCCGACCTCGGCGGCGTAAACGCAAGTGTAGGGCGGCGGAGAGGAAGTGGAGGGCCCCGGTCGCACCGCCCGACAAACTGCCCTGTTGCCTGCTCCAAAGGCAGTACAGACTCTCTGTCCTCTCTAATAAGAGAGCCTACATCCAAGCCCGCATCTCTGCAGCATCTAACAAATCACCCAAACTTTTAAAAATCTACAAGGAGCTGGCCAATCCTGCTGCAGTCTCTACCTCTCCTGTTCCCTCCCAGGCTCTCTGCACGGCCTTGGCCTCTCATTTCACTACTAAAACTCAAGACATCCTATCCACCCTCTCTTCCTCTACCTCCTCCTCTACCACTCCTGGCCCGTTTGAGGCCGTCTCTCCTCTTCCTTTCCCCTGTTCACCCGTGATGATGTTTCTAGTCCAATCTATGAAAGTCTCATTCTGCTCATCCAGAACTATCAAGAAACACATTGACACCCTTGCTCCAGCCTTGGCCGATTTCTGCAAACACTACATTGTCACTGGAACTTTCCCCTAACCCCTTAAGTACTTTCTTGTGCACCCCCTTCTAAAGAAGCCCTCGGCCGATCCTTCCTCTCCGGCTAAATATCACCCAATTTCCATCACTCCTTTCCTGGGCAAACTCTTGGAAAAGCTGGCCATCTCTCAGCTTAATCTATATTGGGAATCTGTTGGGTGACTCCATGACCACCAGTCTGGCTTCAGAGCTGCCAGAAGCACAGAAACTGCTCTCCTGAAGACCCGTGAAGACTTGCTCTCCAATCTTGACTCTAATCTCCCTTCTGTCCTCATTCTCCTTGATCTATCCTCTGCTTTTGACACGGTCATCCATGCCATCCTGCTCAATCGTCTCCGGAACAAACTTGGTATTACTGATTAGGCCCTGGCCTGGATGACCTCCTCTCTCACTGACCAACCCTCTGAGGTCCAACTGGGGTTATTCCTTTCTTCTATCTATCTCTCTAATTGTGGTGTTCCCCAGGGGTCTAACCTCTCTCCCTGGCTCTTCAACCACTACCTGGCACCTCTTACCCACTGCATTGCTACTTTCTGGTCCAATTTTCAATGTTATGCGGATGACACTCAGCTCTCTTTCAGGCTCCCCTCAGCCACCTCTGCTTCATCTCTCATACCAAACTGGCTGCAATTCAGGAATGGTGCGCCGCCAATGATCTCCGCCTTAATGCCAGTAAGACTGACATCCTCCTCATTGGGACACCCGCTCACACCTTACCTCTCTCTCTCTTTCTCGCTCTCTCTCTCTGGCCGCCCTCTCTGGGCCCTCTTCCTGCTCCTTCCTGTGAGGCTAAGAACCTTGGTGTCATCTTCGACTCCACCCTCTCCTTCTCTCCTCACATTTCTGACGTTTCTAAGAAGTCAAATTATCAGCTGCACCTCCTCAGAGGTATTACTCCTTTTCTCACTTTCCTCCAGAAGCTCACTGTCTCCAGAGCTCTGGTCCTCTCTAGGCTGGACTATTGCAACAGCCTCTTTCTAAATCTTCCTGCCACTACTCTTCTACCTTTACAACTTATCCAGGAGAGGACTGCAAAACTTGTCCTTGCCCTCAAGCCCAGGGATCGTATCTCTCCAGCTCTGAAATCTCTTCATTGGCTCCCCGTGGCTGCAAGGATAAACTTCAAGACCCTCTGCATTGTCAGCAAGGCTTTCTGGGGCCTGGGACCGTTCTACCTCCAACTTTCTCTTCCAAAACATCTTCCTTCTCGAGCTCTCTGCTCATCCACCTCCAACTTTCTGAGGGTCTCCTCGGTTGGGGAACCCCTCTGGAACAGCCTCCCTGCCTCTTTCAAACTTGAGCAGAACCACCTCCCGTTCCGGAAGCAACTCAAGACCTTCCTTTTCGCTTTCGCTTTCTCTCTTCCTCTCCCCTGCTGATGCACCCGACTGCTCCGCGCAGTGGTTACCCGGTCACCCTCTGAATTCGGGCCCAGGCTCCTGCATGCCCACTTGCCATTGCACTGCCTCTGGGCTCCCAAGCACTTAAGGGTCTTTATCCGCAACTCTACAGTCCCTTCTCTCTGCACCTATGAGCCACCAGCTAGATGCACTTGTGAGTTAACTGCACTTCCCCCTTCCCTGCGTTTGCGCAATCTGAATGACACAAGGCCTAGTAAGATTGTTATTTTGTCCTTCCTTGTTTCCCCCTCCTTTTCTTGTCGCGCCTAGTAACACTTGTGTACAGATGGGTTATGAATTTCACATCATATCATATCATATACACTGTTCAGTTTGTCCTTGCCTGGTGCATTTCTCTACCAGGACTTTCTTAAAAGCACACACTTGCAACTGCCTGATATACTCTCCTGCCAGGACTTTTCTCATGTGAACTCTGCACACACTTCCATACTTGATATTCTCTTGAGTTTGTTTTATCTGCTACTGTATCTGCATGGTATATTATCCTGCCTGGGCTTTTGTTATATGTGTATTTAATACACTCGCAAACTTGAAAGTCTATTTTGTTCTGTTTTCCCTTTTAACAAAACGCTTACTCTTTCTCTTTCATGTACTTCATTTGCTTCCTTAACATTTCCATAGCTGCCCATATGCCTGCAGTCTACGCTTCTCTCTCGTGGACTCACTGGCTCTTGCTGGCTTACTTGGTTTCTCTCGCAGCAAGCCAGTGGCTGTCGATTGGAGCTTCCTTTCATCTTGCTGCCATTGTTCTTCAGCTCCTCTGCCTCTTATGGTTCCTGCTAGGCTGCTATGCTTCTTTTTGTGCCTTGGAAAGGCAATTGCTGCCTCTCAACACCTACAAACGCCCAGGAGCCCTGCTTCGTCTTCTGGCGGTCTTGCAGCATGTTCCCTCTTACGGTCAGCTTGCCTTTTCCTCTTTCTTAAGCCGGTTGGCTCCACAGCACAGTCTGCAGCGCCACGGTCTCTCGTCCGTATGGAAAGAAGCAACTCTTTCCCTTCAGCAGCGCGCCTCAGTCAGCTGTTTCTGCTGTTTAAATTTCTCAGTCACAGGTATGCACTGAATGCATGGCGGACAAGTAGGTAATGTTTTTTCACAAGTAACAATTTTATTAAATAAGGGTGTTATAAACACAGCGCTTTTCCTAACCTAACAAGGATTTCCCTGCCTGTCAAACTAAGACTAAAGGAAAACACTTTAATATGAAAAGGTATCTGTCCCTCACACTTATACATACAACAAAATCATACAGGTATCATATGGCAATTAAAACTCAATAAATGGCAGTTATATTCAAGCAAACTTTGTAAACATGTATCCGTGTAACCTGGGTCCGACCTCCTTCCCCAGGATTAATGGAGGATTTTGCCAAACCAAAGTTACAATCAAGAAAGTTCCTTTTAATAGCCAAGTTCTGTTCCAAATAAAGTTAATTTCACTTTCCGTTTGGATTGTCTTTGTGCTAAACAAGATTTATCACTCTTCAAAAGTCCAGTCAATATTCAATATAACTTCTTTGAAGAACAACCACTTTTACATTTTTTCTTCATAAACAATGTTTTGCCAGGATGGTTTTACCACACATCATAACAGAATAGTGGACTTGCCACTTAAACATTTTTTTTTATTAAGAGTCATATAGCATTATTTTTCCACAGCTTTTTGACACAATTCAAATTAGAGATGAAAAAAGATACCTATTTACATAATCAACCAGAAAAAGAAATTAAAAGAAGAAACTTTCCAGTAAAATTGCAACACCCTCCCCATAGCGGCTTACAATAGATTCTCCAAAATGCAGGAGACTTTTTTACAAAAATCGTAAAATATATAATACATGGTTCATTATTTCCCCCCATAATAGTGTCCCAAAGTTCCTCTGCAGTAAGATCGTGGCTCAACCCAGCTGCGGCGAGAGCCGCACTCCTAAAATTCAACAATGGGCACAGTGGGTCAGCAGATGCTGGACCAACTCAAGGGCACCACAACCACAAATTCAGTCGTAATTTCGAAACATCTTAACAGAATCGTTTTTTTATTTTAAATAATCCCATACCAGTGTATTCCCCACAAAAAAGACCACTGTTTGACAAGGAAGCCAGTTGTATAATATACTGTTCATGATAGTGGTTATAGACACTCCTTGTGAGCAGAGTTTTAAACCGTGGGAGAGACCAGCTCATAGCTGCGCCCGGCACCAGGCGCAGCCATCCATTTCCAACAGTCAACAAACAATGAATGGCACTACCCAGCATAAAGTGAGCCTTAGTCAAGCCAGCACTCAGGATAAGGTAGGTTCAAGGTGCCAGCGACTGAGTTGGGAAGTTGCCAATACATACATATTCAGGAGCGATAACTGCAGTCTCGCACTACACGTGAAGATACCACATTCAAGAAAAAGGGTCTGGATTGGGGAGCCGAAACAACCCCTTAAGAAGGAATGCTTCCATTTTTGCCATCCATCTCAGCTGCCCGAGTGCCAGAGTAACCATCCATACATTAAGATCGGGCCAATCTTAACTAAGTAAATTTAACAAGGATCCCAAGTGAGTAACCTCCCCCAATGCAGCACATTTTACCCAGGGCCCCAATGGCTTGGGAGCACCTGAGTTTAATGTGGTCAAGATGGCATCTGCCACGTAGGCCCTCGTCAAAATGAATGCCCAAGTATGAGAATGCATTACTTACCGTAAAAGCATTTCTGATGGTTGTATCTGCTTAGATTCACATGCTGTGCATAGGTCCGACATCCAGTGGTCACTGCGGAGTATTGCATTTTGTTTTTCGTAGTCGAAAAGGGGACGTCGACCAGGCGTGTCTGAAACACTATCCCTATAGTGACGTGCATTGTACCCACAATCCCTCACGCGTCGAGGTCCCTCTGTTTGTATTTTTTCTGCCCTGAGGGAGCCTTCTAGACGTGAGTGAGTACAGAAAGAGAGAGAGATATATAAAGGAAGTCTATGTTCCTTCCATCCGAGCGGGGAGGAAGGGTGGGCGCATGTGAATCTAAGCAGATACAACCATCAGAAATGCTTTTACGGTAAGTAATGCATTCTCTTCTGATGTTTGTTAATCTGCTTAGAATCACATGCTGTGCATAGACTAGCGAGCAGTACCCGGAGTTGGCGGTGGGTTATGAGAAGGAACAGTAGAGAAAAGGTGTCGTAATACTGCCTGTCCCACCTGGGAGTCAGATCTAGAGTGTGTATCTAGACAGTAGTGTTTTGTAAAGGTGTGCACAGAACTCCAGGTAGCCGCTTTGCAGATGGACTCAAGGGGAACATTTGCAATGAATGCTATGGAAGCCCCCGTGCCTCGAGTAGAGTGTGCTCTTGGCTTAAAGGGTAGTTCTCTCTTAGCAAGAGTATAGCAGAGAGTGATGCATTGAACAATCCATCTAGAAATAGTGGACTTTGAAACCGCATCTCCTTCTCTTCCTGCTGCCACCGAGACGAAGAACTGATTAGTCTTCCTCAATGGTCTGGTTCTTTCCATGTAGAACATGACCGCCCTGCGTACATCAAGTGTGTGCAGAGTCCTTTCTCCCAAATTGGAAGGATTTTGAAAGAACGTTGGTAGTTCTATAGACTGGTTTACGTGGAATTTAGAAATAAATTTCGGAGCAAACCTAGGGTGAGTGCGTAGAACCACTTTATCTTTGTGAACTGTAACAAAGGGGTCTAGAATAGAAAGAGCCTGAAGTTCACTTACTCTCCTGATGGAGGTGATAGCTATTAAAAAAGCAGTCTTAAGAGTAAGATGTTTAAGGGATGCTTTGTGCATGGGTTCGAATGGAGAGCCCATGATTCTGGTAAGTACCACATTAAGGTCCCATCCGGGAGCAGGGTCAGCTATCGGGGGGTGTATTCTTTTTACTCCCTCCATGAATGCCTTTATAACTGGGATCTTCCACCACGACACTTTGAGTTGGGAGGTGGTGTATGCAGAAAGTGCCGCTAGGTGGACTTTAATGGAGTTAAACACTAGGCCTGAATCCAAGAGATGGGTCAGGTATAGTACCACATGTGTGGGAGAGCAGTCAATAGGGTTGATGCTTTTACTCCTGCACCAGATGACAAATCTCTTCCACTTGCTAGAATAGCAGTGGCGAGTGTTCGGTTTTCTGGCTTCCCTGAGGATGTCCATGCATCTTTGCGGGAGTTGTAGATGCCCGAACTCTATGACCTCAGGAGCCAAGCTGCTAAATTCATGTTCTGAGGGCATGGGTGCAGAGTCCTGCCCTTGTTCTGAGATAGCATGTTGTACGGGCAGGGGAGTTTTACTGGGGGAGATAGAGACATCTCCATCAAGTGAGCGAACCATGGCTGTCGGGCCCACATTGGGGCCACCAGTATCATGGTCACTTGTTCCTGGTGCATCTTGTGCACTACCTTGTTGAGAAGGGGAGTCGGGGGAAAAGCGTAAACAAATTTCCCTGACCATTGCATCGATAGACCGTTCCCCTTGGATTGGTTCTGGGGGTACCTGGAGGCGTAACTTAGGCATTGAGAGTTCTCCAGGATTGCGAACAGGTCTATTTCTGGGAATCCCCATTGTGTGAAGACGTCGAAGACGATGTCTTCGTGCAGACGCCATTCGTACTCTTCGGGCAGGGGGAAATCTCTGCTGAGTCTGTCTGCCAGCAGATTGAGTTCCCCGGGTACATGTAGTGATAGTAGGAACATGTCCTGTTTGAGAGCCCACTTCCATATATTCTGGGCCAGTTTGGACAAGCCTGGAGAGTGGGTGCCCCCCTGCTTGTTGATGTAGTACATGGCTGTAGTGCTGTCCGTAAGGACCATTACTGTCTTGCCTTGTAGGAGTTCTTGGAAGGCTTTTAGCGCCTTGAATACCGCTAGTAGCTCCAGTAGATTGATGTGTTTGGATGCTACGTTCGGAGTCCACACTCCGTGAGCAGTCTGATGGGATAGGTGAGCACCCCATCCTGTGAGGGATGCGTCTGTGGTTAGAGTGGCTTCCGCCGCGGGTGTGGCAAAGGGTTTTCCTTTTTCCATGTTCCCCTTTGTCCACCACTGTAGCGAGAGAACCAAGGCCTGCGAGACCACCACTAGATCGTCCCATTGTCCGCTGGCCTGACACCACTGGCTGTTGAGCCACTCTTGCATTGGGCGCATGCGCAGGCGCGCGTGAGGTACCAAATAAATACACGACGCCATCATTCCTAGCAAGCGCATTGCTTTGCGTACCGTCACCTCTCGGCCGGTCACATATTGGGGGATCTGAAACAGCATGTTTTGGACCCTCTCTTTGGAGGGGAAGACGAGGCCGTCCCTTGTTTGAATTAGAGCCCCTAGGAATTGTTTGATTTGACTGGGGTCTAGACTGGACTTCTTTTCGTTGATGGAGAAGCCCAGTTGGAACAAAAGGTCTACCGTCTTTTGGGTATTGGAGAAACATGTTTCGTAGGAGTCCCCTGTTATGAGCCAGTCGTCGAGGTAAGGGTAAACTGGGATGGACAACCTGCGCAGGTGGGCCGCAGCCACTGCCAGTACCTTTGTGAATACCCTTGGTGCTGAAGCTATACCGAAGGGTAGCACCTTGAACTGGTAGTGTTTGCCCTCTATCATGAACCTTAGGTATTTTCTGTGCGCTGGCAACATTGAAATATGAAAGTATGCATCTTTCATGTCCAATGTTGTCATGTAATCTCCCTGTGAAAGCAGCGGGATCACCTCCTGTAAGGTCACCATACGAAACTTTTGGGGTTTGATAAACTTGTTCGCTGGGCGCAGATCTAATACAGGGCGCATGGTTAGATCCTTTTTGGGTACAAGGAAGTACACTGAATAAATACCTTCCGTTACCTGAGATAGAGGCACGACCTCTATGGCTCCTTTTTCCAGCAGTTGTTGTACTTCTTGAAGAAGGATGGCAAGATGTTCCGGCGTCAACCGCCGTCCCCTCGGGGGTCTGTAGGATGGGGAACTGTTGAATTCGATACAGTATCCGTGGGCTACGGTGGAAAGTACCCAACGGTCTGACGTTATCTCCTCCCATGCAGGAAGAAAGGATGTTATCCGGCCCCCGACCGGTGTTGCATGGGAGGGGACGCGAATCTTCGCGTCACTTGGAGTTGTTGGGGGCTTGGGAGCCTCTGGGGGTGGATCCCCGACCTCTCCCTTTGCCCCGGCGTTGGCCTCTTTGGCTGTACTGCCCACTATTGGCTTGGTAATTGGTGGCAGGGTATTGCTGATGCTGACCCTGTTGTTGTTGCCGTTGGCCACGAAAAAAGCGCTTGTTGCCATAGCCGCGTCTGGTAGTGGGCTTAGAGATCTGGTCAAGAGTCTTGATAGTGTCGAACTCTTTTTTGGCCATCTCTAGGGCTTCATCTACCGCCTTTCCGAAGAGGTTGGCGTCCTCGACAGGTTTATTTATTAAAGACGCCTGTGTCTCCGGTTTAAAGCCTGAGTTGCGCAGCCATACATGGCGCTTTAGGAGTATTCCTTGTACCAGGGAACGTCCTGCTGTTTCTGCCGCGTCCAGAGAGTTTTTTACAATGCTCTGGTTCACTTGTGTTCCTTCGCCAATAGTCGACAGTAGGCGTGTACGTAAAGGCTCCGGTGCTTCCTCTGCGTCTTTGCGCAGTTTGGCCCACTGCGCGTCTGCGTAGCTCGCAAGCAAGGAATTGTTGTTGGCAATTCTTGCTGAGAAGGCAGCCGAGGAAGTAACTCTTTTTGCAAGGGCATATAGCCTCTTGCCCTCCTTGTCAGGGGGTGCCTCGCTGGTGGAAAGTGGTACCCCTGCCCTCTTTCTAGTATTAGATACAACTAGGGAGTCCGGTATGGAATGTCCCCTAATGTAGAGCGGATCTGAGGGTGAAGGAGCGAAAAGTTTCTCAATCCGTGGATTGACCCCTCTGATCAATGCGGGAGTGGACAGCGACGGGGTGATCCTCCTTTTCACTGAGGCGAGGAGTGGAATGGTCTGGCTGACCGGGGGTTTTTCTTTAATGACTCTTTCTACAAAGTCTAATTCTGGAGAGAGTTCTCCCGTGTCCAGTTCGAAATGCGCTGCTGCTCTGCGCAACAGTGCATTGAAAGTAGGCTGATCGTCAATTGGAGACGTGTTCCTAACTGGAGAATTATCCGGAGGAGTTAGATTTAGGGCATCAGTGTCGGAACACACCGATGGTGATTGCCAGGGGTGCGAAGGTCCTTCTCCTGGGCTAATCCCGAAGCCTTCTTCTATCATATCTGTTCTGTCTTCTAGACATTCCTCCTGGTCCATGAAATCATCTTCTTCCTCGAAGTATTGTTCCTCCCCAGTGAGGTCATATACATCTTGGGAGTCTGAGGCTGTGTCCAGCAGGGGATCGACCAGCCTCGGTTTTTTGGCTCTGGGGTCGTCTTGAGGCCCTTCTCTAGTTCTTCTGAGAGTTAGAGGGGCTTGGGTACTCATAAACTTTTCCATCCTCTCCATACAGAGGTGGAGTCTCTCCATAGTTTCATGGGGTACCCCAGAGCGGTCTAGCGGGGGAAAACTCGAGTTGTCTACCTCGAAATGGCTCGACCTCTCCCAAAGCGTCGAGGAAAGTGTCCCGTCGCCCTCCTCAAAACCCTCAGGTGTGTCGGGAGACTCCCTGACTGAAGGGGGTAGTCCCTGCTTTCCTTCGGGTGTTTTCGGCGTATCCTTTGATCTATGCGTAACGCTCGACGAAATCTTCGGCGTACGCTTTTGGGCGTCGGCTACAACGATCCTGGCTAAGCTATCGGCGACATTCTTGTCGGCGGAAGCTTGAGTTTTCGACGCTATGGGTATCGAGCGCTGTACGGCGGTCTGCGCCTTCTGTTGAAGCGCACCGGCCGATGGTTTGGTGGTGGCGCCCTTGTTTGCCGAAAGCCCAGTCGCAGGTCGCGGCTGCGGTTGCGAGAGGGGCTTCGAACCCGAACGGTCCGAGGAGGCCGCCGGTGGAACCTGCGTCTCCTTGGGCGCCGAAGCTCTCTTCGACTTAGACGAAGAAGAGCCATGGGTTGTGTGCTTACCTTTATGTGAATCTTTGTGTGCGTCAGTGTCGCCGGGGTGTTCATCCCCATAAGCAGGGCGTGAGCCGAGCCCGTCGGGGCCGGGGACAGACGACGAAGCGCGTAAGCGCTCCTTAGAGGGGGTTTCGACTTCCGTGGCGGAGGTCGTGTCATCGCGTTCCTCGTCACTGTCGGTGGTAGCAGCGGCGGGTGAACCTTCGGCCTTCGACATCGCGTAGGCCGCCCACCTTTTAACCCTACGGTCTTTTAGAGTTTTAGGCTTCAGAAGCCGACAAGCCGCGCACCCTTCCTCTTTGTGATCGAGGGGCAAGCAGCGGTTACACCTTGAGTGCTTGTCCTTCCAAGTGAATTTGCCTTTACAAAGTGGGCAAAACCTAAATGGTGTCCTCTCCATAGCAGAGGCAATAAATCGCGATAAACACCCCCAGGGAAAGGAAGGGGAAAGGGAAAGGCATTCTCAGAAAGACCCAGAGATGTCCCACGACCCCACTCTCCCTACTGTATGTGGCCAGCGAGGCCAGGCCACGTGTTCGGCAGCGCCGAAGATTTCCTCCGCTCGACCCTCCGTCGACGATTTTGCTCGGCGGAGAACAGCTACACTGCGTCGAGGGAGTGCTGTATTAATCTTCGTAGAAGAAACGACCAAAGGTCGAGGGTTGCAATGTCTCTCGAGGAGCTCCGCGTGAAGGCGACCAGAAGCTGGGCGGAAAAAAACAATCTGAGGGACCTCGACGCGTGAGGGATTGTGGGTACAATGCACGTCACTTATTCCCCTGAAACACCAGAACCTTTGTTTTTCGGATATTAATTACAAGTTCCAAGGAGTCAGCGTATCTCTTCAGCGCCTCCAGGGAAGCTTGTAATCCAAATGGATTGAGGTCCAACAAGATAATACTATCTGCGTACCCCATTCATTGGAGGTGGAACAAGCCCAACTTGGGAGGGATTGACCAAGGATTGATCAGGGCATTGCCCATGTCCGGGAGATATAAATGAAACAGGAGGGGAGCCAGTCTACACCCTTGTTTCAGGCCACGGGTCGTAGGGATCCATGATGTGAAGCAACCAAATCGATCCAATCTTACTTTTACCCGCGTGCCAGAATGGAGGTGAATAATCATGGCTAAAAGACCTGCAGGGATGTTCCAGGCAGAGAGTTTGGACCAGAGCTTGTTATGGTAAATTTATTTATTATTACATTTGTAAAGGGCGCCTAACCCTCGGGCATCTGGGAGCATTAATCTTAAGAATATGGTTACAGAAACAGCAATTTAAGAGATTGATTACAGGTTTGACTTAAGAACGTGGTTACAGGAAATGCAGATCATATATGAGGCATGCTTAAAGAATATGGTTACAGGATAGACCTAGTAGCCCTCAGGTGGCTAGGTACAACAGTCTTAGGGTTATGGTTGCAGATTCTGCATGCTTAAGAGATTAGTTACAGATTTTGGCAGGTTTAAGAATATGGTTACAGGTAATTCAGATCATAAAGAGGCATGCTTGGGTATATGGTTACAGGATAGCGCGGCAGAGGTGGGCCTGGGCTTAGTGTTATCACATTGTATCACCTTAAGCATAGGGTTGCTGGTCTTGTGTGCAGGTCTTGTGGTGACTTACGTGGGGTGTATACAGAGTCGAATGCTGCACTATAATCGATAAACACAGTGTACACAGTACACCTTCGCAGAGACCAAGCCTGCTGGATGATGGTCCGGAGGCCGAGACAGTAGGTAATGGTGCTCAAGCCCTTTTGGAATCCAGTTTGGTTGAGGGTAATAAGTTTGGCCGCCTTCGCCCAAGGCCCACAATTCATTAAGGATTATACCTGTGAACATTTTAGACAAGGTGTCAGGCATCGCGAGAATCTGTAATTTCCCAGATTAATACGATCCCCATTCTTCCAAATAGGCACGATGATACTGTCACTCCACAAAGGTGGAAGAGACTGACCTTTGCCAAGTCCAGTGCAATCGATCAGCCAGTAGCACCTTTTTTAATTACCGTGCTGCATCGGCTTACTGACAATTATGATCTATAAAATGTGATTAGGGGTATAACAATACTGCCATCTACCCAAAGAGGGACATGGTACGAAGGACAAACATCCCCCCTTGCAAGGTTTTTACAATGTACTCAAGTCCAGGCTGCCGCTGGGACACCAAGGAGTTCACGAGCAGGGCAGGAACTGTCAAACATCCTTCAAAACTCAAAGGAATTGTTAATGGAAACTATATACACCAGTTCCCGCCAGTGAGCACACTCAGTAAAGTAGCGATGCTGTCTTAGCCATTTACGGAAAAAACTTTTAGCTTTATTCACTAACTGAATACGCATTAATGGTGCCAAATGTGTTTCTGATATAAGGCGCAATTCAAGACGCAGTGCTTTCCTCTTATTCACCAGAATACTGTCAGAGGTGGCAGTGCGATGACGGCAGTTTACATGGTTTCAAGGTCCTAGTGTTCCTCCGTACAAACGTGGCAGCAATCGAAGCGGCCATCACCTCACCAAAATTCTCAATCGCTACAGGAGGATCAGCCCTAATGTAGTCCACAACATTCCCCCAGTGTTCGACAAAAAAGTAGAGCAGAGTTCAAATATGCACAGGCCTCATCCAATCTCCGATCACTCCAGGAAATATGATTAAGAGTGGAATTACTCTGAGTACACCAAGGGTCTCAGGAAAGGTAAGATGCATTGTAAAGCTGAGGGTCATCACGGAGGAACATGGTCACTTTCTAATCGATTAGATGTTATGAAGCCATAATCCAAAATACTAATAGATTTAGGGCGAAAACAATTACATTTCAGGGAAGAATCTGATGGGTAGGCACCATTGATCATAGAGAAGCCAAACAAATATAGCAGTGATGCCCACTCCAAACCCTGTTTACAAGAGCGAGATAATAAATTAGCTTCCACAGGAGAGGATAACAGATCACCCTCTACATCTGCCAAAAACATGGGAGAGGGGATCCGTGAATTGAAGTCCCCACAGATGATGCAAGAGGGGCAAGCCAAGCTACCAATCAAAGTCTCCAACTCAGACAATACCGAGACATGGGGCTGTCTATACGGAGGATTGTAAAGATTGATCAGAACAACCTGTCTAGTACTTATTCTGTTAGGGAGTGAGATCACTGCCATCAAAATGTTAGACGAGCACGCCAGAAAATCTCTCAACTCAAGGAGATTCTTAGCTCCCGCAAGCAATCTGCACCTAGGCTGCCCTATAGGACCCTGGATGGCCGGTTTAATGATAAATTGCTACCCATCAACAATGAGAGGATCAACCAGCCAGGTCTCCAGAAGGGCCAACACTCGTCCAAAGTATCCAAAAAAAACTCCTCCCTCAAACAAATGGGAGTGACCACGGGTGTTCCAATTTATAAGCTGAGTTAAAGGCACAGATCCCCCCCTCTGTGCTGCCAACTTGGTCAACCATGCCCAGTGGCACTCTTCCCACAACAATGCACCCCCTGCTCCCACTCCATGTGGCGAGCAGGGTGCGCAAATGACAAGGGGCAGAGGCGATAGGTCCCCCGCTTATTTCCACCGGCTGATATCTTCTGCCATAGGGAGAATCAATTGATGTGCATTCATATCCAAGTCGATTAAGATGGTCTGAGTACTCAAGGATGTAAGCCAAAGTCTCCTTAGAGTGAAAATAAACCACTGAAGTGGCTTTCGGAGTATTTTCACAAAGGTCCACTATTTTGATATCAACACTACAGATGAACCGCCGTGGGATGATACAGTCGAGAAGATAGAGCACACAAGCATGATTCAGAGACAAACCACCAGCCTCACAAAACAGAGACTGGATCAGCAATGCCTTAAAGTCTTGCTTACCAGCCAGATAGCACAACAAGCTGAGCGCCCGTTTCGGACATCTGTGTGCAGCCTGCTGATACAGGTTTGAATCCCGGCAGGGCCAACTCAACCTTTCATCCTTCCGAGGTTGATAAACTGAGTACCACGCAATACCATGCTGTGGGATTATGATATCAGCTGTTATCTCAGCGCTCAGATGCCTGCGGGCTTGTAGCGCTATATAAAACTAGATATTATTACCCAGCACGGGCAAGTACCACAAAGTACCCCTCACAAAGGTAACAGCTGTAGGGATGAGAACAGGATTAGAAATTCCAGACCCACCCTCCGTCTGTACAGAGGAGTTAGTGACCACTCTTCCCACCGAACTTGAGATAAGATTCGCAGAAGCATTAGAATTACTAATAGTCACAGCCACCACAGTATTGGCCGGAACCGTGGCAGTAAATCTATTGTATCAGTGCCAGGGGCAAATTGTACCGCAGATGTTAAAACGGGTTCAATCCACGTTTGTCCCTCATTAGCAGTCCCAGAGAGCACCCAATTCGAGAGGGGAGTAACACCTCCAAGGACTACCAAAGAGGGAGCGGAACCCGAAGGAGGTTGGAAAATGGAAAATAAATTTGACCATGCTTCCTTCCTGTTAGCCGCCACCATAGCGTTTCGCTTTCTTTTATTAATGAGTGGTTCATACATCAGTGCTTGGCTGACTACTTTCCTTGGCCGTCGTTTTTGTTGGTTCCTCTGGGGGCAAATGGGAACAGACGAGGTCAACATCACTATTCCTGGTGTCGCACTCTGCAGGGGAAGAAGGGACAGAGAGGGGCGGGCAATTAGATTGAACCACAGATGGGGCGGGCGTAGAGGCCGAGCCTCAGACCAATAGAGTTCATGGCGGGTCAAAACCCTGGTAAGACCCTCAATCATACCCACAGACCTGATAAGCCACTGTTCCTGTACATTCCATTTAGACAAAATCGTTTACATTTACATTTGCTTGTAAGATCAGTTATTAAGGTTTCCAAAACATTAAACATGATTGCTGACGAGGTACTTGTGTTAGATAGATCAATGGACACAATAGAGCAAACAGAAACAGGTCAGGAAACACTGTATCGTCTACAATCAGACACAGGCTGAAGGTCACCAAGAGTTGAAAACGGCACCTCTTGTGGTACGGGAGGTATGTCTAGTGAGGAGGAAGGGAAAACCATAGAAGGGCTTACAGCAAAGTCACATGGTGCCAGCGGTAGGTCCAAGGAGGGCTCAAGAAGCACAGAAGACGAAGTTGTAATAGCCTCAGAGGGCAAACCACTAGCTTCATTATGGCAAGCATGCTCCATGCAAATGGCTTCACCCACAGCTTTGGTAAAACTAAAAATCAATGTCAAATTTGGGCGGCAGCGTCGCTGGACACTCCTCACTTGCAGAAATGGCTGTGCCAGAAGGGGCGATCTGCAACGAGATAGCAAATAAATCTGCAGAAGTCCTCGCCGTGGGCAAAGTGCGTGACCTTGCTATTTGTTCAATAGTTTTTGTGCCCAAACACTGTAGTGAAGAGGAAAGTTCCTAAGTCAAATCCACAGACAACGATCGAGCAAAGGCAGCAGATTCATTTAGATCCTTAATACGTGCCAGGAAAAAAGATGTCATTTTGGAATCGGGCCGAAAATATTTTGACAGTTTTAAAGTATGTTGTCGGGCATGCACTTTGTGTGGCAAGTATTGTTAGATGGGATATCGGAGGGAGCCATTAAGGCCCCCCCCAGCAAATGGGCTTCAACAACCTTGTCTAAGGCGACGACTGGGGCCGCCCTATCCTCCATAATGCACGGTAGAGATAAACCCAGGACGCTTTTCGCTTCAGTGTTAGCAAGAAGGGAGGGGTGGGATCCTAGTAAAGTAATGCAGTAGGCAGCAAGTGCTGAGCAAACAATTCCAAAGGAAAGGGGCAGTGTGATCGCCCCCAGAAGTGCAGCCGTCGAGAGACCCCATGCCAACTCACCAAACTGTGTTCACCTGCACATTCACGCTGCAAGCGAGTTTTGTAAGACTGCAGGCACTTCCAGCCGAGCACCCAGCTCCCAGACAGACAGGATAGTAAGTTGCAGAAAAGGTGAGGCATTAAAGTGACAAACAGCAGCCAGCAGAAGCAAGCTGAAGTGAATAGAAACTGACGGAGTCCACTGACAAACTGTCTCTTCACTTGCCAACTCACTTTCCCACTTGCCACTTTCTTTCTACCACAACCTTCCAGCACAATGCAGTACTTCAATGTATTTTTCCTGGTCCACTAACCTGCCAGGACAAACCACTAAGGAACAAGTTACTTAACTGTAACTATTGTTCTCCAGCATGGGTCTGGCATGCAATCACATGCTCATGAATATTCCCCGTCATCAGGCTGGGAATCCTCGGTGAAAGAAAAAACAGTTTCACTTTCACTTACACACTGTATTTCTAAACCAATTACTGTATTCTGGGTCATACTGCCCCCAGCCAATGACTGCCCTCTCCGTAAGCCCCTCCTCTGGCAGCCATCTTCAGATTTGGTAAGCACGGAAAATGGCAGTATGACCAAGAAGAGCCGCAGAGGGGACGGATGCAGGGTTTGCATGTGAATCCATGCCAGACCCATGCTGGATAACAATATTTACAGGTAAGTAACTTGTTCCTTCTCCAGCATGGGGTCTGGCATGGATTCACATGCTCATAAATAACGAATAAATAGCAGTACAACATTTCACAACCACGGGAGGTGGCAAGCTCAACAGAAGCAATTACTCTTACATCTGGAACAGACTCACCTCAAGCGAACAGGTTGCGTAGCACTGCTTGGCCGACTCTGGACTCCTCTCTGGAAGCCCTGTCAACGGAGTAGAACTTCGTGAAGGTGTGCATGGACCTCAACGTAGCAGCCATGCAGATGTCCAGCAGGGGCACACCAGACAGGAACGCTGAAGTTGCAGCGATCATTCTGGTGGAGTGGGCTCATGGGCGGCCTGGCAGCGGTCAGTTCACCAACCGATGACAATGTATGATGCAGCTGGAGAGCCATCTTGAGATGGAAGCCTTGGACAAGGCCTTCCCTGGTTCACAGGATTAAAGTTCACGAACAGTTGAGATGTCTTCCGAAAACTCTGTGTGTGCCACAGAGACCTTCAAGTCGGTGACGAAGGCTTTGGAAAAAACATGGCTAACACCAAAGGCTTGTTGAGGTGGAACTCCAACGGAACCTTTGACATTAAGAAGGGGTGCATCCGCAGGACCACCCTCGACTCATGGAAAGTCAGATGAACACTTACTTACCAACTGTAACGTTCTTTCAATTGGATGTTCCTCCCACATATTTCTCATTTTAGATATTTGTATCTTTAGCTTTGCCGCCTTGGAAAAAAATGTCTCCACCAGAGGGCACTGTGCTCGAGGGCACATCGCTGATGTCCCTCGGAGGCTGCTGTCGACGTCATCTGCAGTATAAAGGGCTTGAGCCGCGCCCGTTGGCTTCAGTTCTGTTTTTTGGTACATTTTCCATTGATGAATTGAATTGATTAGAACGTAAGCTCTCAAGGAACATTGAGTGTTAAATACGTAAACTCTACGGCGGGGTAGGATGGGAGGGTCGATGAGGAATACGTGGGGGGAGCATCCAATCAAAAGAATGTTACAGTTGGTAAGTTACTTGTTCTTCAAATGGAGTGTCTCCTCCCAAGTATTCCTCATCTTGGATAGCCTCCCAAAGCATTATGAATTTGGAGGAGGGAGTACCAGAAAGTATTAATGACGGACTGTATGAAGGACAGCTTTGGCAAAGAGACTACCCTGTGATGATGTTGAATCTAGAGAATAATGCTTCACTAAAGTGTGCATAGAGGAGTAGATGGCCGCTGCACAAATGTCTTGCATCGAGACACCCCTCTGAAGAGCGGTTGAGGTTGCCATGCCCCAGGTTGAATGAGCCTTCAGCACATCTGGAGGATCTTTTCCAGCCAACCTATAGCATTCAGTGATTACCAGAATTATTCATCTGGACAATGTTTGTTTGGTTACTGCTAGACCCAATTTGTGTCCAGTATATCCCACAAAAAGTCGATCACACTGCCTAAATTTAGCCAATCTGGAGATATAGAAACTGAGAGCTTTTTTAGGGTCCAATCTGTGTAACCTTTCTTTCTCCTTACTTGCATGAGGGGGAGGATAAAAGGAAGGTAAAGTGATTTTTTGTGATAGGTGAAAGTCAGACTATTTTGGGCAAAAAAAGAGGGTTTGACTCTAAGATTAACCTGTCCTTATGAAAAAGGGTGTGAGGAGGCTTACAGGAGAGCGCCTGCAACTCACTCACCCTGCGGGCTGATGTAATTGCCACTAGAAGTATTGTCTTTAGAGTAAGGCGCCTTAACAGGCAAGAATGTAAGGGCTCAAATGGAATACATGTGAGGAATTTTAAAACTAAATTGAAATCATAGATGGGTACCTGAAAAGTGGTTGGTGGGTACACATTTGTGAGCCCTTTTAGGAGCGACACTTCTTCTGAGGAGCGCTTAAAAATAGATAGCGCTGCCAAGTATCCTTTTATTGTACCAACTTGGAGCCCCAAATTGGCCAAGTGTAAAAGGAAAGAAAGTACTGTGGGAGTATTACATAAGGAGGGATCCACATTCTTATCCCTGCACCAGTTACTGAACTTGTTCCAACAACACAGGTACAGGGATTTTGCTGCTGGCCTTCTGGCTGAAAGCAAAATCTCCATTACGTCATCCGGGAGGTCCTAATACTTATATCTCAGCCTCTCAGAAAACAGGCTTGAAGGCTGAGTGTCTTGACCACTGGATGGAGAACCCGACCTTCCTCTTGCGAGAGAAGATCCTCTCTTTGTGGAAGACGTATTGGAGGGCGGATGGACATGTCCAGAAGGCCTGGGTACCACGTCTCCTGGCCCAATCCGGGGCAATTGGGATCATGGATTTCCTGAACTTCTTCAACCTCCTGATTACATGAGGAATCACAGGGACTGGAGGAAACGCGTATAGGAGTGGAAATTCCCAGTCCACTACGAACGCGTCCCCTAGAGCTCCTCTTGAAGGAAATTTCCTTGAGCAGTACCGTTCGCACTTCCTGTTGACACTTGTCGCGAACAGATCCACTTGAGGGGTTGCCCAAAGGGGGAAGATCTCTTGAAGGACTTCCTGAGCTAGTTCCCACTCGCGAGGGACTGCTCTGCCTACTCAGAGCATCCGCCGCTGTGTTCTGCTCTGCGGCTAGGTGAACCGCTGACAGAAATTCCTTCTTGCACTGCCCAGAACCAGAGCTGCATTGCCTCTCTGCACAGTGGTAGTGATCCTACGCCTCCTCTCTTGTTGAGGTAGTACATGGCCACTGTGTTGTCCGTCACTATCAGGACATTCTTTCCCCGTAAGAGGGCAGAAAAGCCTTCAGCACTAGTCTGATTGCCCTTGGCTCCAAAAGGTTGATGTGTAGTTTGGACTCTGATGGAGACCAACGACCACTGATTGTCAGATCGTTGGTGTGGGCTCCCCACCCCGTGAGTGAGGCATCCGTCACTACCGTTATATACGGCCATGGTTGCCAAAAAGATTCTCCCTTGAGGATATTTTCCTTGCAAGCCCACCACTGAAGATCTTCAGCCACCCTGGCCGGAACTTGCAAAGGATCTGACATATCCCCCGAAAATTGGGACCATTGAGTTCTGAGGGCCCATTGAAGTCATCTCATTCTCAATCTGGCCTCTGGCACCAGAAAAATGCAGGATGCCATGAGACCGAGCAACCTCAGAATATCGAAGGCCGGCAGATGCTGGGCATTCTGGAACTTTGTTACCATCTGCAGAATGTGATGAGCTCTCACTTCGGGAGGCGAGGTTTTGCCCGAGGAAGTATCCAGGACTGCTCCGATGAATTGGAGTCTTTCGAATGGTATCATATTTGACTTCTTGTAATTAAGGGAGAAGCCCAGTCTGTGTAGGAAGTGGCAGGTCATGTTCAGATGTTCCTGGGCTTGTTCGGGTGAACGTGTCCTGATTAACCAATCGTCGAGGTAAGGATAGACATGAATTCCACCTCTCCTGAGACTCGCTGCCACTACCGCCATCAGCTTGGTGAAAACCCTCGGGCGGAGGACAACCAGAATGGCAGAACTCGAAACTGATAGTGTGAATTGCCAATCGCGGACCTCAGGTACTTCCTGTGCTCGAGATGGATCAGCACATGAAAGTAAGCATCCTGAAGGTCCTATGATACCAACCAGTCTTGGAGTTGGAGAGCCTGAAGGATCTGATAAAGGGTTACCATCTTGAACTTGTCCTTCCCTTAGGAACTTGTTCAAGTTTCTTAAGTCTAAGATGGGTCTCAATCCTCTGCCTTTTTTTGGGATGAGAAAGTATGGGGAATACCAACCCTTGTTCCTCTCCGCTACAGGTACATGTTTCTATTGCACCTTTCTCTAGCAAGGTTAAAATTTCCTGCAACAGGAGCGGATCTGGAATTTTGGCAGAGTTGTATCCTGGTGGATGATCATGAGGTCTTTTCTGAAAGGGAAGGCAGCGACCGTGGCCTACTGTTTCCAATGCCCAAGCATCTGAAGTAATGCCCCGCCATTCGTTCAGATGCTGAGAGATCCTGCCTACCGGGATCTTGTGGGTCAAGACCTCAGAATGGCTTTGCGGTGGCTGCAGAAGCAGCTGAGGGGACCGGTGCCGCTGCTGGGGCTGATCTAGCACTTTTTCCTCTTCCACCACGGGGACATTTTCTTTGCTGACTTTTTTGACTAGCCTGTCTCTTCCCGCTCCCAAATGAGAAGTAGAACCGAAAGGGACGACCCCTCCAGGAAGATGACCCTGAGTATTGTTGAGGTTGCCTTATAGAAGTGTTAAGAGACTTAGCTGCCACTTTTGAGGTCTGCAGTTTTTCTAAACTTTCGTCTGCCTTGCTGCCGAACAACCTCAATCCGTCAAATAGCATATTAAGTAGCCTGGCCTGCACGTCCGGTGCGAAGCCCGACTTCCTCAGCCTCGCAAATCTGCGTAGCACTGTGCTAGATGCCATGGACCTAGTGATGCTGCCAGCAGTGTCCAATCCTGATTGAAGGCATTCCCCCATAGCCTCCTTTCCATCTTTCACAATCGCAAGAAAACCTTCTTGAACCTCGCCATCAGGAATATGTTCAGCCGCTGCTGTCATACAATCCCAAAGGGTGTATGTGAATCTTGCAAGCGTGCAAGTCACATTTGTCGATTTTAATGCCATGCTTCCCGAAGAGAAAATCTTGCGAGACCATGTCTCAATCTTTTTGTCAAACCTATCTGGGGGAATTGTAGGGTATGCCGAATTGCTAGTGGATGTGGCTGCCTGGACCACTAAACTTTCAGGTGACGGATGTTTTGTTAGGTATTCAGGATCAGAAGAAGAGGGCCTATATTTGCCTGTGAATTTTCTATTTACTGCAGGTCCTAATTAAGGGTCTTCCCAAGCAGCCATCACCCTCTTTTGCAGAGCTATGTGAAAGGGAAGGACAGGATCCTTTTGTGGACCTTTAGAGAGAATGTCCGTCATGTAATCCTGCTGGTAAATAGGGGAACTTCTGTTCCATCCCATGAATTATGTCACTTTATTCATAAGTCTCCTATATCCTGAGTCTGCATGATCAGCAGGGTCAGGTCTTTCAAAATCCAAATCAGGAGACGTGTCCAGAATACTTGCTGTCTGTAGACACTCATTCAGGTCATCCATTTTAGAGTGAGGATCAACCAACTCCTCAGGAACATCTTTTGTCCCAAATCTAACACCAGAATGAAAGATGTACTCTTCAGAGGAATGCTCATCAAAAATGGAAGACATAGATTTGAAAAAATCCTGTCTAGACTCAGAATGATACCTTTTACTTGGTGATTCAATGGGCATAGACCTTGGCTTCGACAAAGAAGTCTATTTAGGTGCCGGAATTAGTGTTGACTTTGACAAAGGCGTCGATGTTATCGACGCAGGTTTCGACACAGTCGAAAAAGCACTCGACACTGTCGAAGGCGCCCCCAATGAAAACGTTGTTGCGTGAACTGTCGACGCTTTTCATATCGGAGTAGAGTAGGTCTTTGACAGAGGAGTGGAGGAAACCTTTGACACTGCCTTTAATGGCGGTTGGGCACTTGGCGCCATTTTGTCGGGTATTGCCTCCGGTTTATGCACTGGTAGGCATGATTTACTTTACTGAATGAGGTATCGGAGAGGTTTCCCTCAGTGACACCCTTGACTATTTTTTGTTGGATTTTGACCGTTTGGTCTTTAACCTCCCTCTGTCACTTTTAGAATGAGCTGGGGCATGGTCCTCACAAGATTTCTTTGAGGGTGTCTGGGCCACGTTCTCAAAGATTCTCATCATCGAGGCTCTAAAAGCCTCCCACTTTCTAAGGGCCTCATGCTTTGAAGCGCAGTTGATAACCCCTGCATAGGATGAAGAAGAGGATGAGAGAGATCAGCGACTCCTTTTCTTCTATTTTTTAAAGACTACTTCCTAGACCGATTCCTCGACCTAGATTTCTTTGACTTGTGTCACAATGTATCACTCGACACAGGCGAGTCTTTCTTTTTTCTCAAAGAAGACTTTGAGGATTCCACCCCCACCGCTAATTTACCTCTCCGTTCCTTGAGAGCTTAGTTGGTCATTGCTTGACAGGAACCACACTCGTCAATCCGATGGTCCGGACCCAAGCACCAGAGGCAAACTCGATGGGGTCCATGATTGACATCTTCTTCCTGCATATCTGACTTTTTTAAAAGCCAGTCTTGGGCGTGGAAGGATTTGATGAGGAAGACATAGTTCGAAGAACTGAACGCTGTTTTCGTGACACAAAGCGAAAGCTAATGTAAAAACAAAACTAAAGCCAACCGGCGGGGCTTGAGCCCTTTATACTACGTATGACGTCGACGGCTGCCTCCGAGGGACATCAGCGACGCAACCTCGAGCACAGTGCCCTCTAGTGGAGAAATTCTTTGACGAAGCAGCAAAGCTGAAGATATAAATATCTAAGATGAGGAATACGTGGGAGGACAGAATCCATTTGAAATGGTTGTTTGCAGAACAGGGTGTGTATCTCACCCACCCTCCTGGCAGAGGCGATGGCCACTAGGAAAGCCATTTTCCAAAAGAGGAACTTGAGAGGGGCCTGATGCATAGGCTTGAAGGGAGCCCCCATTAGCCTCATCAGCACCACGAGTTCCCACGCCGGGGCAGGAGCCTTCCCTGGCTGGAAAGATCGAAACAGTCCTTTAAAGGAACTCCTTGACCAGATGGTGGGACCAAAGAGAAGATCTTCCTGGAGACCTGGTGTAGCGGGAGATAGCCGCCAGATGCAACTTGACAGAGGCGTGCGCCAGTCCCGCCTTGGCCAAGGACAGTAAGGAAGAATCTGCAGTGCCGTGACCCTCAGAGGGGTGATCTTCTGCGACGGACACCACCTAGAGAACGCTTCCATTTGTGACAGTAGCACTTAAGAGTCGACGACGTTCTGGCCTTGACAAGGACCTCCTTGCAGCCCGCTGGCAACTCGTATCCTCCAAACTCTAGGGCTGCAGGAGCCAAGCCTTCAGGTTCAGAGAAATCTGCCCCGGCCATGCCGGCACAATGAGTACCATCCTGCATTTGCACTGTTTGAGTTGATTGATTGATTGATGACTCGCAGCAGGAGAGGCAAAGGAGGGAACACGTACAGAAACAGGCCTTCCCAGAGGAAGGGGAATGCCTCTCCTATGCTCCCCGGCTGGTGGAACCTGCTGGTAAACATCTGGCATTTGGAGCTGCCCAACTTGAAGAAGATGCAGTCCACCTGGTCCTGCCGAAGTTCCCAATTGGGGCAGGAGCGCAACTCCCTGCTGAGGGAGTCGGCGATGGTGTTCTTGACTCCCGCCAGGTGAAAGGGGACGAGGAGCATCTCTTGTCCAATTGCCCAGTGCCACCAGTTCTGCGCCTCTATGGAGAGCGCTGGTGATCAAGTGCCCCCTTGCTTCCTGATGTAGAACATTGTGGTGGTGTTGTCCGCTTCAAGGGGGATCTTGACCACAAAGCTTCCGGATACTTGTATCCAGCGAGCGTCCAGAAATTCATGAAGAATTGCATCCGCAACCTGCAGAGCCGGTTAAGATACTGCAGGACGACATCATGCAGAGCAGCGACTTGACGGTCCACACTGAGGCGGTCTTCAGCAACAAAAGCAGACACACTTTCCCCAGCATGGCTGCTACCTTCTCCTCTGAGGGCGACGG
Source organism: Ambystoma mexicanum (assembly GCF_040938575.1). Lineage (NCBI taxonomy): Eukaryota > Metazoa > Chordata > Amphibia > Caudata > Ambystomatidae > Ambystoma > Ambystoma mexicanum. Next base: position 1,276,134,911 of record NC_090934.1, read on the forward strand.
TAGGCAGGCAACCGTATTGAGCCTGGCTCCTAAAAACAGTGCATTCTGCGATAGCGTCAAGTAGGACTTTGGATAATTGATGGAGAACCCCAGCTCCGTCAGCAGCTGGATGGTTTTCTCTGTGTGTCCAACAAGTACTTCTCCTGAATTGGCCCGGATGAGCCAGTCATTGAGGTACGGGTATACAAGTATCCCTCGTAAACGCAGATGGGAGAAACCTTTCGTCTATCTGCCTGACTTTCCTCCGGAGGTGCGAAAGGAAGAGCAGTGCTGTTGGAGAGTGTCCAGGGCTCAAGCCGTCTCTTGATGGCCTGCAAGGACTCGTCGACAGCCTTCCCAAAGAGGTTATCCCTGTCGAAGGGCATGTCCAGTACTCTCGTCGGGACCTCCAGGTGGAAATTAGTGGCCTTCAGCCAGCCTCGCCAACGGAGGCAGACACTGTTCCCCATCTGTGGGAAACCTGCGTCTGCGATGTCCAGGGCCCCTGTGATGGCATGGCCCGAAGCCACTTCACCTTCCTGGAGAAGTGGGATTGCCTCAACCCTCTTGTCGTCAGGCAGGAACTCCAGAATCGGGCCCAGCTTGTACCACAGTTCTCTGTCGTACCTTGCCAGGATCGCCAATTCGTTTGCTGCCTTGACGGTCGATACAGCTGAGTAAATGACCTTCCTCCCCATGGTTTTCAACCTCTTCCCCTCGCTGTCCGGAGGGTCTGAGGACGATGACGAGGCGTTAGATTACCTCTTCCTCGCAGCCGCCGACACCACTGAGTCTGACGACAGTTGCGATCGTAGGCACTTGGGTGCCGTCTCCGGCACCCAGTACTTTTTCTCCAGCCTATCCACTTGGCCAGGACCATGCAAGTTTTTTTCAGGTGGGCTAGGGCTTCCTCCCACATGTCGTCAAGGAGGGGCACTGCCATGATTGTCTTCCTCTTGGCTTTGCGCCTCTGGTATAGGAAACCCTCCTTCTTGGTCTCCTCGGTCGTCAGCTGGAAAAGTACAGAAGCTTTGGGGACCATGGCATAAAACTACCCCACCTCATCCGATGGGGATGTCCTCGGTTGCAGCGATCTGCCTGCCATGACAATGTCATCGCTCGTCATCAACGTGGCCATGTCCGTCCACATGTCCATCGGGGGAGGGCACTGGGCGCGGGTGTCGAGGTTGATGCAGGGGCATCGGATGGTTCGTCCTCTTTTTAGCCAGAGGCTGATCCTGAACCACAAGGACCGGGGCCTGCGGCATCGTCTTCTGGATTTCTGACAACAATGTGTGTAGGGTCGAAAGGATGTCCAGGGATACATCTCTCAGCTGAGCCTGCGTGGTTGACAGACTAGGCCCTGCGCTGTTGTCACTGTCGGCGCCATTGTCCTCCACGTCCTCGTGGCTTATCAGGCTTTTCCCGACGACTTCCTTTTCGAGGAGGAGCTCAATCGCTGGCTGGCGATGGAGGCAGTTGGGGACATTAATCGCGTCCTGCCCATCGAGGGACCTGCTTGCGCTGTGACCCTGGCGGCAGCGTACTCGCAGTGCTTGGGCCCCCACGGATGGAGAACCCTCAAACGACTTAGAAGCCCGCTCTTTGGACCGGCCGGTCCTAAGTGAGGCATGACCCTGCTTGGGGCACGGGCACAGGCCTTGCCGCTTGCCATGCCGCCAGTCTACTGTGTCGATCCTTCATTGTTCTTCATCGTTCTCTTGGAGAAGCCAAGGCAGCTCTCGCAATCTCCTTCTTTGTGGTCCAGGTGAAGGTAGTAGAGGCATTGAAGGGGTTTGTCCTTCACAAACATGTTCCGCAGTCTCCACATCTGGTGCAGAGCTTGAAAAGGGAACTTCCTTCTTCTCCTCCATCATGGTCGGAGGTGTGGAGTAGGCCCGATGGCCATCTGGAAACTTTGATGAAATTCGATGATCCTGGCCCTTGAGGGACGCTGAAATTCACTGACAAACGGATCCCAGCTTGTTGGCAGATGGAGAGAAGATCACACAGGCTCTGTTTTGACAAAAATAGAACTTTTTTCTTGAAAAAAGCACGAAAACCGTAGAATCGCTCACAGAGCAAAACTCGAGGACTCCCAACACTTGAACGTGCAGTAAAAATCTGAAGATGGATGCCAGAGGAGGGGCTTAGGGAGAGGGCAGTCATTGGCTGGGGGCAGTATGACCCAGACTAAAGTGATTGGTTTAGAGGAGATATACAGTTTGTAAGTGAAAGTGAAACTGTTTTTTCTTTTGCTGAGTATTCCCGGCCTGACGACAGGGAATATTCATGAGCATGTGAATCCATGCCAGACCCCATGCTGGAAAATATTCCCTTCCCTGGTATACTCGCCGGCCAGGATAAAACGACTACCACTACTACAAGTACTGTGTGGTGCGGGTTGCTTCAAACTTTAGAAAAGCCTTTGACTTTCAACATACACCTTCATACTGTTTGTTCTACTAATTTGTTTGCCACATGCGATGCAGGTTATATTCCTCTCTCCCTTGATGATTTCTACAAGGAGGGCTTCTCTCCTGCCACATTTGGGTTCCTTCTACCACATCAGTTAACTGCTGGGAGTGTCTCTTGTTCAAGTTTCTCTCTTTAGGAAAGCTGTTTCCCTTTTCATTTATAATTGCCCTTCTTTGGCTTAGGGAATGCTGGTTGTTAACTTGTTCAAATATTGTCCCTCTTTACTTTGGCAATGATGGTTACAATCTTTCTTCATTCGGTCTCAATATAAGTGTTACTCCAAAAATGCTTTAATTAATTGGTTTGGTATTCAAAAGGATTATTTCCAGTCAGCAGTCTATTGCGGAGCGCCCCGGGGTTACCTAGCAAAGGCCAAATCACTGGTCTTTCCCTGCGATTCCATTCGTTCCGTTGCTGCTTCAACTTCTTCTCTCTTCGGAAACTTGGGCGTCTGACAGTTCTGGCCACACTCCCGGTGCTCACGCCTTCTGCACGTGGAGGCTGCTTCACTCCTCGCATTCTCCGGTGTACCCCAGCCAACGGAGCAAGGCACAGAATTAGCAGAGTTCCTCTCTCCTACAACAAGACAGCCAGTATCAGCACCGCTTCCTGATGCACAATCTATGCACCTCCAATTCTCAACTTATACGACTCTCTCTGCACCGTAACCCACTGGAAACACGGGGACGGCTCCAGCGTCTTATTCCTTCTGTTCCCACTGCTGCTTTCTTAAAATGGTCTGCACCTGAAGGGGCTTTAAATATTTCAAAGTCCAGCTCAGGTGTTCGCCATTAGAACCACTAGACTGCACCCTATGGCTCTGTAGCTCGGAGCCCCTGTTCCCCGTCCCAGTACCTAGAGCATTGTGGTACTTGAAGTCCCTAATGTCCTTATTCCTTTTTTCATCCAATTCACTCTGTTTAATGGCTTTATAGACTATACCTTTAGAAGAAGGGTTTAAAGGAATTAATGGTTTGTTCTTGGTTTTATAGCTCACAGCTAAGGGGGAATCCTAACTATCAGAAGTAATGGAATTGATTCTCTGATTCTTACATATATCATTCCCATGTTGACCATATGGGTTTACACCACAAACTATTTGGGAGGGGAATCTAACTGACAACAAGTCAATAGGCATTTCGGTATTATGAAAATCCCACCCTCCGAAGAAGATGAATACTACATCCCTCCTAACAGAGTCACCCTATTCCCTTGATGGCCTTCTCCTCCCAGGTGATCCACCCGACTAATACCACCACCAGGGTTAGGAGCAGATAGCGGCTACCTCCCCCTGGCCACCTGTGAGGAGACTTTAGGCTTGGATTCTGTTAGGACTCTGCAGGATTCATCACAGTGCTCACGCCAATAAGAGCACAGCTTGTTTTCTTGGTCTTCTTTGCTCTTCACTACTCGTCTCATCTTCCTCTTCCCAGTATTCTTGCAGTTAAGGGAATGGAAGTCCATTCTTAATGTTTTACATGTAAAGTCTGGGTAAGTGTTCTTTAAGAGTAAGTCAGCTCTGGATGACTTGTATGTAGAGCCTGAGAAGGTGCAGTCAAGAGTCTTAGGGGTAAATCAGATTGTGATGGTTTACATACAGATGTTGTTAGAAGGTCTTCCATACCATACCCTTCCTAGGTGGATGAGGGTAGGTGTAACAATATGCCATTAAGGCATTGGGTATGGATTGGGTATCCTCAAGAGAGGAAGGGGAAAACCATGCCTTGTCCGATGGTGCCCCGATACTCTCACAAAGGTTTTCTCCTCCATGTGATCCTCCCTTATATAGCTGCCCCCAGGTTCAATGGGAGACATGAGGAGAGTTCACAGCCGGGAAAAGAGTGATGACACCATCGGACTCATCACAGGTCATACCCCCAAAGGCTAACTCTGTAGTTTATAGCCCAGCCAGCAAGGAGAGCTGGATACGTGTCATTTTAGGCATCCCCTTCTTCACCTCACACCAGTCTGGCCTTAAGCTGCCCCCCGTTCCCCTTTTTCCTCCTCCCAAAATCTGGGCCTGCCTAGAACCGGCCCGACCAACGAAAACCTTCCTATTCTAGCTGAACGTGGGTCTACCTTTCTACTTCCCCTGGCTGCCATTGCATCTCAATGTTATCTTCTCCTGTTGGTATCCAGTGATAAAGTTGCCTAGGAAAATATTGTCAGGGGGCAATATTTACCCAAATTTGTACCCTGAATAAAATGAAGCACTTACCTCCAAATATTCTAGGAATGTTAGGTGGGCGAAATTGTATAGGAATGTTAGTTTAGAATAGTAAATAACACTAGTCCTAGCATATTTCAGAGGAGGCTTATTAGGAAGCAAAGTAAAGAAAAGAAAAAATGAAGAACATCGCCTAACCCTCTACCTTTTTTCCCTGACGACTTTCACATAGTACAAAAAACTAAACAGGCAAAAGGTAAAAAAAAGGATGATAAAATGTTTATAACCAAAGACACCTGCCACTTTTGGAGATTACTTAATGAAAACCATGAGGACACTATAAAGAGCTAGAATATGCGCATCAGAGAGAAGCGCTGGAGCGATTTTGTGGTGAAAGAATTTGACCAACCGAATTGTGTTACATTTATCGAAAAAAGAAATTGAGGAAATTTGGAAGAAATAAATATTACAATACACAAAATTTCAATCACTGGAAAGATGAAACAATGAAGGGCAAAGTTCTTATTACAGCTGTTTAAGGCAATAATCGCTTCAGGCCGAATCCCATCGTACATCATCCCAATTTATAAAAAGGCCCAGAGAACAGGACCAAGTTTTTATCGACTTATCGCCATTTTAAATATGATTAGCAAGGTTTTTGCTTCTTTGTTGTTGGGAAGGTTACAAAGCTGGGCAGAGAATGAAAATGTACTCCCCAATTTTCAAACCGGGGTCAGAAGCAGATGTTCCACGGTACACAATATTTTAACATTAATACTTTGCAAAACAGCACAAATAACCCACTGCTGTTTGTAGCATACATAGACTACTCTGCAGCGTTCGACAGCTTCTGTCGAGATCGTCTTTGGTGAAAAATAGAAACAAAAGCAGTTGATTCCAGTTTACGAATACACGGTACATATTAGATTGGACCAGGAAGGCCACAATACCAGGAAATTAAGCACTCAGAGGGGGTTTAAAAAGGGATCTATGGCTGCACTGTTTTTATTTAATTTCTACTTTTCTGATTTTGAGAACTACCTAAAAGAGACAAAACTGCATGCTCTGGGCCGCTTCTCCCTCATAAATCATCTTGTAGTTCTTTTAAAAAAAATGAAAATTATGAAGTTTGGAAACAGGATTACTAAACAAAAGCATTTATTGGACTTCCAATTAACTATCCTTGAAGTGGCAACAGAATACAAATATCTGTGAGTGATTATGCGCAAAAGAAACAGAATTAATGCAAAGCAAATTTAAAAAGAGGGTAAATATTAGCCTCCAGATTAAATATTCTCAAAAGGCGTTTTGGCTACTTTTCTCTCAACCCAGCTTTAACATTGAATAAGGAAAAATGTGTACCAGCAATACTATAAGGCTTAGAGGGAACCGATGACATTAGCTCGCGTCCGAAATTGATAGATGGATGTTAGTGGAAAAATTGTCCAGGATTATCTAAGGCCACTCCCGTGTGTTTCAATAGATGTGAGCTGGGGTTGACTTCATTAGCAAGTGAATTAAATATCAGGAAAGGTTCTTTCTATATGAATCTCCTGTTATCAGTAACAAACAGGCTGCCCAATATTTTTAAAGAAATCTCAGACGCTGCTGTTTGTGCGCCAGTTAAACAAAGCATTTAACTTTAAAACATCTATATACCGAATGCCCTAGTGCAAGAGATGGGAGAACCAAATATGTGGGAGATTTCTTTACAATGAAAAGAGCCTGGGATGGGATGGCCTTTGGGTAAGATGCATTGGGGCCTGCTGACAAGAATTAATGAAGAAATTGACAACATAACATGCTATAAAGGAAGATGTACCCCTTTTTTTAAAGACTTAGGTAAATGTGTTTTTTTTTTAAATAGGCAAGCTTTTAAGATGGTCTTAATGTGACTTAAATGTAAATGAGCATATAATATTTAAGTGAACTGATTATTTTACAATTGTTCATGTAATTGTATGTGTATTTAACTAACACAACCCTACTCCCCTCCCTCTGGTATTCTGTATGCAATTAAGAATGTTATTATGTAACTAAGCATGCTGTCTTGTAACAGCGCCACGATGCCTCTGGGCTGTTGCGCGCTATATAAATGTTAATAATGTTTTGTGAACTGACAAATTGTTGTGTACTGTAGAAAACAGTGTATAAGGTTTAAATTGCAAACCAAATATGCACTAAATAAATCAAATGAAAAATAAAATAAAATACCCGAGTGCTTTCACAAAGAACCTCCACTTGTGCACTACATTCAATATCCTCATTCTCCCACCTTCTCCTTTCTAGATGTTAGCACCTGCTGGTCTCTTGATGCTCCCAGATCCTCCTACACTCTGGCAGTTACCGCTGTCTCCTTCCCACCATCTTTAGCTCCTGGCATCCCCATGGCTCCCCCATACAAAACACCTCTTCATTACCTTTGTGCCCTGATGTTTCTATCTACAGCTCCTCTTTTGAGGCTTGTTATTACCCCATTGTCCTTCATGATAGAGGTTAACACAAGTTCCTTCCTTATACCAACCTCGCCATCATATGATACCACTTCCTCCTGTCCCTTTGGTTTTACTGCTTACCCCTGACCGCCACCATCACCTCTTGATTTTGCTACCTCCTCCTGAACCCTCTGTCTTACCAACTCCTCAAACTGTTACCTCATCCTGCTTTACAAAGCTGTCACTTATCCAACCTCTGCCATCTAGCAAGCCTCTGTCTTCCCCACCAACTGTCTCCAATCACCAGCCACTGCAAAACTCAAGCCTCCTGCTCATCCAATAAACACTGCCTGACTAGGCCTCTGGGATTTATAGTATTCTCTCTTCTCCGATGGGTTGGTAAAGGTCTGCACCTGTGTCTGGTAATTAGGAAAGGATTGGGATTGTTTGTTGCTCTGCTCCTGGCCTCACGTTCGGCTAAGGGGGAATGGACCAGGCCTTCATTTAGCATGTTAGCCATCTTGAAATTGATTTCCATGTTCCTGACCCTCTCTACTGCCTTATGCACTGTGAGGGTGCTGGAGGTACAGGAACGAGAGGTCAGGGGACAGGAACTGCTGGGGAACAGGCGGCGGTACCAGGCAACCCGCTGTCCGTACCTGGCAACCCGCCATCCGAGCCGGTAGTGCTGTCACAGCACCAGCTGCATTCGGAGCAGTCCAACCAGCGTTCTGAGCCGGCAGGGCTGCAACAGCACAAGCCGCGCTTGGCAACCTACATATCCGCGGTGAAGCCCTTTCCCTACGGGGTGTGTCGCCGGCCAGCTCCGGGAACCCTTGTTCCATGCCGAACCCGCCCGACCTACGTCAGAAGGGGACAAAGGCAGGGGAAACCAACATTACAAACCCCGACCGGCACTGCTTACCTGCGTGGCCGACAAGCCCTAAACCAGCAGAAGGAGAAATCAGCGAGGAAGCCCCCGCCGGGCCATTGTGCGCCGAGGGCGGAGCCTACCAGGGGCTCAGGCAGCGGACTGCGCACATGCAGCGTGACTGCCACGTGGAGCCTGGGGGCAAATCGGGAAGTCCTGGCAGTGACAACAGAGCAGAGAAGACAGGAAGGGGGACGGCAGCTCATATATAAAGGGCAGGGCTCCCATATTATCAACCAATTCGGATGGGGGAGGGAGGACCTGTTCCTGATTGGCCCATTTACAAGCCTGTTACAGGGGATAAAAGGAACTGCACTGATTATCCTGTTGTTGCTCATTTCAGGCAGAAGGAGAAGAGAGTGGAAGCGACTGGTGGGCCTACCCGGGCTCATGTGATTAGGAGAAGGTTCCAAAGGAGTATCTTTACCTCCAGACTTTAAACCACAGTGAAGTAACTGCCTTAAAGTCTGTGGTTCAACTGTTCTTGAACATTTACAACTCAGTTGAGTGAATAAAGTATTGTTTAGCCTCACAATACCGGCTCCTATCGTGGCGTAGTCGGCAAGGTTTCGACAGCGCAATGGAGAAAATCATACAAACACTGTCGGAGGGTCAGCCGCAGTTGCAGCAGCTTATCCAAATGCAAGCCCAGCAGGCGGCAGCAGACAGACAGAGCTTCCAACAGGCTATCCAATTGCAGGGCACCCTCCAGACAGCCTCCCAGGATAAGCAACACCTTTGATGCCATATATGGTCCACGAGGATCTGGCAGGGTTCATTCCTGGCAGGTCCACGGCCACTAACATCAGAAGATGCCATGACATCCTGACTACAACACCCTCAGATCAGCAAGCCATAGCCGTGTCACTAGACATGCGCAAAGCATTTGATACGGTATCCTGGCCCTTCCTGTTCGGGGCCTTACGAAATTATGGGTTCGGTCCTAACTTCCTGAAATGGATACAATTACTGTACACAGGCCCCCAGGCCAGAGTTAGAGTTAATGGCACCCTAACAGAAAAGCTCGAACTGCGAGGGGGCACTAGACAGTGTCCATTGTCGCCATTACTGTTCGCCTTAATAATAGAACCACTGGCGGACATACAGAGGGCTCGCTACAGCGCATACAGGCTAAGGATAGGGAATAGACTACATATCATTAATCTATACGCAGACGATATTCTACTGTACCTAAAAAACCCAGACAGAACATTGGGGAGGGTCCTGGCAGTAGTAGAACAATTTGGTAGACTCTTGGGCCTACGACTTAACCCCAACAAATCAGAAGTGTTCCCCATCACTGAAAACACGAGTAAACCCCATATCCTGCATGGCCTACAGTGGTGCCCGACACATATTCTGTATCTGGGAGCGTGTATAGCAAGGACGGCTCAGTTGTCTCGAGCACTAAACTATAACCTGCTGGCAGACGCTCTATGTATGAAGTTAAAGCGTTGGAGTGCTCTCCCCATTTCCATGATGGGTAGGATCGCCTTAGTGAAAATGATAATTCTCCCAAAGCTGTTTTATTTATTTAGTACGGTGCCGGTCTGGCCGGGGCGGGCCTTATTCTCCAAGATGTCTAGCGCATGTGTTTCATTTGTTTGGGGTGGTCACCCTAGGGTGAGCTGGAGGGTACTTACTGATGACTACCCAAAGGGCGGTTTGTTGGCACCAGACCTCGAACTATACTATTTATCAGCACAGGCACAGCATGCCACCAGGTGGGCCACAATATTTCTTAACCCGGCGGGCCCTGTACCGAGCCAGCTCGAAAAAGAGGCCCTGTTGGCGCTCCACCAACTCACGAGGCCCACTCCCAAGCATTATAACACTCTGAAACCATCAAAGGTGGTGACTACGGCGTGGGCCAAAATAGTCAAGATATTTGGCACGGATAAGATATACCACCCGAGTATGCTGCTCTGGTGTGACCCCCAGACACCCTTTAGTATAGAGGGGGAAGTAGCCCGCCATTGGTCCTCCAGGGGCATATCACAATGGGGTCAACTGTTCACAGATAGGCACTTTAGCCAGTGGGATGATATCAAGGATGTAGTGGGGAATACACACAGGACCAGACAACAATATTCCCGTATACGGGCAGCCATAAAAAGTATATGTCCGACCTTTCCTAATGAACCACCACTTAACATGGGATTGGGATATATGTTCATGGGGGGGATCTCAAAAGATAACGGCGTCAGCACTGTATAAGATCATACTTCAGACAACCCGACAGAGCAACGCACAACTAAGGCCAAATGGGGACAAGACTTGGGTGAGCAGATTGAAGATGATGAATGGTCCCGACACTGTGCACTCACCAAACAGATTTCATGTAACTCTAGATACAGGCTAATTCACTATGAGATAATACAAAGAACACACTACACTCCTATGAAGCTCAAACGCATATATCCGGCCATGACTGGGAACTGCCCGAGATGCCATTCTGAAAATGCAAACATTTACTATATGTTATGGGCGTGTGTAAAATTGAGGGGATATTGGGAGGAGGTGTGTCTGGCATTGGATGGGATGGCAGATCAACCAGTGGAATGGACCCCACGGATGTGCCTGTTGGGGGTAATCGAGAAAATGAACACGATATGGCGGAAAATGTTGAACTTAAGTCTGCTCCTAGCTAAGAGGGCCATCCTGCTCAAATGGAAGAGTGCAAATCCCCCAACCAAGGCGGATTGGGACAGGGTATGGGCAAACGACATGGAGGAACTGTACCTAGACTCGGTGCTGCCTGTTTCCCGGCCAAAGAATATATGGGAAAGATACAAACTGTACCTATTTGAAAAGACCGAGCAAGAACACTCTGACTCCGAACAGTAATTGAAATTGTACAATGTATGAACATATCAATATTACAGCTAAGTGTTTGTATTAACTGTGTGCAACAAAAATAAAGAAATAAAAAAAAAAAAAAGGATCTTGTGGAGAAATGGCTGCAGATGCCTGCCCCAGGCGTACAAGACATGTGGACAAAGTCAAGTTGGAGCAATTCATAGAGGACCTTCCCCCTCCTATGCAAAGGTGGGTCTGTCAGCACCACTGACCAACTTTAGCAGAGGCCGTTGATATCGCTTCAGCCTATCAGAAGGCTGGGGGGCCCATCCACCCGTAGCCTGATGCTCCTGCAGGAATTACTGGTATCCAAGGGCCCCAGAACCCTGCTGCCAAGGTGGAGACCAGCAGAGGAACGCCCACCTCGGCCAGAAGATAGAAAGACCGGCACAGGAGGGCAATCACCTACGTTGGCTATCGGATTCTGCCAGCCTCAGTGCTACGATTGTGGGGAATGGGGCCACATGACCAGCTTTTGCCCCAAAAGAAGAGGAACAGAGCCCACAGAGATTGGGTACATGAAAGCAGAAATGAGGCCCTCGGTTCGAGGGACCATATAGCATGGGAATCCTGGTGGATGGAATTCTAGCTCGGGCCTTACTGGACAGCAGAAAGAGACAGACCGCCATATCGCCAACCGTGATTCACGTTAACCTACCTAATGTACATGTGCCCATACGTTGTATACACGGTGACGTGAAAGCCTATCCCATGAAGAAGGTCCAAGTGGAAATGGGCCCAAACATCGCAGAACTACGAGCTGCCATCCTACCTTTATTACCCGCCCCGGTTGTCATTGGGACAGATCTACCCCTCTTCCACCAGGCAATGAAGGCTCTGGACCAGGAATGGTGGGGAGAAGCCCCATTTGCCCAAGAAACTGTGGAACCAGGCACCAAGGGTCATAAGAAAACCAAAAAAGAAAGGAGTGAAAACCGCATAGCATGGTGTGGATCCATGTATGCCACCCAGCGAATAGCCTGGAATCCAGAGGATTATGAAGAATCTATTCAGGGAGAAACCTTGACTGAACCCACCCTTAGAGTTGACCGAAAAAGGGCTCTCCAAGAAGGGGACCCCGACCTAACGAAGGGACACAGGTTTGTTTCCCGACAGGGCTTACTATAAAGGGTCTATATAGTTGAAGATGCCACCCAAAAGGAACAACTGCTCTTACCCAAATCCCATCACATGTTCATACTCCAATTGGCCCATAACCATCCGTGTGGGGGCCATATGGCCTTTCTGAAAACCCTACAAAACATATAAAAAAGGTTCTATCGGCCAGGGATTTATGGAGATATCGCAAGGTTCTACAGGGAATGTGACACCGGTCAACTGACAAGCGAGGAGCAACAGTTCTTAGTGATTGTATCAAATACCAAAGTTTCGAAATGCCTATGTTTTGAAAAAAAAAATGCATCGAAAAAAGGCATTTTTAACTCTTTTTTAATGGCCCCCCAAACCCTGTTTTTTTACCCCTCAAAACCCATTATAGTAAAAAAAAAAAAAACATTTACCTACAAAAAAAATCATTTTTTCGATGCATTTTTTCCCAAAATTTTGGCATTCGAAACAATGCCTGTATACTGGAGAAACCAGCCAAGGCTCCACTACAACGCATGCATTTGATTAGCATGCCTTTGATTACCATACGCTTCTAACGCATCGGTATGGATTTGGTAGGACGACTGGAGCCGGCATGTAGAGGGTGTCAGAATCCGAGTCCTCGGATTTGTGACTCATCTGTTTGCTTCTTGTGGATTTCTTCATGGAGTTCGCGGGTTTCTTCTTCCTGGATGAGCGTGCCCTATAAAAGGTAAGCTCTAGAGTCTTCTGAATCCAGTCTGCTGGGCTTCGGAGAGCGTGCAGGTCTGCGACTCGCGGTCGCAGTGACGCCGGGGCTCGGGTACGTTCAATCGTTCCAGGAAGAGTCCAGGACGGAACCGGAATAATGAGACAGGGCAACTGGGTTCCGAATTGAGCACTAGAATGGAATAGGAAAGGGGGAACCAGTAAGGATGGAAGATGGATACCAGGATTTGCGAAGGGAAGGGAATAGCCGATTCATGACAGCATGCCTCCTCCTAAACTCCAGTCCACCTGGCTTGCCTGGATGAGCCCGATGAAAACGTTGCAATAGGTGTGGTGCATTCATATTGGAGACTGGCTCTGAAGTGTGTTCACTAGGTGGGAAGTCCTTCCATTCCACCAAATATTGGAGACAACCTCTTCTGTATCTGGAATCACAGATCCGGGACACTTCGAACTCGGTTTGATTGTCAACAAGGAGTGGAGGAGGTTGAAGACTTGACTTGGTTGACTGGTGGAAGGGTTTTAGCAGTGATGTATGAAAAACAGGGTGGATTTTCTTCCAAGGGGTGGGTAATTGGAGTCGGAAGCCGACTGGGTTGATAAACTCTATGGGCCTGATCACGACCTCGGCGGTAACGCTAACGCTAATAGCGCAGGGTCTATTAGCGCGACCGCCATAGCCCCCGGCGCTAATAGCGCGGGATCATGAGTTGGGCGGAATTGGAAGTCCCCATTCCCCATTGAGCCCATTCGGGAATGCCCCATTCCCCATTGGGCTCAATGGGGAAAATTTGCGCTGTTACCGCCAGCGGATTTCCCGCCGGCGGTAATAGCGCAAATTTTCGGCGGATTTCCCCCCAGCCAAGAGCTGGGGCGAAATCCACCAAAGCCCTCATTCGGCGGACCCTTAAATCCGGAGGTAATAGCACTACCGCCGGATTTAAGGGTTACCCGTGAGGTCGTGATCAGGCCCTATTACTGTGAAGGGTCCGTAGAAGCGAGGAGCCAACTTGGTGGGTCTTAGGTGTCTGGGTAAATAACGCGATGAGAGCCAAACTTTATCTCCGACAGTGTAAGAAGGCCATGGACGCCTTTTGGTATCCACAAACCTCTTTATGTCCATCCTGGCCTTTTCTAGATGTTCCTTAACTTGCTTGTGAATGGAGATTAGTTGAGCAATCCAAGGGTCTACTGAAGGAGTCAATGTGGGTGGTGGCAGGAGTGTGGTTAACACTGAAGGGTGAAACCCATGGTTACACAAAAATGGACTGATCCTTGTCGTGGAATGATCGGAATTGTTGTAAGCAAATTCCGCTACAGGAATGAGGAGCGACCAGTCATCTTGTACCTTAGATGCAAAACAATGTAGATACTGTTGCAGGGTGTGGTTTACTCTCTCAGTAATCCCATTTGTTTGTGGGCGGTAACCTGATGACAATGCCCGTTGAATACCCAATTGCCTACAAAGATGCTTCCAGGACCTGGAAACATATTGTGGTCCACGATCAGAGATGATTTTGGAGGGTAGCCCATGCAACCGAAATATGTGAGTGACAAAGATCCCTGCCATCTTGGGCGCTGAAGGGAGTTTGGTTAAAGGGGTAAAATGGGCCATGTGGGAGAAGAGGTCTATGGTGACCATTATGGTGGTAAATCCTCTGGAGACAGGAAGGTCCATGATAACGTCTGTGGCAATGTTTTCCCAGGGTCGAGATGGTAATTCTGGTTGCTGAAGCAAACCTACTGGTCTCCTGTTGTCGATTTTATTCTGGTTGCAGATTGAACATGCTTACGTCAGAGCGCATCTGAGGCCACAAGAAGTTTCTTCTGATTGTCTGATAAGTGGCTGTTATACCACGATGCCCGGAATGAAACGTGTCATGGCAGAGACTCATGATCTTGGATTGAATTTTCGGGGTAGGAACAACTAAACATTTGTCCTTAAAGAGGTATCCATCCGTCATTGAGAGAGCCCAGGGATTATCTGTAAAATACTCCTTCCAAATGTCTGATGTGGCAGTCTCTTCACGTTTCATTTCTAAAAGTAGGTTAGCCTGAGCTATGAACACTTTTATCGGGAAACATCTTGGGAAGGAGCGGTACATCCTCTTTTATGTAATCTGATCTTCGGGAGCGAGCATCTGCTATTACATTGGTTGGACCAGGAATGGGTTGAATGCTGAATTGTTATTGGGCAAAAAAAGTAGGCCCATCGTGCCTGGCGACTGTTTCGGCATTCCATGGCCTGTAAAACCTGGAGATTCCGATGGTCGGTCCTTACCACGACCGATGTCTTGCGCCCAGAAGGAGGTGATGCCAATCTGTGAAGGCTTGTCTGATGGCGAGTAGTTCTTTTCCCAGGACTAAGTAATCGCTAGGCTGTAATGTTCGCGATAAATAAGCAATTGGGTATTCCAGTCCGTCTCCGGTAGCTTGCTTAAGGACTGCCCCGATAGCATGCTCTGAAGCATCAGTTTCTACCAGGAAGGGTTTGGTAGTGTCTGGTTGAGCCAGGATGGGTTTGCTAGTAAACAGATGTTTGAGTTTCTGAAAGGCCGTTTCTTGGCTGGCTTTCCATTGGAAGAGAGTATCTTTCCTTAGCAGACGGACGATGGGATGAACAATAGCTGAAAACGAAGGAATGAATTTCCTGTAGAAATTAGCAAGTCCTAGGAACGACTGCACCTGTTTCACTGTGGTTGGGGCCAGCCAAGAAAGGATTGCTTCCACTTTAGATGGATCCATGGATACTCCTTGGGGACTCTAAACAAACCCTAAGTATTTAACTGTGGACACATGGAAAATACACTTCTCGGGTTTGGCCAACAGATAGTGTTGGTGCAATCTTTGTAGAACCATAGAGACGTGTTTCTGATGCAAGGCCAAGTCTTGAGAATAAATCAAGATATCATCTAGGTAGACGATGACGAAAAGAAACAACATGTCAGAAAAGACCAGGTCCATGAAGCGCTGGAACACGGCACGAGCATTTGCTAGGCCGAATGGCATCACCAGATATTCATAGTGACCGAAGGGGGTCTGAAAGCCGTCTTCCATTCGTCACCTTCCTTTATGCGAATCGGATGGTAAGCCCCTCTTAAATCCAGCTTTGTGAAGATCACGGCTCTATGTAGGGCCTCAAGGATGTCCGAAATGAGAGGCAAGGGGTATCTGTCTTTCAAGGTACATTTATTCAAACCCCGGTAGTGCAGGCATGGACGGAGTTCCTTAGTATCCTTCTTAGGTACAAAAAATAGAGATGCTCCGGCTGGGGACTTGGATGGACGAATGGTTCCATTGGAAAGGTTGGTCTCTAGATACTCTCGCAAGGCAACTTTCTCGGGTTCTGATAGAATAAACATCCTTCCAAATGGAATAACTCCATTCTCTTTTGTGTCAATTGCACAATCTTCAGGACGATGAAGAGGGAGTGATTGAACAATAGCAGAAGAAAATACATCTGAAAATTGATGGTACACCTCGGGTACCTGGGTAATGGCAGAGACTGTGAGGTGTTGTGATTGAGGAAGCTTCACTCCGGCGGACTGTTTGGGTTCCCCAGATAGACAATGAGTGAGACAGAATTCGGAACCCAGGAACAAGGATCCAGCTGCCCAGTTGATATATGGGTTATGTTTCCGCAACCATGGCATGCCAAGCACTATGGGATAGTGAGCTGCTCTGATTATGTCAAAACGCAATATTTCTTGGTGAATGTGAATAGAGAGCATAAGCTCAGACGTTTGTTGGGTTATGGGACCGGAGGATAAAGGCCTTTCATCGAATCCTTCCACTGCCTGGAAGACCTACTTAGCCTCTCGGGGAATATGATGTCTCTGTGCCCATTCGTCATCCAAAAAAAGACGCATGGCACCGTAATCCACCAGGGCTAGTATAGAATGTATTTCTTTGTTGTGTGTTGAAAGGTTCACCTGGAGTAGCATTAAGGAATTGCTTAAAGGACAGTCTTGTAAAGGTGAAATGTCAGAGCAAGATTCCTTTTCCTGAAACTGGGCTCCGTTCAGGATCGGGAGCTGGCGTTTCCCGAGCGACGAGGAGGGGCAATTACGCACTAAGTGTTTATCCGATGCACAGTACATGCAAAGGACCACTATTGATCCTTCGTGTTCTTTCCTGGGTAGAGATGGGGGCCTCTCAAGGACCCGAGCTGCATGTGTTCAGGTTCAGATTGACCTTGGAGTGAGGTTTCCTGTTCCCCTGGACTATAGTATTCAGGCAGAGGTTTGGGTGGCAAGCTCTGTGTCGTCTTCTTTTCTGCTTTTCTCTCTTCTATCCTGAAATCTATCTGTAAGGACAGATCTAAGAGGGCCTGGATAGGAGGCTGGGCGGGCTACTCTGGCTAATTCATTCTTGACTTCTTCACTTCATCTGCACCTGAACAAGGTAAAACAGGCTTCTGGGGTCCAGTTAGCGTCCTTAGCCAATTGTTTGAATCGGGTAACATATGTCAACATATCCTGATTTCCCTGCCGGAATTGTAACACTATTTCCTGGGCGGAATACACTTTTTCAGGGCGGTCGAACATGGTCTTGATGGCAGAAACAAATTAATTGTAATTATCAAGTACCGAATCCCCAGCGGAGACCAAAGGAGCAGCCCAGGCCAGTGCGCTGCCAGATAGATGAGAGATCATGAATTCCACCTTAGCTCTGGGGGTAGAGAAATAGTATGGTTTAAAGGTGAAATGAACCAAACAAGAGTCCAGGAAGGAGCGCAAGGTTTTTGGATTCCCATCATACTTGTCCACAATGCCTCCTACCGATGCACTTTCCTGATATGCTGAGTCCCTGGATAAGACGAGCTGTTATAGGACCGCATTTTCAGCCTTAAGATTCTGCACTTCAGTAGTGAGTTCCTGCATGCCGCTCATTAGGTCTTGAATGGCCGCCTCCATGGCGGAATCAGTTGTAGTCTGTTAGCGTCTCAAACTGTCAGAATCCGAGTCCTCGGATTAGTGACTCACCTGTTTGCTTCTTGTGGGTTTCTTCTTTGAGTTTGCGGGTTTCTTTTTCCTGGATGAGCGTGCCTTATAAAGGTAAGCTCTAGAGTCTTCTGAATCCAGTCTGCTGGGCTTCGGAGAGCGCACAGGTCCGCGACTCCTGGTCGCGGTGACCCCGGGGCTCGGGTACGTTCAATCGTTCCAGGAAGAGTCCAGGACGGAACCGGGATAAGGAGACAGGGCAACTGGGTTCCGAATTGAGCACTAGAATGGAATAGGAAAGGGGGGAACCAGTAAGGATGGAAGATGGATACCAGGATTTGCGAAGGGAAGGGGGCTAGGCACTAGAACACAACTTGCCGGGCGAGACGCCGGCAATCAGAGCGTTGAGACGCGCGGGGCGTGTCTGTTTTCAAGGGAGCATGAGATCCGCACAGACGACTAGACCGCACTGAAACATAGCGTCGGCCATGTTGAAGGTGAATGGAGTAATATCTATTGACTGAGGGACAAGGCAGACCAGAAGGGTCGATATCGCCGATTCATGACAGAGGGTACAAATACCTGTTGGTTATCGTGGATTATGCAACCCGGTATCCCGAGGCATTTCCACTAAAAGGAACAAGACAGATATGCAATCAGCTAATACCCTTCTTTTCATAGGTAGGGCTACCTACCGAGATCCTTACTGATCAAGGAACAAACTTTACATCTACCATCATGCGCCAGGTCTGTGAACGGTTACAGATAAAACAACTATGTACCTCAGTCTATCATCCCCAGACAGATGGACTGGTGGAACGGTATAACAAGACTATTAAAACATTTTTAAGGAGGGTGGCGGGACCAGAAGGAAAGGACTGGGACAGAGTGTTACCCCTAATCCATACGGTACTGAGAGATACGCCTCAATCCTCAACTGTGTTCTCCCCTATGAACTACTATTTGGGAGACAACCCAGAACGGTTTTGGATTTAGTAAAGGAAGACTGGGAAAACAACCACAAAACCTCTCTGACTGAGTACACAGAAGAACTAAACAAACACCTAACAACCCTGCGAATGATGGCAGAAGCAAATTTAGGGAAAGCCCAAACCAACCAAGAAAGAGCATATAATAAGGGAAGCCGCTTGAGGAATTTTCAACCAGGGCAACGGGCACTGGTTCTGTTACCCACTAGCACCAACAAACTACTAGCCAGATGGAAGGGACCCTACGTAGTGAAGGACATCCTGGGACCAGTCAACTATCGGATTCACCAGCCCGATCAAACACATTCTACCAAGTGTTCTTGAACATTTACAACTGTGAACATTCACAACTCAGTTGAGTGAATAAGGTGTTGTTTAACCTCACAATACCGGCTCCTGTCGTGATTCCCACATGCACACAACACTGATTTCATGTTTCCTCAGCGTAGGAATTGAATACTAGAGAAACTTTGTAAGCTTTCTAAATGTTCCAAGGAGGTTGACATCTGGTGGATTTGTAACATTGTATTCGCGGAGATGGAATTGTGAATAATCACAGGTATTCGTCCCTGCTCCCCACAGAGCCTCCCTAATTGAGGCTAGGGAGGTCAGCCAGCTCTGCAAGACCCCCTCTAGGGGGGATTGAGCAAGTGGGACCTCAATGGTAGAGCCTCCCCCTTAGGGGACAAGGACTCCCAACCCTGTAAGGAATTCCCTAAACCCTCCTCCATGGTGGCATATACGGGACTATCAGATATAAATAACATTGCAATGGCCAATAACTCGGCTGAAGGTAAGACTGAAATAACCCGTTATGCACAAGAAGAATGGTATGTCTCTTTAAGAGGAGGGACACAAATAATGCAGACGAAGAGGCAGGGAGGGGAAGAGCATGCTGAGTCAATGCTAAGTGCGAGCGGAGGGAGAAGAGCGTAAGCAGGGAAAGCCGCCTTACAAGGCTACGGCGGGAGCTGAGAGAGCCGCAGAGCCTGCGACTTTCAAAGGAGTCCTAAACAGCATAGTGAAGCACAAGCGGTCCTGCGTTCCAAGGAAGCGGGAACCGGACAAGAAACAAAACAGTACACATGTGGTGGCATGACCACAACAAATCCATGGTGGGGGACCACCAGTCTAAGATGCTGAAACCACCCAGTACGGGAGTCTGAGAGGCACCCTGCGACCTGCAGTCATATGTGGTCACCATGAGAAAGCAGATTGAGTATAAGATACTGCCAAGGAGGTGAAACACGAGAGACCGAGACCAAGAAGAGAATCCAAGCGTAGGCCAAACCCGAAAGCATTAACTCCATAGACAAAGGTGACAGGAAGAAAGGGGATACCGGGAGGCCGCCGGGCCAGCATTATCAAACAAGATAACAACCAGAGCCTTTAAAGCAGAACTGCATTAACGTAATCAGGAGGCTAACAAATAAGGCCCAAAGAGAAGTTATTGAGGAGTTGGCACAAAGAGAAACTCATCCCATTGAAATATACAGATAGACGCTTTAAAGTGGAAAGAGGACAGACTGGCCCCAAGAGTTACGAATAAGCCTGAGAAAGCAAGTGTTCAGAAGGGGATATAACCCCAGGAAAAGGAGGAGGTAACGACATTAAGGAGAAGTCTAGACTCACTAGAATAAAAATTATATTTACAACTGAATCAAAGAGTAATAAGGAATGGTACGAAGTCATGTGGAATACTTATGCCAAAAAGGGAGACCAAGCTTAAAAACATTGTACAGGATCTACAAGATCTAGTCAAAAGGTTGTAAAGAGAACATTTGAAAATATCTCCACGAAGAGAACTATTGTGTGAATAAGACACTGGGCCTCATTATAAGCTTGCTGGTCCGGTAACAACAGTACTGGTAAACTTGCCGGTACCATTGTTATCTGACACTCAAACTACGAGTTCTGCTCGCAGGTGCCTTCCCGCCCACCAGGTCTGACCTTGCGGGCGTTCCAGCACCCACGAGCAGAGCATGTTGGATGCACCGGCACCATTCACAAATGGTGCTGGTGCATCCGACCTCCCCATTCCCATTGAGCCTATGAGGGTCAAATGGGAATCGGGAGCATTTTATACTGGCGCCCGCAAACGGGCAATTACCAGGTCTGGCAGGGCCATATTGACCCAGTAATTGCCCATTTGCGGCCACCGGAAAAAAAAATGATACCGGCACTGCTACCGCCGGTCTCATAATGAGGCCCATTGACCTACCAGAATATTAGAACAAGGGTGATGTTCATTTAATTTAAATTAAGTTAGTTAACATAGTGGTAGGGTCAGGTAGGAGTAGTTTGGACGGAGGTCACTTATCAGTTCGGACTTCCTGACAACTAACGAGCACCCCATGTCATTTATACAGGCAGGGAATTAGACATTATTATTATTATTATTTGAATAAACCTGATTCACAATGTCTTCCAAGTGCCCGCCTCCTTCGTCCGATTCACCGCAGAAAGGTCAGACAATATACAATTAATTTGTAACTTTGTCTCACAAGCGGCTACACCCACAGTCGGAAATCCCTGAACATACAGTTTCCTAACAAGCGCGGATGCCTGGTGCTCATAGAGCACCTTAGCGGGGCACTGAAGCGCTTCTGATCTCGACCGGTTGAATTGTAACAATGTCAGGACAAATGTTACAATCAGCGAGGGTAGGAAATGGTCTCTTGATAAAATGACATATTCCCCCACCCCCATCCCAGGATTTTGGGTCTGCCTAAAAAGGGATTTCAGCTCCTGCAGTTGGGTAGTGTCCCCCTAGAAAGGAGCAATTTGTCCGTCCCCAGCCATGCAACACAAAGCAAAAGGTGGTGACCAGGGGGTAGTTTCCATACCGCTTGGGGGAATCAGCCACCGAAAAGGGAGACATCCAGCCCCCCCCTCCCCAAGTCATCCCCTAGGTGTGAGGAGCTAAGTAGTGGACCATGTCACAGTAGGCCGAGTGGTCTTTTTAACTCCTCTTTGATAAATATCTTTGCATATCGAGCTTCTGGTGCCGGAACTATCAGTGCCAACAGCTCTGGTGGGTTAGATCATATCCTCTGCAACCACCTCCTCTAAACTGAGGAGAGGAACCATTGCTAATATAGAGTTGGCTGGATGGAGCAATTAGTTGGTGACATCAGGGAATCAGAAACAAAGAATTCAGCAGAGAATCACACAGAGCATTCGATGGTGGTGATTATCTAAGCAAACCATAACCTCTGTGTAGGTGGATATTCTAGAAAAAGGAATGGGTTTTGTAACAACATATGCATAACCCCTATACATTTAGGGGCACATTCCAGTCATTTATGTTTAAGATACATCTAAAAGATTTTGTTTTACATTACCCCATATCAATCCACCAAGATTACGGCCCTCATTACAACCCCAGCATTAACCATGGCGCTATTAGCGCCATGGTTAACGCTGGTAACTTACCGATTCCGCCATGGTGAAATGGGGAATTACCACCCCATTCTAAGGATGGCAAGGCGGTAATTCCCCATTTACCTTTGGCCCTTCCCCATTCCCATTTTTGCCCCAAAGGGCTCAATGGGAAAGGGGAAGGTGGTAATTACGGTACCGCAAATTGCGGTACCATAATTACCTTCAAGGTCCCTTTGCGGGTCCCTACCTTAACGGCTGGTCCAGACCAGCCGTTAAGGTCGGAAGCCGCAAAGGGACCTCGTAGTAAGGCGTTAAGGGGTTAACAGCGCCGCAACCTTTTACGGCGCCGTTAACCCCTTAACGCCTGGGTCGTAATGACCCCCTACATGTTTCAAAATACAATCTACATTTGATGCCCCTTACTGCATTTTTTCATCAGAGTCTCGCCAGGATTGGGCTCCATTGGGGATTTCACCCCCAAAATGCCTGTAAGCTGCTTGCCCAATTAGCCCCCTCCACACCGCCTCAGTTCTATCCCACCCAGTTCGCATCAACCACCCACATCATCTTCAAACCCATTGTAGGCCCCTTCACACTGCCCCAGTCCTTTCTCACACCAGCCTGTTCCCGGGCCCTGTGACTTCTTGCTTCCAAGCTGCTGTGTGTACGTAGTATTCAGTCTTGTAGGCAGCATTTCCTGGGAATTCTTTTTAAAGGTTGCCCAGGAAACCCAGCCTAAAGACAGGATACCGTTTCAACTTGACAACACAAAAAAGCAGGCCTTAGTTGGCTTGCCAAATAATATAGAATTAGTCATCATACTCCAGAGTAATTGGATGTCATTTTCCTGGTGCAAAACACAGGCACCCACACATACACGCACAGACACACACACACACACACACACACAGACACGCACACACACACAGTTATGAACCTATCACAAGAGATACCCAACAACACTGTCATGAATAGCAACTAGCGTTGCAGAAGAGATGAAAAGTGGGCGGTTGTCTGAATAAGATGCACACTATTTGGTACAAAAAAATAATCGGATGGCTATCTTTTATAATTTCTCTTATCGTCATAAAAATGTACACGATCCTCCAGGTCGCCCAATTATCGGGACTGAACTCGGTCATAGAACCTCTTTTGAAATGTGCATATTTCTATTTGAGCCAACACATAAAAAATGAGATCTTATTCATTACTCATATAAAACAATATTGAGACCATGATAAATTAAAAAACAATGTACTTATCAGTTTAAATGTGGATAATCTACTTACTTTTCATGAAGTTGAATATGAAGTAGTACATTCATTCATCACATGGTGCACTGAGATGATTTTTGAATGAGGATATCTTTGTGTTCAATAAACAATTGTGCCATTAAATAGAATGGAATTCAATGAGCTCTAGTATGCCACCCAACACCACCAACTTATAAGTTGAACATTTGGTAGAGCAGTAAATGTGCACAGTAGATACATTTGTTTGCATCATTTGATACTCCGGCATTGATAGATTGATGATTTGCTAGTGGTTTGGAAAGTTCCACTCTGAACAACAACTTATTTCCCAGTCTGGTTCAACACGTTGCACACACATTATAATGTATTCAGATGCTGGTGGATTGAGGGTACATCCCCTATACTAAGCCAACTGCAAGTAATTCATTGTTGAGATTCAACAATTTCCACCCCAGACCACTTTCCTCAGCTACATAGGATGAATACTTCCCCCATATTTTGACCAAGAAGAGGCGGTTAGTCTCACCAAACAAATTGTCAGTCAAGGGTTATCCACCCAAATTAGTAAAAAGATCTTGTAAGAGAGCCAAGAATAACAGAGAAGCCTTACCAGGAGGCTCTGTAAAGAATGATCACAAGGACCATCTGGAGTGTTTAAACATATTCACTCATTTGTCAAATAAAATCCCCAAAAATAATTTCAAGACTGTCATCTTTTAGAGTGGGCCCTTCAAAATTGCATAATTCTGTAATCACATTTAAAAGGAGTGCCAACATTAAGAGTGAAATGAGTAAAGATTTTGAAAACAAAATTTCAGGCTACCCTGATTCAGTGTTGGGATTTGCTACTTATTTCAAGGCATTGCCCATGTGGCAGAGTTGCTCTATTTGTAAATTTACCAAGTGCAGCAAAGAAGTAGACTTCTGCCCAAACCAAGTATTGATCCAAGACAAGTTCACTAATTGCAAGAACAGCAAAAGGGTTTATAATATTCCATGTCCTTGTAATGAAAAATACTTTGGTATGACCATATGCAGTATTGCAACACATTTATAGGAACAATGCAGGACAAAGAATTTTCTGGCTCCACTAGTCAATCATTATTTGGGACAAGGGCGTACAAAGAACGACATGAGTTGGAATATTCTAAGCACATTACATTCAAGTGATCAGACTGACACCAAATTACTACGCCTGGAACAGGGTTTTATATTAAACTGGTAGCTACATAACAGGCTAGAATGAAGAGGTATCCTTTTTCTGACATAAATGTCCAGTGTAGAACCTCAAGATCTACAAATTTGTTTCAATATATGAACAGTTATAGCTTTGAGACCACCGATATGAGAATGCATTACTTACCGTAAAAGCATTTCTGATGGTTGTATCTGCTTAGATTCACATGCTGTGCATAGGTCCGACATCCAGTGGTCACTGCAGAGTATTGCATTTTGTTTTTCGTAGTCGAAAAGGGGACGTCGACAAGGCGTGTCTGAAACACTATCCCTACAGTGACGTGCGTTGTACCCACAATCCCTCACGCGTCGAGGTCCCTCTGTTTGTATTTTTCTGCCCTGAGGGAGCCTTCTAGACGTGAGTGAGTACAGAAAAGAGAGAGATATATAAAGGAAGTCTATGTTCCTTCCATCCGAGCGGGGAGGAAGGGCGGGCGCATGTGAATCTAAGCAGATACAACCATCAGAAATGCTTTTACGGTAAGTAATGCATTCTCTTCTGATGTTTGTTAATCTTCTTAGAATCACATGCTGTGCATAGACTAGCGAGCAGTACCCGGAGTTGGCGGTGGGTTATGAGAAGGAACAGTAGAGAAAAGGTGTCGTAATACTGCCTGTCCCACCTGGGAGTCAGATCTAGAGTGTGTATCTAGACAGTAGTGTTTTGTAAAGGTGTGCACAGAACTCCAGGTAGCCGCTTTGCAGATGGACTCAAGGGGAACATTTGCAACGAATGCTATGGATGCCCCCGTGCCTCGAGTAGAGTGTGCTCTTGGCTTAAAGGGCAGTTCTCTCTTAGCAAGAGTATAGCAGAGAGTGATGCATTGAACAATCCATCTAGAAATAGTGGATTTTGAAACTGCATCTCCTTCTCTTCCTGCTGCCACCGAGACGAAGAACTGATTAGTCTTCCTCAGTGGTCTGGTTCTTTCCATGTAGAACATGACCGCTCTGCGTACATCTAGTGTGTGCAGAGTCCTTTCTCCCAAATTGGAAGGATTTTGAAAGAACGTTGGTAGTTCTATAGATTGGTTTACGTGGAATTTAGAAATAAATTTCGGAGCAAACCTAGGGTGAGTGCGTAGAACCACTTTATCTTTGTGAACTGTAACGAAGGGGTCTAGAATAGAAAGAGCCTGAAGTTCACTTACTCTCCTGAT
The DNA here is from genome assembly GCF_040938575.1 of Ambystoma mexicanum. Taxonomy (NCBI): domain Eukaryota; kingdom Metazoa; phylum Chordata; class Amphibia; order Caudata; family Ambystomatidae; genus Ambystoma; species Ambystoma mexicanum. The sequence goes on from NC_090934.1 coordinate 1,276,160,540, forward strand.
GGAGGTGATAGCTATTAAAAAAGCAGTCTTAAGCGTGAGGTGTTTAAGAGATGCTTTGTGCATGGGTTCGAATGGAGAGCCCATGAGTCTGGTAAGTACCACATTAAGGTCCCATCCGGGAGCTGGGTCAGCTATCGGGGGGTGTATTCTCTTTACTCCCTCCATGAAGGCCTTTATAACAGCGATCCTCCACCACGACACTTTGAGTTGGGAAGTGGTGTATGCAGAAAGTGCAGCTAGGTGGACCTTAATGGAGTTAAACACTAGACCTGAATCCAATAGGTGGGTCAGGTATAGGACCACATGTGTGGGAGAGCAGTCAATAGGGTTGATGCTTTTACTCCTGCACCAGATGACAAATCTTTTCCACTTGCTAGAATAGCAGTGGCGAGTGTTCGGTTTTCGGGCTTCCCTGAGGATGTCCATGCATCTTTGCGGGAGTTGTAGATGTCCGAACTCTATGATCTCAGGAGCCAAGCTGCTAAGTTCATGTTCTGGGGGCATGGATGCAGAGTCCTGCCTTTGTCCTGAGACAGCATGTTGTACGGGCAGGGGAGTTTTACTGGGGGGGATAGAGACATCTCCATCAAGTGAGCGAACCATGGTTGTCGTGCCCACATTGGGGCCACTAGTATCATGGTCACTTGTTCCTGGTGCATCTTGTGCACCACTTTGTTGAGAAGGGGAGTCGGGGGAAAAGCGTAAACAAATTTCCCTGACCATTGCATCGACAGACCGTTCCCCTTGGATAGGTTCTGGGGGTACCTGGAGGCGTAACTTAGGCATTGTGAGTTTTCCAGGGTTGCGAACAGGTCTATTTCTGGGAATCCCCATTGTGTGAAGACGTCGAAGACGATGTCTTCGTGCAGGCGCCATTCGTACTCTTTGGGCAGGGGGAAATCTCTGCTGAGACTGTCTGCTAGCAGATTGAGTTCCCCGGGTACATGTAGGGATAGTAGGAACATGTCCTGTTTGAGAGCCCACTTCCATATATTCTGGGCCAGCTTGGACAGGCCTGGAGAGTGGGTGCCCCCTTGCTTGTTGATGTAGTACATGGCTGTGGTGCTGTCTGTAAGGACCATTACTGTTTTGCCTTGTAGGTGTTCCTGGAAGGCTCTTAGCGCCTTGAACACAGCTAGTAGCTCCAGTAGATTTATGTGTTTGGATGCTACGTTCGGAGTCCACACTCCGTGAGCAGTCTGATGGGATAGGTGCGCCCCCCATCCTGTGAGGGATGCGTCTGTGGTTAGAGTGGCTTCCGCCGCGGGTGTGGCAAAGGGTTTCCCTTTTTCCATGTTTTCCTTTGTCCACCACCGTAGCGAGAGAACTAAGGCCTGCGAGACCACAACTAGATCCTCCCATAGTCCGCTGGCCTGACACCACTGGCTGTTGAGCTACTCTTGCATTGGGCGCATGCGCAGGCGCGCGAGGTACCAAATAAATACACAACGCCATCATTCCTAGCAAGCGCATTGCTTTGCGTACCGTCACCTCTCGACCGGTTACATATTGAGGGATCTGAAACAGCATGTTTTGGACCCTCTCTCTGGAGGGGAAGACGAGGCCGTCCTTTGTTTGAATTAGAGCCCCTAGGAATTGCTTGATTTGACTGGGGTCTAAACTGGACTTCTTTTCGTTGATGGAGAAGCCCAACTGGAACAAAAGGTCTACTGTCTTTTGGGTATTGGAGAAGCATGTTTCGTAAGAATCCCCTGTTATGAGCCAGTCGTCGAGGTAAGGGTAAACTGGGATGGACAACCTGCGCAGGTGAGCCGCTGCCACTGCCAGCACCTTCGTGAATACCCTTGGTGCTGATGCTATGCCGAAGGGTAGCACTTTGAACTGGTAGTGTTTGCCCTCTATCATGAACCTGAGGTATTTTCTGTGCGCTGGCAACATTAAAATATGAAAGTATGCATCTTTCATGTCCAATGTTGTCATGTAATCTCCCTGAGAAAGCAGTGGGATTACTTCCTGTAAGGTTACCATACGAAACTTTTGGGGTTTGATAAACTTGTTCGCTGGGCGCAGATCTAATACAGGGCGCATGGTTAGATCCTTTTTGGGTACAAGGAAGTACACTGAATAAATACCTTCCGTTACCTGAGATAGAGGCACGACCTCTATGGCTCCTTTTTCCAGCAGTTGTAGTACTTCTTGGAGAAGGATGGCAAGATGTTCCGGTGTCATGCGACGTCCCCTCGGGGGTCTGTAGGATGGGGAACTGTTGAATTCGATACAGTATCCGTGGGCTACGGTGGAAAGTACCCAACGGTCTGAAGTTATCTCCTCCCATGCAGGAAGAAAGGATGTTATCCGGCCCCCGACCGGTGTTGCATGGGAGGGGACGCGAATCTTCGCGTCACTTGGAGTTGTTGGGGGCTTGGGAGCCTCTGGGGGTGGATCCCCGACCCCTCCCTTTGCCCCGGCGTTGGCCTCTTTGGCTGTACTGCCCACTATTGGTTTGGTAATTGGTGGCAGGGTATTGCTGATGTTGATTTTGTTGTTGGTGTTGGCGTTGGCCACGAAAAAAGCGTTTGTTGCCATAGCCGCGCCTGGTAGTGGGCTTAGAGATTTGGTCAAGAGTCTTGATAGTGTCGAACTCTTTTTTAGCCATCTCTAGGGCTTCATCTACCGCTTTTCCGAAGAGGTTAGCGTCCTCGACAGGTTTATTTATCAAAGACGCCTGTGTCTCTGGTTTAAAGCCTGAGTTGCGCAGCCATACATGGCGCTTTAGGAGTATTCCTTGTACCAAGGAACGTCCTGCTGTTTCTGCCGCGTCCAGAGAGTTTTTAACAATGCTCTGGTTCACTTGGGTTCCTTCGCCAATAGTTGACAGTAGGCGCGTACGTAAAGGCTCCGGTGCTTCCTCGGCGTCTTTTCGCAGTTTGGCCCACTGCGCGTCTGCGTAGCTTGCAAGCAAGGAATTGTTGTTGGCAATTCTTGCTGAGAAGGCAGCCGAGGAAGTAACTCTTTTTGCAAGGGCATATAGCCTCTTGCCCTCCTTGTCAGGGGGTGCCTCACTGGTGGAAAGTGGTACCCCTGCCCTCTTTCTAGTATTAGATACCACTAGGGAATCCGGAATGGAATGTCCCCTAATGTAGAGGGGGTCTGAGGGTGAAGGAGTGAAAAGTTTTTCAATCCGTGGATTGACCCCTCTGATCATTGCGGGAGTGGACAGCGAAGGTATGATCCTTCTCTTCACTGAAGCGAGGAGTGGAATGGTCTGGCTGACCGGGGGTTTTTCTTTAATCACTCTTTCTACAAAGTCCAATTCTGGAGAGAGTTCCCCGGTGTCGAGTTCGAAATGCGCTGCTGCTTTGCGCAACAGTGCATTGAACGTGGGCTGATCGTCAATTGGAGACGTGTTCCTAACTGGAGAATTGTCCGGAGGAGTTAGGTTTAGGACATCAGTGTCGGAATACACTGATGGTGATTGCCAGGGGTGTGAAGGTCCCTCTTCTGGGTTAACCCCGAAGCCTTCTTCTATAATGTCTGTTCTGTCTTCCAGACATTCCTCCTGGTTCTGTTCTTCATTGTCCATGAAATCATCTTCTTCCTCGAAGTATTGTTCCTCCCCAGTGAGGTCATATACATCTTGGAAGTCTGAGGCTGTGTCCTGCTGGGGATCGACTAGCCTCGGATTTTTGGCCCTGGGGTCCTCCTGAGGCCCTTCTCTGGTCCTCTTGTGAGTTTGAGAGGCCTGGGTGCTCATGAACCTTTCCATCCTCTCCATACAGAGGTGGAGTCTTTCCATTGTTTCATGGGGTACCCCAGAGCGGTCTGGCGGGGGAAACATAGGGTTATCTAACTCGAAATGGCTCGACCTCTCCCAAAGCGTCGAGGAAAGTGTCCCGTCGCCCTCCGAAAAACCTTCAGGTGTGTCGGGAGACTCCCTGACTGAAGGGGGTAGTCCCTGCTTCCCTTCGGGCTTTTTCGGCGTATCCTTTAACTTATGCGTAACGCTCGACGTAATCTTCGGCGTACGCTTTTGGGCGTCGGCTACAGCGATCCTTGCTAAGCTATCGGCGACTCGCTTGTCGGTGACTCGTTTGTCGGCGGAAGCTTGAGTTTTCGACGCTATGGGTATCGAACGCTCTACGGCGGTCTGCGCTTTCTGTTGATGCGCACCGGCCGATGGTTTGGTGGCAGCGCCCTTGTTTGCCGAAAGCCCAGTCGCAGGTCGCGGCTGCGGTTGCGAGAGGGGCTTCGAACCCGAACGGTCCGAGGAGGCCGCCGGTGGAACCTGCGTCTCCTTGGGCGCCGAAGGTCTTTTCGACTTCGTCGAAGAAGAGCCGTGGGTTGTGTGTTTATGTGGATCTTTGTGTGCGTCTGTGTCGCCGGGGTGTTCATCCCCATAAGCAGGGCGTGAGCCGAGCCCGTCGGGGCCGGGGACAGACGACGAAGCGCGTAAGCGCTCCTTAGAGGGGGTTTCGACTTCCGTAGCGGAGGTCGTGTTATCGCGTTCCTCGTCACTGTCGGTGGTAGCAGCGGCGGGTGAACCTTCGGCCTTCGACATCGCGTAGGCCGCCCACCTTTTAACCCTTCGGTCTTTTAGAGTTTTAGGCTTAAGAAGCCGACAAGCTGCGCACCCTTCCGCCTTGTGATCGAGGGGCAAGCAGCGGTTACACCGTGAGTGCTTGTCCTTCAAAGTGAATTTGCCTTTACAAAGTGGGCAAAACCTAAACGGTGTCCTCCCCATAGCCGAGGCAATAAATCGCGATAAACACCCCAAGGGAAAGGAAGGGGAAAGGGAAAGGCATTCTCAGAAAAGACCCAGAGATGTCCCACGACCCCACTCTCCCTACTGTATATGGCCTGCGAGGCCAGGCCACGTGTTCGGCAGCGCCGAAGGATTTCTTCCGCTCGACCCTCCGTCGAAGATTCTTTTCGGCGGAGAACAGCTTACAACTGCGTCGAGGGAGGGATTATTAATATTAGAGAAAAAACGACCAAAGGTCGAGGAGTTGCAATGTCTCTCGAGGAGCTCCGCGTGAAGGCGACCAGAAGCTGGGCGGAAAAAAACAATCTGAGGGACCTCGACGCGTGAGGGATTGTGGGTACAACGCACGTCACTATAGGGATAGTGTTTCAGACACGCCTTGTCGACGTCCCCTTTTCGACTACGAAAAACAAAATGCAATACTCCGCAGTGACCACTGGATGTCGGACCTATGCACAGCATGTGATTCTAAGCAGATTAACAAACATCAGAAATGAAAGATATACTCTGAATTACAATCACAAAGTGGGGTAGGTTATTTATACTTGGCGTGTTGTTGATTGAAAGGATAACTATGTCTTTTCATGACTGAATAATATGATTACTAGATAAATATACGTGTTTCTTGGGGTCAAATCATGTTTGTTTGTAATTATTTGTATCGAATAGCTGTGTACATTCTAATATTACTAACAAAATGTGGTACACTGATATTTATCAGCATGACTTATCCCTATGAAGAGTTCACATCATTTCTACAGTTTTTCATATCATTAAATCAAACCTTAGGCTCAGTGGATTATTATCAAAAATCGCTGGTTACTTTTAGCATAGTCTTATTCATTTCCAAATTTCACCCACTAATATACTTGCTCCTTTTTTGAAGATATCCGATGTATTTTTCATGTAATGCACTCCACTCCACATATTTGTTTTGGACTGTAATATTAAAATGCCCCCTTTGTGATTTCTTTATTAGTGAATAATGCACTCACTCTCTGGTACACCACAAGTTGTGGATGCAAATACGGTGTAAATTGGAAAAGAAATCTGCAGCAAATTTGTTTTCTCCATTCATTAATTGAAGAATTATGCACGTAACGTGTGATTGGCTCTTTATATTTCCTGGACAGGTGTATCCTATACAATATAAATAGGAATAATTGTTCTCCCTAGATCTGTCACCTCAAATGAAAAGAGCAGGAGTGTTCACTTTTATGTTCCAGTTCTGAACTATTAGAAGGTTAAAGTGACTTAGCATAAATGAGCACACTTTTGTATCTTATTATATGCATCACTTAGTGGGGACATGGAAACCTATAGTTGTCCCTTTTATGTACCCCTAACA